>NC_136639.1:20289367-20801867 GCF_949748355.1 Melanostigma gelatinosum
TACAGAAACACTTTATTGTTTGGACCAGTGCGTTCCGTTCTGAATGACCCTGATTAAGGCCATAAGCCGAAACGCTTCGTGCTGAACAATACAATTGTTCTAAATACTAAAGTGTCCCTGGGGTTCTGATCTCATCACATTTTTCCCATCCTCCGTGCACCCTGGGAGTCGGTGAACTCGTGCTAGAAACCCCGACTCTGCTTCTAGAGAAACGCAGATAATCAGGTATTTGTGGTAACGTCTCACCCCCGTGGCAGCTTTGTATGTGAGACGGATTATTGGCATCCATCAATGACATTCATGAGCCCAATCATAGATCACAGATGCCAGTTGCTTGCAGCCTTCTATTGTGCCGGTTTTTCTATCCTCATTTCCTCCAATACATTCTCCTTTTCTTTCTTCACAGCTGCAGTCAGCTGCAGAAATCATCACAGATGATTTCTTTTTTTTGCTCAGTTTCTAAGTAAAGGCAAAAAAAATAAATTAAAAATGAGCTCAATGGCAATTTGAACTCCTTCTGTTTTCGGGGCATTTGCATTCCCAGTGGGAGGCAGTAATATTTTTCAAGAATTGGTTGTTAAGCCAGCTTTGACGACATCAAGCTGTGATGTTTCAGTCAACAGTTTTTCCCATTTCTGCTCACCTTTCCTTGACTGCATGGAGGCTTTGAGGCGTCCTGAATATGGATTTTAAGCCCACTCGATCATGTTTTCAGTTACTGTACGGTCAATGCACTATGCTGGCTGGCATTGGTTATCATGATTATTATTAGGAGTTGTGACTTGTAAATGAGCCTTTCTTAGGGTCAGAATTTGTCTCGGATACCAAAATGAAACTGGTGGTCTTCTCCCCATCCCAATCATAAATATTTGCCATCCATATGTCAATCCAAAACACTATTCATGAATCATTTCTTTCTCTTCTTAAAAGCTTAGTATAAGCTTTTTCCAGCGATGAAGCAGCTTTAGCTCCAGTTTGTGCACGTTATTGTTCATCTGCTCTAATTTTTAATTTCCAGATAAACTTGATTATTGCTTTGTCTCTTGTCTTCGTGGTTGATGTCTATTACGAGTCGATGAAACTTTGACTCCGCTACGATTGTGCGACAGTGCCGGTTGGGACGGCGTTACCAGCTCGCCCGCTGTGTGAGCGGACCGGCTACGTAGACGACGCGGCTCAGTGACTGCACAATATCTTTACATGGCAAATAGTTTGCTGCTGTATTAATGTTCTGGTTTTAGAATTTAGCAACTTTTTAATGAGTAGCTGCCAAGTTGAAGCTTTTCTTTGGCTTGTTTGGATTCAGTGAGGTGATTCAACTTCTAATCACTTTTAAATTCAGTTTGAACCTGCTGTTTGAGACTGAATAATGATGTGAGGCAGACTATGTTTTTTTAATTATTTTCAGACATTGTGTGTGTTTAACAGATCCATCCGAGTATTTCATCAAGCAATCTATTATCGTCGACACTTTACTGTGGAATTGAAATGCAGTTTCTCTCATTAGTGTTTGAATTACCAACAAGGCCGTGTGCAGCATTACTAAAACATTATTCTGTATTTTATTATCTTTCAAACATTTTGGAAATTTGTACATCTCTAAATCAAACTGTGTCTATTCAACTTAAAGCTATTTATTATCTTGAATGGACATTTTACTGTTTCCTTGTCATCGTCATATTTGGACACAGGAAGAGTGTTGTAAAGTGATTGTAAATGGAGGGCAGTTAAGCGAGTTTGTCAGTTTAAATCGAGATTATCAATGACTTGAAGGAGGCTTTCGTGTCTCTATGAATAAATTGGCAAATGTCTGCCATGCTGTTCATCTTAGAGAGAAGATAAGTTTGTCTCTGCCTTGTTGAGCATGTTACAATTGTTGTATAAAGGAGTTACACAGATTCCATATGGATTATGCAAATAGTCCAAATGTGTTTTTAATGACTTCATTTCATACCATATTCCATGGAAGCGTAGCCATAGATCTTATAATTTACTCTCTAAAAGGGAAGTAAGGGCTTTTGTTGCAAGTGTAAAATATAGATGACATACGCACAGATGGCATCACATGCAGCCTCGGAGCCGTCATCCAGTTTAAAGCTGAGATCAGTAACTGACTTTATGCTACTTTGCAGCTGTGGCAGTTTGTGCGTTAAAGACGTGGAAGTCGTTTTTTTAACTTGCTACTTATTGAAGTCGTTCACTTCAAAATAAGGAGACGATGGCGGCGAGTGAAGTGTGATACTAGTGAGTTTATGATACAAGTTAAATACACCTGAAGGTATGTGGACTAAAATGGCATTACGACACTTGTAAAGACCTTTCATAGTTTGAATAGTGGTGACACACACACACACACACACACACTGACCCTCGCTTATCCAGCCATAACATGGACATTTCGACCTCCGTCTCTCTGACACAGCTAGATTGCACTGTTTGAATCTGAGGGTGGAGGGGACGGCTGCTGCGTTCAGCTATTAAAAGCCTTTGCTATAGCGAGAGCTCGCCGTGGTCTTTCTGAGGCTGCCATGAACGGAAAGTGTAATTATGTTTTTTTTTTAATGTTTGGTTGAATTGCATTATGTGCAGCTGTGGCAATCTTCTTCTGTTCATGCTTATGTATTTCTATATTTCTGTTGCTCTCGGTCTGTTTTTTCTTCACTTAGTTCACGAACAAACTCAGTAAGTCTTTTCTCTCTCTAGCTTTGACTAGGGGTGTCACGGATCACAAACCTCACGGTTCGGTTCGGATCACGGTTCAGGAGTCACGGTTCGGATCATTTTTCGGATCAAGAAAGAAAAGGGGAGGAGACAAATATAACTTTGCTTTCCATTTGTTAATTAAAGAACTTCAAGAACACTTTAAGCAAAGAACTTTGGGCTATAGTCTTACATGAAAACTAAAATATTGAAGATGTCCAATTTGAAACAAAATGAAATAAATAAATAAAAATAATACATTCAAGAATTCTGTTAAGTTTAAGTGCAACATGAGGTATGTTGATATCCTCGTCCTTTCATCAATACTGAAAGAAAGAAACAGCCAGTGAGCTTCCACTGTTTACACGGAACTGCTCAGCAACAACGTGGGTCTGTGTTTACTTCCTGTCAGGTTATGCCATTCAAATACACAACAATGTTACATTACTGTGACATTATTTTCAAAAAGATGAGAGTATCTCCATTGTCTGGGGAGAGGGTCGACCTTTCTGTGGTGACTGGAATATTATTGGGCGTGTCTAGCTTCCACTCCGATACTTCTGTCAGCACCTGAACCAGGTGTGTCTGTGTGACGCTCACAGAGGGGGCGTGTCTACAGCACCGGACTAAGAATCACTCCGCCGTGGTGAAAGCAGTCTCTACACAGTCTTTTCCTTCTCATAGAGGTCTAGAACAGCTTCACACTGAAGTGGGTGCGTGAGTGGATTTCGTAGCGTGGCTCAAGCATTTTAACCAGATTTAGAAATCCTTTGTTTTCTACACCGGAGTGTCCCCGTCGCTGACATGCCCGATGTTTTGCCGTTGTCGTGTGTCTTTCTCTTTAAATAACGGCAAAATACCGTAACGGTTTCGTCCACCACCCTCATCCGTCATTATACGTTACAGGGAAGACAAAATGTTCCCAAACTTGCGACTTAAATGACGCCGCGGCTTCTGACGTTCCTCCGCTCGCCATGACGTCACCGTTAAATGCTTCTAAGCTGCTCCGGTCACGTGAACACACTACTGCTTTATATCTGTTCACTGACACTCTGCATTGATATTCGGGGACTTGTTACTTGAAAAGGAACAGCAGCAGTAGAACTTTACACACTATGATGATTACACTGTAAAAATAAAATAATAAAAAAATACTCTTGATCCGCGGTTCACGAGTGATCCGAACCGTGAGGGCTGATCCGAACGGATCACGGATCGATCCGTGATCCGTGACACCACTAGCTTTGACTAACGTTACAATCCAGATGTGCTGATAAAGGCTTCATTTCAATATGCTTTTCAAAATGAACTGTTTGTATCTGTTATTTTCTCAGGTGCGGATTGAGACTGCTACAACCCTGAAGCTCAATATCCTTCTTGTACTTGTATTATTAGTTCTTAGGTACGCCAAAGCACATGAAGAATGTTTTAGTGAGTGTGCTGATGAAGCAGTTTGATTTCATCCTTAACTCACGATCACCCGTTGACGACTTTGAGTTCCGCACAGAGCAATTCCTCCCAGTGAGTACATCTATCACTAACGTGGAAATTACTATGTATGCTTTTAATTCAGTGACAAGAAGGTAAACATATCACAGTATTTAATGGATACATTTCTGCCTTTTTCCAACCCTTAAATTCTCCTTTCTTCGTTTAGTACCTGGAGTCTATCTTCGGGCTGCTCTTCCAGTTGTTGCAGCAAGTGACGGAGTGCGACACTAAGATGCAGGTGCTCCATGTCATCTCCTGTGTCATCGAGAGAGTCAACATCCAGGTGAGATTCAAGATATATAACTATTTGAAACCATCAGTTGCAGTATGTGAAGTCAAGTTGAGTCAAACTCGCAGCGTCTATTACGGAGCCCGTGTTTTGGTCTCAGGCAGCAACTTCCGGGACTGAAAAGGGAAGCCAACCCAGAAGTGCCTTAAACTTGCATTTGTTCTGCTGGCCAGCAGGGGGCGACTCCTCTAGTTGCTATAGAAGTCTATGAGAAAATGACTCTACTTCTCACTTGATTTATTACCTCAGTAAGCATTATAAACATGAGTTAATGATCTCATTTAAAAGTGTCAAGTCTTCTTCCATACAGCGTGATGTTCATTTGGTATATTATGGTCCCATTTACAGTAAAATAGGGTGTGCTTTAGGGCGGGGCTGCCTAGTGATTGACAGGTCGCTGCTGCATCGTTGCCCGGTCTGGGAGTTGTCCGTGTTTTCATCTCACAACCCTTTGTTTTCATTTCATGAAAGTTGAAACATTTTCATCGCCCCGAAATGTCTTTTTTTTTTTTTTTTTTTAGGGTTCAGTCGTGCTTAGCTCCACCCTCTCGTGTCACTTCTGGTTGCAAAAAGCCGACATGGCGACATGACTCGAGGCTTCTAAAGAGCAGTCCACAAACCAATGGGAGGCGTCACGGTGACTACCTGCCCTTCCTGTATACAGTCTATGGTTGGACATCTGGGGAGATATATTCTGCAGCTGCTTGGTGAAGAACAGCACAAATTGTGGTCATCGATTTGCACTCTGCAGGGGACACGTGAAGCTGTAAAGAAAACAAACCACAAGACAGATACAAGCCATCAGTTATCCTGCCCAAGCCCCAGACCCCCAAAGATGAAATAATCCTCTGTCCTCAACAGTGAGCTAAACATTGATGATTTGTCACATCCTGAGACACCACAAGGCCGGAGGCAGCCCTTGTTCGGACGTGCGATCTCTCATTTACCGCCGTGACACAGTCTCCCGTCTGCCACAGCAGTGCTTTTGTGGCCATATGGATTTTTATTATTTTCTGAGCATCCAATAAGTCGTTCTAATCCACTTAACTGCCAACCCTTAAACACTGACCTTCCTCTTGACCCCCCCAGGCTCTTTTCAGATCCGTCTAAGCACCTCCTTTTAAACGTTCCCATGACTTGAATCTTTCACAGAAATGGCTTTTATCCTGTCAACTGCCAGTCAGGTTAAGTCGGCCTCACTCGTTTGGCCCTGGCTAAACTTCTAGAGACAGTGGAAGTCCCATTAATATTCGAAATCTTCTCACAAGGGACTTCAAACCCACAGAGTGGCGGCAGCTGTGAAAAGTAGACTGTGAAACGAGGAGTGCGGCGTGTGTTGAAATGAACATGATGATAGATATGAGATTTAGCTGCTTTCTCTGTTTTCAGTGTCACAAAAGTCTTCGTAGGCTGGTTTGTGCATCTGTTTTTCTCCCTTTTTATCTTTCTCCTCAAGGCTGTATGTGATATTTAATTTATACTATTCCCTCTGCCCCGAGCCAACTCCTCTTATAAAGGTGTAATGAAGCAAAGAAATCCCAGTGGGGGGCCTGCCGCCCGGCCACGCAGACGCTTCAGGCTATATGAAGGGATTCGGCACCAAAACAAAGGGCAGAAAACTTTTTGAAGTGTGTTTTTCAGTCACTTGTTTTAAACACTTGAAGCATCTGGGTGTAGAGACACCATGTGGATGTCATCACCTGTGTGAATCTTCAAAATGTGACTGCGCACTGTGTAATTCAGGTGCAGTTGTACATCAGAGTACAGCACCGAGGAAGACGTTTAGAAAGTAACTCAGGAAAGAGAGAAGAAGAATACATACAGCCCAGTTTTGTGATGGAGGTTGCTGTCGTATGGAGCATGGGCTCAGATAAGATGCGTTGGTAAAAGATCAACTGTGGACATGGGCGTCACCTTTTTCTTGAAGCTGGTATATTTTTCAAATGCATACTGAAGAATGATGATGTTACTTTACACACTTTTTAGCTCCGATTGTTGTTGCTGTAGCTGTTCTACAAACACACACATCGCGTGTAAGCCAGATCGGTTTCCATGAGCGCTTTCACGGACTGTGGTTGAGGCATCAAGAGATCACTGAAAATATATTCTGTATTTTCAGCAGCCTGTCCAGTATTTTCTTTTCACATCTGTTCCACTGAGGCATGTTTTGAAGCCTTTGTATGTTTGCGGCTCCCAAATATGACTTTCATCACCTGCATCATCCACAGTAGACTTGTAGTTAAATATTTGAACTGTGTTGGAAGATGCTGGCTTTAATCTCGCGGTGTGTGTTTTTGCTTCTTATTTTTCATTCCCCCTCTGCTTCAGATCCGGCCGTACGTAGGCTGTCTGGTGCAGTACCTGCCGCTGCTCTGGAAGCAATCCGAAGAGCACGACATGCTTCGGTGTGCCATCCTCACTACGCTCATCCACCTGGTCCAGGTATGGTGCACCCTCAACTTTCCACAGTTGGTGCATAACGTCAACGAAACGTGAAATGAAAAACTAATTAGAGAAATGTGTCATCTGTGAAAGGCTTTCCTAGACTAGACAGCACTGTTGAGCAGTTCAGATCTAGATGTTCGTCTTTTCATAGGGTTGATGTCTGCTTGAATCAGCTGCCTTAACTAACTCACCACTCGCATGTTTTTGATCCACATCAGACATTCGTCTGGCTCACCTTTTTGTTTTGCAGCGATCCAGCTCTCATTTCTCCCGGAATCACAAGAAAATATTCCATAAACAAAACAATAGAAATAAGCCAAACGGCAGCAAAATGCTATTGCAGGGAATACACCTGAGGTTCAACTTAAAGCATGGCTCTGTGGGTTACAAATCTCCTTCAATTTCAAGTGCGTTATGTTTATTGTTCATAGAGAGTGGACTTACCAGATGACAGGTGGTACTGTTCTGTGGATCCTGCACTAAGTGTGGTTTTACTTGTCTGGCCACATTTTGCTTAGGCTGACTTCCAAAATGTCTGCTAGGGAGACCTGGGTCAGGCACGTTTGTGACAACAATTTAAATGTATTTATTTTCACCTGCCAGAAATTGTGACTAGACTGGATAATGCCACCTGGGGAGACGCTCTGTCTGGCTTTCATGCTTTGTTATTCTCACACTCAGTTGCTCACAGTGTATATATTTGTGAGCCTCAGATAAAGATGTATTTCTTTGCTATTTAGCAATGTAAAGATTCTGTTGTGTCCGTGGGGCAACTTGTATAATACTTTATTTGCAAATATGTTGCTACAATATCATTCGGTTCTATCGGTGAAGTTAAGAGAAAGTAGCCGGAGACAGAAGCTCCATTCCCCCAGAGCATCGGAGCAGCCTGTCTCAGCCGGCAGAATGATTTGGACCTCAGTGTGACTGCCGCTACATTACTTCACAGTGGGAGATGAAACGCTCCGTGATGAGAGGCGCACTCCCTTTGAAAGACTAACACGAGTACACATCTGGCAAACCGTGGGAGGCACTGAAGGTCCACAGCCGAAGGCTTGGATTAGCAAATCATGGAACCACATACCGATGTCGATTTTTTTTATATAATGCTGACGTTGAAAACAAAACAAAAAAGTCTGGTTGAAGTTCTAAAGTTCCAAGAGAGGAATAGATGGGTTGTTTTTAACTGTGTTCCCAGCGGCGCTGTCTCTGGCCGCGGTTCTACGTCAGTAAAGAGCAACGTGACACAGTAGAGATCGGGATGACCGTCACCCATCGCCATCTGACATTATAGCCGCATGCTTACGTCCAGTACATGCGAAACAAATGGGCCTGTGCGTTTACACTTTATTCGAAATTCTTCCCAAAGGAACATTACGTCATCTCTTACTCACCCCAGTGCAATCTGAAATGTCATTAAAGTGTGTATGACCCATAGAAATAGAATGAGGGCAGAACAGACATTTCCCTCCGAACCAACAGAGCAGGAAGGTCAGAGACTCGTATGTGTAGCGTTGCCACCCAAAGAGCTGTGAGCTCACACGGTTTCTATGCTCCATGCACAGTGACGAGCCACAGTTTTTTTTGATGACCACAGCAAACGGTTAAATGTCCGTCCTCCTCTTGTTCTATTTCTATGGTATGACCATCATGGACATTGAGCTAGATCGTGCAGTTGCACCTGAGCCTTTCATCAAACTATTGAATGGTGGTTTAAAAGAGCCATAAAATGTACCGTACATTAAAAATACCCTCAACAGATTTTGCACCTTGAGGCGTGAATATAGCAGCGAAACATAGGAACAAAAAGCCACTACTTCTGATACCTCATAAAGTGGGAACAGTTGCTCACGCCCTGCAGCGTACTTGCTGTAAGACATGCATCTTATATATTGCAAGAACAAGGTATGCTCTCCCGCAGGCAGTGCAGCATGGGGACATAGACATTCAAATGCTCTGGCTCTCTCTGTCAAGATGAGCCAGAGCATTTGAATGTCTGGGAACACCCATTACGCCAAAGCACATAAAGTGCAGTTCTTGAAGCCCTCCACTCTGCTTCTTTTATCCGGGTTTTCCTAATTTGGCATCGACTCTTTTTTTTCTTTTTTTTTGTGTCTGATTGTTCTCACAGGGCCTGGGGGCAGAATGTAAGAACCTGTACCCGTTCCTTCTTCCTGTCATCCAGCTGAGCACCGATGTTTCCCAGCCGCCGCATGTGTATTTGCTGGAGGATGGACTGGAGCTCTGGTAAGGACTTGCACGTTGCATATGCTCTACACATTTATAAATTATCGACTTTTTTACCAGGAACTTGGTGATGTCATTTCCTCCCTCGCATGTCACACCACACTCGTGCACACGTAACATCCATACTATGTTTCTCTCTCTCTCTCTCTCTCTCTCTCTCTCTCTGTCTGTGTGTCAACCTCTCCAGGTGCACGATGAAGTGGTTGATAATTCATGTACCTCACGATGCCTTTATGTTATTGTTTTGGTCAACATTAAGATATCTCAAGAAGCTGCTGCTTACGCTCACTTTTGCAAATGCGTTACAACCGCAAAAGGTTTGGTTCAGCAGAGGAGAATTTGCCGGGTTGCCCATCATCCCTGCTGAATGTGTTTTTTCTCCATATGTGGCGTGCTGCAGTGTTCAGCATGCTGTGTGCACTTGTAGTACAAAGCCACAGTCTTATGTCCTTTTGTTCTGCCTGATTAACAATCATGCCCTATTCCTTTGCCGTGTTCACAAAGTCAATGTCCTTTTCTTTTATCAGCTGATTTTACTCTCTCTGTCTCTCTGTCTCCCTCTCAGTATCTGATATCGGATCTTGTGTTTTTTCCCCTATTAGTCTGTGAAGCATGCGTTCAAGTCATGCATGGCTCTGCTTTTTGAGTAGTTGTAGGTGAAATCCATCAACCTTTATTTGGGGTTTTTGATCATTGAGTGTTTCCTATATGTATTACGTATAACATCTCAGTAAGGTTGTTCAGTTCAGAGACACACGTACACTTAGTAGCAGTGAGCACGTCAGTAGATCCTATTGAATAAATTACTTTGACAATCCGCTGCTGGAGAGAACTGATTTGTTATTTTGTTCATAAAATGGTTTCTTTTTTTTAAAACCCAACCCATTATAAGTTACAAGAGCCCATATGACTGTATAAAATGGGACTTTTTCTTTTTTTTGTTTGAGAACTGAATGTGTGAAACTGTCGACTTTGTGTCAGTATGCTCTCTGATTAATTAACCAATCATCCCATTTGTTTCCTTTTATCCGATTTTGCATTACACTGAGCCAAAGCTCTACCATTGCCTTCCTCTGCCTCCTTCTTTTCCCTTTTACACCCACTTCACCACATATTATGTCTCTCCGCCTCTGTGATGCCCATGTTCTTTTCTTCTCTCTGCCTCTGTAATTTGTCCTGCTGTACCTCTCTGCCCATTTTATTTTGCCACCTCTAATCTATATCTTCTGTTATGCTTTCTCCCAACTTTCCCCATCTTCTGTTTTATTCTCTCCCTTGCCCTCTCTCTGTCTCTCACTTCTAATTTTTGATTTCATTTTTTTACTTTACCTTCCACCTGCTCTTCTCTCTTCCCTCCCTCTCGTCATGCAGGTTGGTGACTTTGGAGAACAGCCCCGCCATCACCCCGGAGCTGCTCAGAATTTACCAGAACATGTCAGCCTTGCTGGGTGAGCTCACATGAGAGTTCTTGCTGTGTGTGCTTGTGTTTCTACTTGAGTGTGTGATGTGCATGTAAATGAGTTTAGATTCTTTTTTTCACACACTTTATGGAGTTTAGCATTAACATATAAATTGAATCAGTGGTCGGAACGAAGAAAGGTATCACAATAACACGATAGAATTGTGCTTCTATGATGCATTTTGTATTTGCACTTTGATGAGCATACGGTCAAATTCTGGCTTCCTGTAACGGGATCTGCGTTTGTTTCTGTGTGGTTCAGAAGAGAGACACAGAAAACATTTCACCACAAAACATCGAGAGGGGGAAGAAGCTGGGCAATATGTTATGTGATCAAATACTTTTCAATCACGGAGAGGCCGAGAGAACGAGGACAGAAAAGTTAATGCAATCCACGGACATGGGCTTAACTCTCATCATGTTATCACTTCTGGGTAGTGTAGCATTCAAAGATCACAGTTGTGGCATTGCGGTACCCTCAAGGCAGCAGTGCCACAAGTCTGGGTCGGAAGGCAGCTGTGAGTGCTGGCATATTGAATGGAACTGGCTGGATGATTTATCGCAGGCCGGGAGTGTTGGGACACCTCACTTACTGTAGTGTGTGTGTGTGTGTGTGTGTGTGTGTGTGTCCCCTTCTGTGTGATGAGGAACAGTATTGATTTGGGGCTCCTGCACATAACGAAGAGAGTCAGCCTAATATGAACACAGTGCAGCCCGGCTTACTGGAGCATTTCATGTTGTGTGACTCGGGAATCCATGAGACACAGAAGAGCAAAGGGACTCAGAAAGACCGTTCCAGATGGACGAATCGAGGAGAGGGGATTTGTGAAATGTAACAAGCAGGTGGTGGATGAAAAGTCATGATGCAGGAAGTGAGGGCATGAAAATGAATGACAAAGTGACTTTCTGTAGTAAAGGTTACACACGGTGGAGGGCTCTGAGGAGCTTCAGACATGGATGGCTGGAAAGATGAGAGAGGCCCTTTTACTTTCATCTGGTGCTGAACAGGAAAGGTAAACAAAGGCTATGAAAAGTAAAGGAGACAGTTTTTAATATTATTTATTTATTGTTTACAAAGCAGCACGACTAATAAGGTTTACTTTGAGACCATTCACAGGCAATTACACACAGACGAGCCTTTAGTGCCCTTCTTTGCTCCTCTTCCAATGAAGAAATACTGCCCAGTTCAGATTTAACCGATTCTATCGCAGCATCTACGCTAATCTCCTCCGGAGCAGCCATTGTTTTTGAACAAACAGTCGCTTCTCTGTGTCGTCGCCGTCATCTCGCACACACCCAAGCCCCGTCTGTAGCCGCCAGCAGCTCCTCATGCAGCATGACGCCGACTGGTCCGTGCTCTGAATTACCGAACACAAACGCATTACTGTATCGTAGTAGGTAGAGCTTGTCGTGTCTGAAATGACCAAAGCTGGTCCACTTTAGGTGGGCCTGGGTCGAAGTTGTTGCTAACTTCGGGGCTAACCCGCTTCGATTTATTCAGCAGGTGGCAAGGAAGGCACAGCCACATGGCTTGGGTCTGGAGGAGTTGTAGCATTTATTCACCTTTAACTAGCCTAAACTATACCCAGACTGCACTGCTTCGTTCACAGCCGGGCAACCGCTCGTTCAGGAAAGTGAAGCCAATGCAGAAGTGCTTTAAACATTGCATTCTTCCTAATGCCAGCAGGGCGCGACTCGTCTGGTTGCATAAAGAAGGCAGATTGTATAGAAGTCTATGAGAACACGACCCTACTTGAATTGTTACCTTTATTACACATTATAAGCATGAGTACCTCATTAGAAACACAGCCTGGTGTGTTAGGACCTTGTGCCCATGTCCAGCGTGGTCTAGAGTACCTCATGGAAATTGCTCACTTTGTGACCCGATTTTTTTTATCATCACCCGTGTTTACTACGGAGACGGGCAATTCTCTCCTTTTTTCAACATTTGGTTCAGTGGAAATGCTTTTCTCCAGCTGTGACGGACGCATTAAAGCAAAGGAAAAAGCTTTCACGTCTCTCCAGGTACAAGCTAACAGCATTTCATTGGTAAAGTAAAAAAAAACACAAAATGACAATCAATCAAGCAGAATCTTCTCGTTTAAAATGTTCTCCCGTGTCTACAAATGATTTAGATCCTTAAGAGACATTACGATCCTTAATGTATTTTAATCTGTCTGAACTGACATGTTTGTCATCTTTCTATTTCCCCCTCTTTAGTAACCCCTGTAACAAGTGGACTTGAATGAACCCACATCCTGGTTCTCATCCCCAAATAAACTCTGAAGGAGTGTGGTGACATGCTGTTCTTCCACTTTATTAATAGCTCCTTTATCATCTTCTTATCCCTTGTTTTTTAACATCATCTTTTCCCTGAACAGTGGATGTTTTCACCTATGTAACTATGCAGCTGCACTTCGGCCTCTCTTGACCCGTCGTTCGCTCTCCCTGTGTCTCCGTCTCTTCTGTTAAATGTGAAAACGTAACATTAGCGTGTTTAAAGCACGTTAATCGCATTTAATGTAAATACGGTTGTCAATGGAAGTATTAAATGGATAAATTCAAAGCTTCTGTGATGAAAGGTACGGTCACTGGTCAGAAAAGTTTCAAAATCCGTGTCATTTTAACACTGAACACGAAAAAGAGTGGAGGATTGTTTTACATTCAACAATCGTGCATTCATTTACATATATTGATGAAATATCTCACAGAGGAAATTCGGCTTTTTCGTAAAACTGGCCGGTCATCGTCTTTGGCTGCTTTTCAGCGGGACATTCGGCGGTTCATTTATTCGGTCCGTGGAGGGCCATTGAGAGAGTCTGGCTCGGCTCGGTGTCGCAGCTTGCCAGGTGTGTGGCCTGGCCCGCCCGATAAAGAGCCCCGCTGCATCACTGCTAAAATGGAGCAGCAAATTCCCTAATTAGAATGTCAAGAGCCTTGCCGTGGCTAAATAGTTTGACTAGTACCGCGTCCTGTATCTCTGCCACCACGCGCTGAACCAGGACACATTCCAGCTGTGCCTGCTGCACCGACTACTGACAACTAAGGTCGTGTTTTTTTTCCTACAGTTTAAGGTAGAAATTAGAATAAATGAGACAACTTCAGCCTGACCTTGCTGAAGTGCCTTTAAAGTAATACAGCAAAACATTGCTTCATGATCATCCCATCAGTTAGCAATTACTGGTGTCGGGCCATCCCCACGAAGATCAATGCCACTGTATTGAGCGCTTTCAGCCTCGTTTTCTGCCTGTGAAACAATGAGTCTTGCAGTTAACTGGCCAGCCGACGTGCTCCATGGATCAACCTGGACACCCCCGTCAGAGCGCCGCTTTTTCATTACAGGCCTCTCAACTGGAAGTAATGACTGCTTACAGCTCTCGCAGACGGCGAATATGTTTGGCGACACTTACTGCCGGGACGGAAGAAATTTGAATAACAATTGTTACGGTTGATTATGTAGCAGTTTATTTAGTGTAATTCTGTGCATTCATTAAAGTTTGATATTATGCTCTGTTCATCTTCTTTGGAGTCCGAATCTCCTTGAGCTGCTGTTTCAGTGCTGTGAGGATTCTGCTTCCTCATCACTGATGCCATCTCATACATGGGTAATCCATCCATATAAAGTCGACTTTTGCAACTTCATTGAATCCCTCGCCGAGCTTTTATCGCTCCTCTCATGCATGATTACTCGTCTGTGACTTTGCAAAGACTCAGTCACTCGTGCACCAATGGGAGCTGGCGTGTCATTGGCCATGTTTTTAATGTTTTTGGGAGTGAGTCCTTTGTGTACAGTAAAGCAGTGGTGTCTGGTGAGCTGCTGGAGTAATTGTTTTACTCCTGGGAGTCTGTAAGGAGTTATGCTCGAATGTGGTAGCAATGCAGAAACTTATTATCAGCAGCACTCTATTACAAAACATGTTTGACTTCCCTCCAGAGGTCCTCGTTAAGTTTTCTCCATTTTCAGCTCTTAAATGAAAAAGAAATGAGCAATAAATAAAAAGGAGAATAGTCCGTTTCCCTTTTAGATTCATGCATATAAAACTCCAACATCGGGCTTTACTCGGCTCAAACCCTTTACATCTGGCCGGCCTGAATGTTCCCGACGAACACATCCGAGTGTCCTTGTAGTGCATCGGTAAAGATTTTGTCACAACTTCTTTGGTGTCCGTTAACTTTCCTCACGAAGTAAAGGATTGGGTTGGGAGATGACCAACATTTTAAGCAGTGTCCCCACCAACGATTAGAGGCACTTCAGAGGCCGTTGTCACAGTCAGATATGAGGCTCATTTTCCTGTTAATGTTGATAACCGGCGCGGATTGTGCAACACATGGGCTATGAAGGCTGTACTGACTAGAGCTTAATCAGTGCTTTAGCAGCTGTTTCTGTGACTATTTGATTATAGCGCGTGTGTGTGTGGGAGGAGGCTGTTGTGTCCTCACTTGTCTTTGTGAAAATTGAATTGCTTTTATAAAATTGATTTGGCAAAATACCCTCTTCTGTTCGAGAATAATATTCACAAGGGTTTACTAACATTGTGTCTGTGGCCATTCACTTGCATGGGAGAACAAAATATTTAAATACTTTTTTAATATAATTCAATCCTATCCAAATCACACTAAAGCCTCAGAAATGACCACACTTCATTCAGCACCTCTTTTGGACACCAATCACTGTTTGTATTTAAGCAGCGATGCTGCAACGTTGTTTGTAGAAGGAACACAATACAAGTAGACGCGCATGTAAATCATGACAATACAGGTGAAGAATCAAGTAGTATAATACACATAGCTTGAAGCTCACTCACAAGAGCCTCCCATGTTTGTCGTTCTGGGCCTGTTCAGTCCTGCTGGTGTCATCTCGGCTCAAAGCAGCGATCTAAGATGTTGATCACCTGTCGCTGTGAGAGCTGTTCCGGCATATGCCGCCAGCTGAAGGCCACCGGTGGCCGCCTCCTCCTTTTTTTGTCGATTCTCTATTGTTTCAGTTAAAGTCTGGAACAAGACAGATGACTGCTGCTTTTAGCTCCCATGCCTTTTGTAATATGAAGACATGCATCAACACGTATTGTGTTTTAAATTAAACCCAAAAGCTTGTTTTAAAGCCGCACTAAACATTTTTTATTTGTTTTTTTCAAAGATTTTGATTCCTGAAATAACAACAACACATGATGTGAATTCACAAAAAGGATTGCGCAGGTTTTTGCGGCTGCTAAACTTGCACAAATACCATAAAAAGAAGGCGTGTAAAATGTGTAAATCTCAACATACCTGCAAAGAGTGAAAAGCAGCCAGAACCGCTCCACCAAGCAAACAGCGTCTCACTGCTCCGCCGCTATTTGCATGTAATTATATTTGGTGCAAAACTGTCCCTTTTCTTTGCACATGGATCATTGCAAAACCTTCAGAAGATTGGTGGTAGCTGAGCTCATTTATAAGAGGTGTCACCGCTGCCTGTTTTTAGAAGCTTGTGAGGCATTGACTGACATTTTTTTATTTTGCCTAAAATCATATATGTTTGAACTGATTTTCATCGGATTGGAGTTACCTTTACACTGAGAAGTCATTTCCTGCTTAAAGAAATGGACTGAAATGAAGGCTAGCTTATTAGATGCTTCTGGTAATATTAAGTGAAAGGAGAAAAAAACCCATATAAACGTGATTCTGTACAGGTGCTGATGATGCAACCGCTCAATGTTGTACCCCCTTCCGTATTAGACGCTTTCCTCGTCTGATGACACGCCGTGTCCTTGTTCACACACTGTTGAGTAATCTGTCGCCTTTGCTTTCTTCTCCAGTAAAATGAGCAGCTTGTTGTAGTGGAGCTCCCATCTTTTCCCTCACGATGCTCCACATGTCGGTACCCGTGCTACAGTATAAGGACAGTGGGAACATCGGAGCATTTGATGTCACTTTGACTTTTGTAGACCATCTCTCTTTGCTGTTTCTTCTCATTCTTGTTTTTGGACTGGTCTTTGTATCTGACCGATCATCGTCTGCTCTCGATCTGCTCTGATCTGAGTTGAGCGCAATGTTGCTCCTCACTGTGTTTGCAGTGTTTAGTGTTGATGAAGGCTGACTGACTCTGCTCCTGAAATACATTGTGTACCTGCACAGATGGCGGCAGACATTATTTCCATTACCTTACTGCGGCTGGCAGATGGCTCGAGAACTCCTACTGCATACGTCGACATTAATATCGCCTGTATGAACCGGCGTTGGTTTGACTGGACCTCCTCTGGTACCACTCAGCCAGTGACTCCTCCTCCCAAACACGCAGAGGAAGACAAAGTTACGTGAGCTTTAGGTACTTTACGAAAAACTTGGATTTCAGAAAGTTTGTTCTAAACTTTGCCTTTAGAGAGAGCGTTATGTTGAAATTCATGTTTTCATCATGAACCGCAAGAAGAGATCCTCTTAGGAAGATCCAAGTGTGCATTGGTCAATGAGCCATATGATTACTGCCTGAAGTCATGTTTGTGTTGCTTTATATATTTCTTTATATACCTGTAGTTTTGTTTACCGTTATTGCAGCTGCCTCACTAAACTCAAAATAATAGGACGGGGGGAAAAAAGCTGAGGAGCGAATGAGAGAGAAAGGAGGAGGGAGGGATCAAGCGAGATTGAAACGGAGACGCTCTACAGGCGCATAGCATCACGGCACTCCTTCAGCCGCACCAATTCTGAGCCTCATTTGTTGGAGGGCCTTTTCGTTTTCCTTTTGTTTCCCAAGCTTGTGATCCCTTTAAATGAGGCGATGTCGTCAAAAGAAGGGTGATTTTTCTTCTTTATTCATTTTTTTATTTTATTTTTTTTGTGAAGTGATTTCGTTTGAAGAATATTTCGAGGCTTGTACAAGTAAAATAATCCAATACATCACCAGAAGAAAAGCAATACTTCCAAAAAACACACCATGTATTCTTTTTCTTCTCATCCCTTTAATCATCTGGGGAGTCCTGAGAGTCCTGGGTCCTGACCCGAGTGTCTTTGCAAACGAAAACAAAAACTGCACCCCCGTAAAGACCTAATTAAAAAGTAGAAAAACACCAGAATGTTCAGAATTTTAACAGCTCTAACATTACTTTACTCGACAGCAAAACACTGTTTTATTTATGTCTGTACATCCACAATAGCTGGCCCCTCTGTGCATGCTGGGAGCTAACTGCTATCCTGGGTGTGAGAATTAGCAAACCCGTCCACTTGTTTGAAGTAAACAACTATTCTCGGTGTTGGAGTCGGCTACGCTGTCGGCCCGCATTACTCTCCAGCGGTTCATGCAGACGTTAGTCTCGGTGTATGTTTGGACGGCGTGTGGGGGACAGCGCTCGCTTATCGGTTAAAGGTCAATTCTCTGCACTCCAGCCTCTTGTGTATATTTCTCTGCCAACGGGCCAAAGTGTTATGATTTTGGTAGTTACCTTAATGCATTACCATATTTGTACAAAATGCCTCATGTTCAACTATTTCAGAGTGAATTGTTTTTGATGTTACACATGCCGAGCTTCTTCTGGCCTCATTTGTTCCTCTTGTACATCACCCATTGTTGTCTCTACTGTTACATTTATCCCACGGTTGTGATTTTATTTTAATCCTGTTTGAATGTAGCCTGATGAGTTATAACCTCTTCCCTGCTGGTGTGGAGTATAAATAAACACATTTTGTGTCTGTGTGTGTGTGTTTCAAATCCACATAACGCACCACAATGTGCAAAAGTAATTCCAAATCCACAGGTCTCATCCAGCACTGATATGCGAGGCTGAGCATGAACTAACACAGCAGAGGTCAGACAAACACCAGAGACAAAGTAGGAAACACTTAATGCTGGGATACTGATGTTGCAGAGGCAGCAGCATGCTTAATAATTCAGCTGGTGGTTCTTTTTAAGAGTCTCATAACCTCTCATTAATGCTGGCAGATTAGCAGCGTGTAAAGCCGTTGCTGCTATGTCCATTGTTTACATCATGGGTAACTTGAATAGCGTGGTTGAAAAGAAGAAACTAATCCAGTCGGATTAGTTTCTGCTTTTTTTTTTTATCATCATCATGATGAGTCAGTTTTGTTTCTTTTGTTTGTTGTTGAGCACAACTACAGTACAGTCTCTGGACAATCCTTAACCACATGCTGAACATTTTAAGTAGTAAACCGTGTGCTTTAAATACCAGTTAACAAAGTCAGTTTGACCATCCATCCAGTATGAAAAGCAGTCTAACTGTGTTTAGAACAGTCTTGTCTGACTCTTGTTTTCTTCGGTCCCTGCCTGCATCCATCAATTAAACCCATTTTTTTTCCAATTTGGTTCATTAAAGTGTAACATCTGATGTTCTGTTTCAGAGTTGAGCTCCGAGAACCTGCGCACCTGCTTTCAGATAGTTATTGCTTACTTATATTTGTCTGCCACAGACTTCCTGCAGGTGAGACACACACACACACACACACACACACACACACACACACACACACTCTCATATAATCCACATACATTGTAAAGGACTTCATACATGCTCAATTAATTTCTTTCTCTACAGAACTATGCAGAGTGTTTGTGTCGAGCTTTCTGCAATATGCTGAAAGACATCACGAATGAGGGACAGGTTCAAGTGTTAAAGGTACTGTCAATCCGTCCCCCTCACACACAGAACTACGTGTCTCACCTCTGTTTACTCTGTGTCTCTCTCTCTCTCCTGAGTTTTTCATCCTCCCTCCTTAAGTTCCACCAGTGTTTGTTTGTTTGTCGGTGTGGCCCTGTTCATAGCAGGTGCACTAGAAGTGGCATTGAAGGCGTTTATAAACCGACTGTTGTTTTTCTCATGACTACTTTCACACAATCGTGACGACGGCAGCGCAGACCAGGTCCATGCCTTCTGTCCTTTCTTTTCTTCTGTCCTTTCGTATTTTTTTGCCCCGTTTTTCTTTAGAGGTTTTCTATTTTCCGATGCGAGCGTCCAAGTACAGAGGATGTCGTATGCTGCACACATTTTAAAACCCTCTGAGGCAAATTTGTGATATTGGGCTGTACAAAATAATTGAATTGAATATCGCCCTACCATATACTCATCTCAACCGTTTGTTAAAAGGAAACAAAAAAGGAAACATTTTTGTACCGCATCGCTGCCGGTACAAAAAGCTTTTCTGAGAGTTAAATGACAATCATCTGAATACTGACATCAGCTTTACTCTGGCTAGATCTCAGCCTGTCTTTTGATAATGTTGACCATGAATGCTTCTGCATAGGTTCGTTATTGAAGTCGCGATATCTGGTGTGGACCTCAGCTGGTTCATATCATAAAGGCAGCGGCCGTGTTAACGCCATCGCAATCATACAGTAAATCTGAAAGAACCACCATCTCAGTGGAGTTCCTCAGGTTGTAGTTCTAGGGCCGTTCTCGAGCCATTCTCAATTTTGTATGACGTTGGCATGTTTTCACTGAAAGATAATTGGCTGTGACTGTTTCCATTACTGGCAGATGTATGTTGTTTCAACCAGAAGCTCTGAACAGTCAGCTGCGCTGTGGGTGTGCTTTGCATGTGCGATGTCAGTAGACTTTTTGAATCGTCGTTTCTTTTGGTGTGCTCTCTGACTTTCAGTCGGTGCATATGTCTGTGTGTGCATGACAGTGTGCACATGTGCCGTTTGCGCCGCTTCAGCAGTGTATGTATGCAGAAAGATCACCGTAGAGCTTTATCTCAGTGGAGCTCGGTGGCATTACGGCACATCTGGCTCCTGCTAATCCTTTGTTCTGGGTAAAAGAGAGCCAGCAGACTATAAACCTGTCAACCTACACAAACACGTGCACACGGCAGCTCGCCCCACATGGGCTCCCTGAGAACAGAGGGATCAAAGTAATCAGCGTGCGTTTCTATGAAAAGTTCATTATGCAGCACAGATACAGCCCCTCACTGTCTCTGTGCTGCGAGTTTGCTCGCTGACCTTTTGAGTGAAATATTCTCATTTGATGGTTTAATTTGCGAAAATGCCATTTGTGATGTTTCAGTGTTACATCATCATGCTGGTGTGGTCTGGATTTATGTTGTAGGCTAATGAGGATGGAACGATCTTTTACTGTTTGAACCCCGTCCCTGCCCTTTAAGACTACTTTACGTGGCTAAATGTAGATTTGACGGAGGTGTTTTTCTGACCATCAAAGCGAGCACATAGATTACTGAACCGCTCTAATATTATACACTTCAAGAAGGTAAGATGTATTGCTGTTGTATTACAGTGGATTCATTATTTTACAGCTGAGTGCACGTCCTCATACTGTAGGTAGGAATGCCCACAGTGCCTCTGTCAAGTTATATTTGACTCTTGCACGCTTTGTTTTTTGTTGCTGAATTCTTTTGATTTCAGCTTCAATGGCTCGCAGAGAGCTCATTTAAATGTCTTGCCACATACTGTAGGTCAGACCCTCAATTAAAAGGAAGATTCATGACACTCGTTTAATATTTCTCAAAGACACAGCTCCCGCTAACTCCCTCTTGTCTCCCCCCCCCCCCACGTCCTCCCACTCTTTGTCTCTACATCATCCTGTGCCCGACCCGACCCTTCTCTCGTTTGGCACACACCCTCTCCACCCCGAGTTCTCCCAGTCTGTTCCGCTCGTCTCTCCTTGTGGCTCTTCCTAACTGCCCTCTCTCGACTCTCCTCCCTCTCTCCGTGTCTCGGCAGGTGGTGGAGATAGCTTTGAAGGTTAGCCCCATACTGGGAGCCCACATGTTCCAGCCCCTGCTGCCAGCTGTCTTCAGAGGCATTGTGGCCGGCGAGGTGAGTTTAACCCGGACATTTTTCACAGATCTGGACCTGTAATGGTGTTGTGTTGCCTGTGGTGAAATTTCACTTAATTTCCTTCTTCTTTCACTGAATGCTAAAATACTTGAGAGAAGGTCCTGCATGTACTTTCAGTTTGTCCTTTCCTGTCATGTAAAAAATGAATAATTCTCATGGAGAATATATAGTGGTGTTTATTGATCATACAGCTCAGTTAAGGGTCACAGGCCTTTCAAGGATCCTGCTGTGTCAGTGGATCTTCTACGGCCATAACATGCTTAATGATATTGGCTTTATGTAAAAGCATGAGTGATGACGATTCACATTGCTGTGTGTGTGTGCGCGCGCTTTGCACAGAGGTATCCCGTGGTGATGTCCACCTACCTCGGAATCATGGGCCGCATCCTGCTCCAGAACTCCAGTTTCTTCTCGTCTCTTCTCACTCAAATGGCCTCCGAGTGCAGCCAGAAGGTGAGCGTCGATGTCCGCCCTTCATATCTGTCCACTCGGCACAGTCCCCTTTTTTGAAATGTGGGCGGGAGACATAACCGCAAAGTGCCTGTTGAAAGGGAATCATTCTGAACGAGACGAGGAGTAATGAGCCAAGCAATTGCAAATGGTAACATATTGAAGTTTAGAGTTGTACCCCCTTTTCTGTGAAAGTGACGTTTTTTTTTTTTTGTCACTGACTTTGTCATGTTTTTACATCGTTGCCTTAATCTAAATAAATGAAAGACCCAGATCATGCCTCCCCTTTCTTTAAAATAGAGGACAAGTCAGCGAGGTTAATGAGGTGGAACAGACAGGGAAGGTCAGTTTTGCTGGCTTTTATAAGACAAAGGCTTTAAAATGTTAGATTCTATCAGTGTTTCATGAGTTGTCAAACACTGTTTAAGTCACTCTTGCTCTTTAAATATTGAATTTCTGCTCCTCTGTTTGTCTCCTCGTTCTTCCCTCTATATTAACCCCCCGCATCTCTCCTCCCTCCCGTCCACCTCGTCTCCTCCACCCTTCTCTCTGCCCATCAGATGGAGCAGTTGTTGGGCAGCGTGATAGAGATGTGGGTCGACCGCATGGACAACATCACTCAGCCGGAGAGGAGGAAGCTGTCGTCGCTGGCTCTGCTTTCCCTCCTCCCGTCGGACAACAGGTGAGAAGCACTCGTCGTTCGTCTGTCTGCAGACGGGGCTTTGAGCTGGTGAGAAGTGGATGGAATCCGCCGCGTCAGCACAGCTGGCACCAGGGCACATAAGGGGGAAGTGGAGAGACAAAATATTTGCTCAGCTTTTGTTTGTCTTTGTAGAGCATAGCTGGTGGACTCATCCTTATCGGGGAGGTCTGTGGCGTTAAGTGGAGACTTGAAACAGAGAATATCAGCTGCTGTTCAAAAGTTTGACGAAGACAACAGATTTGTACCCTACAGCCATAATATGCTGCACAAAATCAACAGACTTTACACCATATGGGTGCCAGTATTACGTGACGGCAGCACACGCATATATGCACAATGCAGGCATACATAGGCAGTGGGGCGTCTCCAGACACGCTTTACATGGTGCTTACAGGAGGTGTCTTCTAGACACACCACAACATGCTCTGTGAGTTTATAATCTGTCTAATTTACTATCTCTCTGTGGGCTTTCATGATCCCCTTTCCTCGTGTCCTCTCATCTCTCTGTATGTATGGTGCTGCATGTTTTTATCAAGCTTTTGTGACGCTCAGTTGTCTGCAATTGAGATATGGTTATCACAGACGGGCATGAAATCCTTTGTTGCGCCCCCATCCTCTGTCTCACACAGCAATTGGTCATGACATCGTTCGGCTGGTTAAGTGCTGCATGACCAATTGACTTTCTCACATACAATCAGAGCTGAAACCGAATGAGGTCCATTATTTGGCCTTTTTCTGACTCCGCCCGCTGTGTTCTTGTGAACGCGATATCTCAGGAACGCCCAGAGGGAATTGCTTCAAATTTGGCACAGACGTTCACCCGGACTCAATGGGGAGCTGGTTGGATGTTGGAGGTAAAAAGGTCAAAATGATGAAGTGACGTTGATGTAAACTGCATCATGGCTGGTTGGCGGAGGCATACAACTGCGAGACGGTGACTTTAGATTGTGTATAAGCTGTAGCAAAGTATGAAGTGACGTTCATGGCTGGCCTTGTCTGGCACAGGTAGACCTTTCCTCACAACACTGTGTCGTTTGGCTCCACACATAGTCATTCTGGTGTTGGGGGGGAAAGCACTCTGGCTTGTTTGTATTTCTTTGTTATCTGGACGAAGGATCAGCAAGAGGTCAATGACATTTAGAAGAAAGAATGGGAGTAATTGCGTGAATAGGTAGGTGTTACAATTAAATGTGTTTGCATCTGCAATGTTCAATAAACAGCAAGACACTCTGGTGGAGTTTGTCCACAGCAGGAGGTGGAATCTTTGGTGAACCGATATTTGGAGATGGAACTGAATTTGAATACCAGTTGTCGTAATAAGCTGATGACATTTGCGTATCGGTTCTATTTGACTTGCAACACTGAATATTTGATCTCCACCCTTACTTTTTGGGTGTCTATAAGAAAAAGTGTGGATCAGTATTATGCAGCTGTACAGTAGAGCGCACCGCTGGGAATTTGCTTCAAGGCGTAAAGCGAGAAGATCTGTGAAACGGCTTCACTTACACTTTTCACAGGATGGTTTTTATTTAGTCCGTCAGCTGCTTTTCCTACTTAGTGATTGCACATTAACGCATTCAAAGGAGCAAACCTGTTGGTCCGTTGATGAGGTGGACTTCTTACTTTCGGAAACTTCTGTGCAATCTAAGGGAACCAGAATGGTTCAGTTTGTATTTAACATGCACAGCCATGAGGCCATTTTCACGAAAGACTGCTTTAGTCATCAGAACCCGTTGGTATTTGTTTTGCACTACCAGTTCATCATCACTGACAGTTTGCTTTACGAAGGCCGAGCAACAAGAACAAGCACCGTAGGAAATCAATATGCACGTCTTTATTGCATGGGTCTGCTGTTCTCACATTGTGTCTAATCATGATTACAACGGTGTCTTGTCAAAGTCACGTTCAGAGGAATGTTCTCCAAGTACTCATCAACGTTTTTATCAAAGTTCTGTTCGATGTTTGATGCAGACATTTGAGCTGCACCTATAGCTTGCATTAATGCATACTTATTTTGCATTTCTTTCATGCAATTGCTGGTAAATTATTACTGGTAAATCAAGCTCTTCTCCAGTGTGAGATTACGCAATGATTTGGCTTTATTTGTTTTTCTTCACACATATATTTATTTAGAAACCTGTAGTTTGTGAATTCTTAACTACTTGCCCAAACGGGTAATTTGTCAGTACTGTCATTCGAATATTTCCCAATATAATACGTAGCTTTGATATGCTTTACATTTTCCAATGCAAGAGTTGAAGAACTTAAACAATCTTGAGTCCTGTCATGAGTTATGCGCTTGCCACTTTCACCCGCACTTGTGCTATTTAAGGTTTACTCTCATGATTCAAACTTAATGATGCTCAGCAGCATCAATTTGAATCAGGGATTTTTAATTGAAATCCATTTGCAACAAGCTTAGATGGACTGTATCTAATCTATGCACGCACACACACACACACACGCAAGGAGGAGGAAGAAGAAGAGCATTTAGTAAGTCTCATAGCATTAATTACTCTGCTTCTCTAAAGAGGTCAGATTTGACCAGAGACATTGAATCGGTAATTGCAGCTGAACACGAAAGAATCAAATATGAAATGTATTTTCTAAAAAAACGGTTTTGGATAACACTTAAAATGCCATTCTGTGTTCAGCCTTCACAGGTCACTGTCTGCCACTCCTTTATGCTGCGAGTACGACTCCGACACAGGTGCTGTCAGCAGTCTCTGCTCTCGTCTTGTCTTCGCTCGCAGCCCGTCGGCTTTCAGGTCCTGTAACCACTTACAGTGATTTGAATGGCAGGCACGAAGCAGCTAGCACTAGTCAGCCATTAGAAAATAATCACCGGAAGTACAGCGCTGGATAGAATTAGAATTGACGGACATGTTTAAATGTGTGGTAAGGGATCTTTGATACCATGCCTGCATCCAGTTGTTGCTATGGCTGCCAATTTGAGACGTTTATTCAGAAATTGGGGGCGAGGTATTTTACGCTCCCTGGATATTAGTGGGGAAATGTTGCCGGCTGAAAGGACCAACTGTTTAAACTTCCCCTGGAGCCGTTGCCATTCTCTTTGAAGCCAATCACAACTCGTATCTGTGTGAGTGTACGCATGTACATTAAATCTACCTCCACACTACTGCGTTTTCATTTTTCTTGCAACATTTGAAAAACATAAGCTTTCATATTTTTTTTATCTGAATTCGTCTTTGTTTTGAGCGTGAGGTGCTGAAGAGGGGACTGCAGAGTACATTGGATGAGTCTTCTTCCCGTCTACGGCACTGAAACATCTGCACGGAGATTGTTTTTGTGTTATAAAGCTGTTTTAAAGTGAAAACGTAGTCGTGTGGCTGTAGCTCCAATTTGATTGGAGAAGTGCACAGTTCATGTCAGTGCAGAACAGAATAACAGTCATATGCTGACTAGATGGATCCCCTGTTGTGTAAGAAATTTGAGCGTAGAACTGTGTGTTTAGTAGTTACAATAAGTGTTTAATGATTCATATTTAAGAATTCATAATTAGTCATCAACATAAGTGTTTTGGAAATGCATAATTAAGATAAGCATAAAGTGTTTTAGGATTAGTAGCTAACAGTAGAATTTGAGACATGAAGCTTTTGCCAGAGTTGCAGAAGTTTAACTTTTATACTGAAGGATTATCATAGAAGGGATTAAGCAATAACTGACAGTCATTGAATGTGTTAGAGAACTCAGGCACAGAAAGCCAGACAGGCGAATACACTCCTGGAAGTTTGCCAATAGGAATTGGGATAGACGGAAGGGGAGGAGTTTCGAACAGATATGAGGGCGGGAGATAGAAAGACTTGTCTCTCTGTTACTTACGTGCCCAGGGAACGGGTGTGTTTTCCTGAGGAGCGAGGAGAGTTTTTGCACCGGGTGAGATAAAATGATATTTCATAGAAATAGTGTACTTCAGTGTATAATTGTATATGCATCAGTGGGATTAAATTCCTTTTAATTGTAAACCAGTTTCGGTAGAGTTATTATCGCAGCGTGTCTACTGTAACCAGCAGCGGGCCACGTGCTCTGGCCTCCTCTCTGTGGAGCAGACACAAGCTTCCACAGTTGCTGTAGCTCAGCTTTCACGTGATTTCAGTCTTGATGTCAATATTAACAAAACAAACACTAGAATAGCGATTCCCTCTCGTGAGAAATAAGAGAGAGGTCTGTTTTTACTGGCTGGGTTTGTATCCGTCATGCACAGATTTTTCAATTTTTTGCCAGACTTCATGCTCAGTGAACTTCATGCAGCATTGCCTGGGGTCGACCAAGCCAAGCACCTGAACTGACAGTACCTTTGATGCATCAGTGCCCATACCGCCACATACTCTCTCTTTGTGTCTTTGTATTCTTTTCCCTCCCTGCTTTTTATTCCCATTGACTTGGGAAACCCCCACTTCCCTTCCAGTGCTTTGGAAGAATTGGCTTAAATAATGAATCAATGACTGCCGCTTGTCTCGAAGCCAGGGTGGTGGGTTGATGCGAGCCAGCATATTTTAAAGCAATGCTTTTACCTCAGTGGCTAAAATAGGACTCAGACCCGCAAGGCTGCGCGTAAATAGATTTCTATTTTTCACACTTGAGTGTGTGAGACAATCAAATACAACTGCATTTCTAGGTGGACAATCCCCTTATCATATGCGACTGATCAGTGCAATGGGAGCATGTTTTTCTGGGATCATAAAAGTAGAGAAACGTTTTCAACCATTGCCCGATTGATGTTTATTCTTTTTTTGGTTTGCCTTTCTGTCTTTTTGAAAATGTTCCTTCCAAATGGAAGCCAATGGAGAAACGGTGAGAAGCATACAAACAACAATCTGGACACGCGTCCTATAACATGAGTTGATGAATGGCATATATCCCCTTTTCTGTGGACGGACATATGGTTTTTTTTGACAGACACTTCATCACTTTCAGTGTCGCCAGGATTTTACCTTGACTGTTGCTCTCTGTTGTCATGGTGCCCTTGATAAACCATTTGCTTATTTGGGCAGACGCCCATCTCTCTCTCTCTCTCTCTCTCTCTATCTATACGTGCATCTAGCTTTCTTTTTCATTCCAACACACAGCTGTTGATTGAATGACCTCGTGAGTAATGAGTCGGTGGTGTCTGTTTGTCATCAGTGTGATCCAGGACAAGTTCTGTGGCATCATCAACATCTCCGTTGAGGCCCTGCATGACGTGATGACGGAAGATTCTGAAACGAGCACCTTCAAAGAGTAAGTATGAGTGTATCTGCATCAATACTTGTACCTTTCAGACATTCTTTGCACAGGTGAAGGCCGTTTGTAATTTTGACAAAGCTCATGCGTGCTGAATGAATGTTGACATATTTGTTTTGCACCTTGGAAAACAAACCTCTAAAGAACGATTGTAAATCAATGATACGAAAGCAGCCCTGGCAGCAGTGGGTAGTGTAATCTTCCTTTAAGACTTCCCTTTCATTCTTCTGTTCTTATAAGTGGTTTGGAATAGTTCCCGTGTGGTGTGGAATAACAACGGAAGTCATTGCTGCCATGGATTAATTCAGTAAAACAACATGCCAGTTGGCAACCCAATTCATCATGGTACTCCAGTGTTATTGTCGTAAATCAGTCACTTGTTACTCAACTACTGCAAAAGGAATTAACAGTGTGAATGTCTTTTGTGCTGAACTGAGCTGCATAGGATCAACGTGCAAGATTCTAGAAACTAAAATATAGGAAAAGAAATGTTGTACTTTCAGTTCAACAAAATTCAAACTTCATAAGTTAAAAAAAAGGGAAGTAAATATGTGGCCAATTGTAGTTATCGCTGCAATAACGGATTTTTTTGTGCCACCCTGGGCCAGCAGAAACGAGTTGTGAACACAACGTTGACATATAATCACCTTTAGTTTAGTTTATATGGAGATCTTCATGGCAAAGAGTTGCTTCCACACATCCAGCAGTCACGGAGCAACATTATCATTCATTACTGAGTTGTGTCTCTGGCCACCTGATCAATGTGGGACTACAGATGAAAAATAGCCTCTTGGCATTCACAGCAATGTTCTTATTAATGTACACGGTCCCTTATCAAATATTAAATATAAATTTAATAAATATTAAATGTAAGCCGATAATTCATTCTCTTGTAGCTCTGTTTTTGGTCACTAACTCCTGAAGAAAATGTCTGGCTCTTTAGCTGCTGACTGTTGTGTCTGTCTGCTGTTTGGTGTTTTTCCACCGATGACACCGGAACGACGCCATGAGATGGTGGGAGTGAACAGAAACAGTAAAGCTGCGAAGTGTAAATCGCTATGAAGCTCTAAAGTGGTAATTCTCTGTAGGTTCATCAGTACGATACTCCCATCCAGAATAGAGAGACTGGATGGGAGTATCTGAGCTGTATAAACATGCTCGATTATTAGTGTGGATTTCATTAGTCAGAGTTTAGGTAGAATTTAGTTAAAATTTTCGATCACGACTTTTAAAATGCCACATGTCAAAGTCACCAAATGTGACATTCGAGACCCCCACTACCTTACCTCCACTCACACAAAGGATCAAGTAAACAAAAAAAGGCGGCAGAAGAAATAAAAGACTTTGGACTGAGCACAAAGGTTTCGCTTGTAATTCTCTCTGCATGCTGATGAACCAATATGAATAGCAGGCCGGGCTGTGTACTCGAGTGCCAGAGGGTTCAGCCTTTTCGTGTGTGTGTGTGTTGCCTGTCCTGAAATTGTCTCCTCCTGTTGAGGTCTATACGTGGTTATTAATATTGAGTCGGATATTGTTGTTTGCAGCTGCATGCTGATGAGCCATTTTGAGGAGCCGAAGCTGAGTGATGACGAGGAGCCACCGACTGAGCAGGACAAGAGGAAGAAACTGGTCAGTGAAATACACACAAACACAATTGTACACACACACAATAAAGATCTAATTTCTCAATCACAAAACCTTTTTGTGCTGTGGTCCCATTCTCGTTTGATATTTCACACAAATAGCTTCGATAATGTTATTGAACATAATGTCCCTGTCCTCTGCTAGTTCTCACCTTTTGTGGCATCCTTGTACTACACTGGCACTCATAATCCAGAATGAAATCACTCAACCAAAATAAACCAGACCAGTACATATTCATTTCTCCTGTAAGCACAGAGGAAGGCTGTCTCTCTACACGCACTCGTTAGTCAACCACCTCTCAGCTTCAATAGCCGCTCCGTCTTTTCATGCAGTGCGCCACATAATCACTTTTAAGTACAGCCCCTGGATGCACGCATGTGTCATAGCAGCTCGCAGTATGCGTGGAGTCACTTGAGGAAAGCACGGACGCCTTTGAGTACCTATAAATGGCCCCTAGGTGGGGGGTGTATACCAATTAAACGGCACAATGACTCATGCAATCTGAATGGGACGGCATTCCTCTGCTGCTCCGCGTCACACGGTGGAAGCGCCGAAATTGTAACACTACCTCACAATGTGAAAAATATTGTTTTTTATGGTATGTGTGTGTGTTTTCTCCAGATTAGTGCCTGAGCAAAACTTCATTTATAGACAAATTATATTTCATTGTTTGAATGAAGAAATACAGCTGTGTTTATTCTCTAGTGTGACTTTGAGTTCTTTGAGACTTTTTCCTCTGTCTGTGTGTGTGTGTGTGTGTGTGTGTGTGTGTGTGTGAGAGAGAGTGAGTGAGTATGTGTGAATTTCCCAGTGCACTTATCACCTCAGCCCAGACCCTGACTTTCTGCTTCAGGGAATAGAGAAGAGACGAGACTTAAAGTCGCGCCTCTCCCAGCTTCTTAGAGCATGTGGGTGTGTGTGCTCGGCGACGTGCATGAACGCGCGCGCGCGTGTGTGTGGCGGGTGTGTGCCCACCTGAGGCAGTTTGAAAGTATGAAAGAGCTTGTGAGAGACAGAGGATATTGTCTGTTTTTATCACTTTCTCATAGTAAATAGTAAAGTTGGTGAACTTGTTGAGACAACAATGCACACGTCGGAGAGGAATCAATTGTACTTTTTGTACTAATATTCAATGCAGTCACATCCACGTCGCTTAATTACATTCTCAGTGTACTTGCACTTTTGTTGAGCCAGCTTTCATCAGAAGGTCCACCATTTGCAGGGTCAGGTGTCGGGGTCTGCTCCTGCATTGCCAGTCAGGCAGCAGGTGAAGGCAGGAAGCCGGGCTATGAAAACTGGCAGAGGGGTGACATTTCACGTCCCCCCTCTGGGAATGAAGCAGCTTGACCATGTGGGGAGGTGAAGCAATACCAAATAGATATAGTCTGGCTCACCTTCATGCACGTCACTGGTCCTGGATATAGACTTGACTCACTCTTCCTCCTTCTCCAGGCAGGTGTGTGGATGGCCATGATTCCCAGACTGAGCCCTACTAAGTTTCCCTTTATGTGCATTGCATGTGAATGATAAGGTTACACTGTGGACTCCTCACTTACTTGCTGTCTGTAATTCTATGGCTGCACCGATATGCTGCGTTCCTGTCATTCCACTTATTGTAATTGCAAGTTTCAGACTTTTAAATAATGTTCGTGTCGTATTTACGGCTGGGAAACAGATGTTTCTGAAGGACAAAGATGTGTCCAATGCTTCCTAATACAGAAGTGCCTGATACAAATATGGGCATCTTAGTGTTATATTGTTAATGCACAGTATGTTAATCCTGAAACAACCAATTCTGTACTCGTACAATTGTCTTGATGACCTGAACGTTTACATGGGGATCTTTCCCATCTCTACCATCCGTCCCATGTGCGGTGAACGCAGCAATACAGTGGCTGTCCAATATATATATCGGCTGATGTTAGCTTGATAGCACTAGCAGAATGACAAAATGACGCTGAGATAGCTCAGTGCACATCTTGGTCATGATTCTTCAAAGACCGAATCTAAGGGATCATAAATGTTTGCTGTATGTAGAAGTAGACATTTACATTTTAAATCTCTGAATATGTATACAGGCTGTGTTGGTATCTAATGCTGAGCTTCACAGTTCATTCTCAACCTTAAAAACAGCAGTTATTTAATAGAGATGGAGTTTGCTCAGCTGTTGGAACTGACCTGAAAGAAAAGCTGGACCTTTAAGGTGAAATGATGTGAAATATTCTATTCCGCTGAAGCGCTGCATGTCTTTAGTGTGGTATTCCAGGGTTCAACGTTTTTATCTTTGTTTTTTTCACTTGCCCCGTGAGAAATACTTGCCCACAATAAATTTGACTTTCATTTAATGACTGTTGAACTAACAAAGACTCAAGTTAATTATCAAGTTTGATCTTTATTTAAGTACATTGCCTCTATTTACTAGCCTGAATTGGTATTGTACTTGCGCCTATCATTCCTGACTGTTGAGCCCTGTAGAAAACTGGTTAGTGGTGGAAGGTGGCAGAGACAGATCAAATATAAATAAACTCTCAAGCTCAGCACATGTCCATATATAATACCTCGTCCATCCTTACTGCCTTCCTTTAACTTTCTGCTGCATCCCCTCCCTCCTTTTCCCCCTCATCTGTCCTCATCTGACACGTTCTCCTCGTGTAGCCTCCTCTTGTCGAGCACTTTCATCACAGTCTCTCTGTCTGCAGGTGATATTTGTATGATTGTGCTGGTTTGTCTTGTTGAATTCGATTTTGCTGCTTCCTTACGGCACCTGCAATCTTACAGAAAAGATGAATAAAGTGTAGACAGGGAAAATCGAGAAAGGGAGCAAATTGCACTCTGCTGCAAACTTGACAGGGTGTTTTTGCTGTAATATGAATGCATATTAATGATTTGTTTTGGAATCTGACCTTGAGATGGGGGCAGATAGTGGTTGCACGTGATGTGCAATCAGCGCCCTCAAGCCATGCTTTGTGAAGTCACCCATGAATTAGACAGTCCAGTTGAGCTATGTCAGTCATTAGAAGTGCAATTATTGGTTGTAGGATTAATTCTATTAATCGTACGTGACACACCCTGGAAGCTCCTCATACCATGAAGTGCTTCATTGTCCAAAGTGAAATGTTCCCCAGATAATTGGAACTCAAGTGAAACCTCTGAATCAAATAAAAGGTTTATCAAAGGTAGACATTATGTAGTGTCCGTTTGGTTCCATGCCCAGAAGTGACGAGGTGGGGGGGGGTGCTTTAAAGGCCAATGAGTTCATGTGTTGTCAGTGTGTTCCTCCAGCAATTGTCAGACAGTCTGGTGTGTGTGGTAGCGTTCATTTTAATAGTTGAAGTTGGCGTTTGTTAGTACGTCTTTATTATTGTGTCACTCTGAATAACGTATGAAACGATTTGTTCTCGGGGGTTATTCGAGCTATTTTGACTCCTTTCCCCAAATTCGTAAAAATAACAAAAATTTGACTCTAGGAACTGGATTCTTTGAAAAGCTCAGACTCAAAGTCTTCTCATGCATTATGTACTTTTTCTTTTTTTAAACAAAGAGAAATTGTACATCTGTGTGTTGAATGAAGAGACTTTGTCTGATGTGAATAGCAGGACCTGATCTTTCACTGCACATTTATGAAAATCACACACATAGTTTGATATTTGATAAAACGTCAACCTTTAAATATGATGATTTATCTTCAGATGTCCTGGATAGCTCAGCAATCCTCTCGACCCTTCATTCCACTCACGGGCTGTCCTCATTGGGCGCCGCGCTACGATTCATAGTCTCTGTGTTCAGGAGAGGCGGCCCTCACCACCGCTGCAGTCTTCTGATTTGTCCCTGAATTTGACTTGCCATGTTTTTCTGGGCATGAAGCGCGAGTTTGTTTTGTGTCTTGGAAGCTGTTGACTGTTCCACTCTGTCTTGTCTGCCATTCATAAGGGCCCCTCACTTTGATCTGAGTGTTCCAGGCGACTGGACTCTGCTAACGGATGCTGTGTTTTGGCCTCGGTGCACAAAGCATCATTTGATTCTCGTGCTTCATCTGTAAGGCCAGCGCCATCAAACAAGAAGAGGGATAGGCGACATCAAAGACTTTCTCCACTGGGTGCTAATGACACGGGCTCCGTCTGTTGTGCTGCAGCTTCCCCACTCCCCCCTCCACACACACACACACAGCTATTCTTTTATTATTACACACTAATATAGACGAACATCATGCATACCGCTTTTTGTGCGGTGAGAAGGTGCCAGTGACTGATTCGACTCAAACATGAAAATGGAAGACCAAAGTGCCGTATTTTACACACCATGGTGCAGGTAGCACTGAGGTATAATGAGGGGCTGGGTTGCTACACCTGATGGAGTGAATAGTGATAGAGGTCCAGAGGTGGAATCGTGTGGTGAATCCTGGCAAAATACAATGTTGGGATCTAAAGGAGCGTGTTTGGGTTATCAGCATTTAAGAAACTGAATTCTTGACATCAATAGAATTATTGATGTATGTAACAATTATTAATGATTATTAATATAAACGGGGCACCACCCTGCGAACAGGGACCAATAACCAAACGATGAAACTAAGTCTCATAATTAGTAGTCACTCATAATGTCAATAGTCTGCGTATGACTATACATTCAGTGACAGTGAAGGTTTTAAGTTCGAGCACAGGCTACTACATACAGTCTTATCAAATACATATGCACAAGTAATCACAGACGACTGCTCCTGAAAGTATAACAGAGTTTATTAAATCAAAATAATAAATGATAAAATCAATTAATATTGCAACCAACAAACGTTATCATACAATTTTATATGCCTAAACTAAAGAATGAATAAAATGGATGAGGGTGTATGTCTGTGTGTGTATGTGTATGTGTGTGTGTGGGTCTGTGGGTGAACAGGAAGGAGTCTTACAGCTACCGCTAAAAACTACAAAGATGGCGGCGTCGAGTGACGCGGGCCAAAAGGGGAGGGGCCTTAAGAACTACAGCTAGAAACTACAAAGATGGCGGAGTCGAGTGACTCGGACCAAAATGCGTCCAGGACGAAGGTCCGGGCGAAGAGAGCGTGGTGTGCTCCCTGTTCGACGGAGGTCGACGGGAAAAAGCGGAGAAATGGGGGAAGGAGACAGTTTTATAGAACAGTGGTCGAACCACAGGGGTCCTGGGGTCTCTTGGCCTTCGGCCAATGAGATTGCCGCGGTTACCATGGTTATTTGGGGGGGGGGGGGGGATTCACACCCTAGTGTGAAATCCCTTTGCTCTTATCAACTACAAATCAGGATGAAACCTTTGCTTGAAACAGTGAAGGCCTGATTCTCTTTGTCCACAGCACATGTTTAAGCCATATGGCCAGAGCCCAACAACAACATACAGCTTCGGTATCATGGTTTACACAACTTGCATGTAAGTTCGAAGGCAAGTCTGAACTGATTGAATGGGGAGATGTGGAACGAGCAGTCATGAATAATATGCATCGCTCACTTTTAGTGGTATCTACTGCAGCAAGGCTCATAGTTACATAGATTATTCTCTATATCCGGTGTGCATGTGCCGCACGTAACAGATGTGGGGGGGTCATTTCTAAATTACATGAGGTCCCCAGATAATATTAGTCGTGTGTGAGCAAGGCGTAGGCTACATTCGTATCGATGGAGACTCTATCACAATTAGGACACGGGTTGTTTATGAGAGTAAAGGGCCATTCTCAAGGGCAGCAGTTGTACAGGAAGGCCTATTTTAATGCAAATACCTGCACAGAATTATCCATTCAGCCTAAAAATTCTTAATTGGTTAAGGTTGACCCCTACCCCATGACAGGAATGACAAAAGACTAGACATGGAGTTCTTTCCCCAGAAAGTTTCACTCATATCTTGGCATTAAGCTTCATTACTTCTTATGGTTTATCTATACTGCAGCCTCCCAGGTGCAGAACAATTACATAGCCTCATTTTAAAAGCCTGATTTGGTGTATTCTGTGTGTTGTTTAATGTCATTTTGATTTATTTCAACAGAATGCTTGGTTTAGTCATTTATAGCATGTGCTCAGGGTGTGTAACTGATGAGTTTTTTGTTCCAGACAATGAGGCTAATGAGTTAGCTTTCAGAAGTGCGTCTTTCTGCCATATTGGTATTGGTAACGGTGGATACATATGATCGTAAAGAATAAACATTAGGCTCACAGTCAGAAGAGTTCTTTTCAGAGGATTATTTTTTACATATGGTGGTTCTGAGAGCAGCAGAAGTCCTCAAACGGAGTTGCAGGAATCCGTGTGCATTTGTTTGTGCCGTCCCAGTCAATAGTCGTCGTACCACATTTTATAATGTCTTATAAACCGTCCATGTGTTGCCTTAATGATATACTGAAAGAAAGCCAGAGATGGCTTTTGTTCTGTGCCGTTCTAGGAAGGTTAATGTTGTCAACAAGAACGTTAAGGGAGGTACTCATCACGGTACAAGAATACTTGTTGTTTTTGTTGTTCCAGAGTCAGCTGATGATCGTGTGTCAAAATCAAACATAGGATTGCAAATATCCAATTTTGGGTTTATTTTACCTTTCTGTCAAATACTTTATATTTTACTTTATTTTTGTATAAAAGTAAGACTGAAGTTTAAACGAGGTTTTGTTCAGAATCTGAATGGCCAAGTATGGTAATAGTCTGATTAAGTTCCCCTAAATGATAATTCCATTAAATGTGAATGCTTTGATGTTTAACAAAGGAAATGATAGAGAATGATATCTCTTATTATTAGCCGGTGGCTGTCGTTGCTCGGAGTGAACCTGAAAAATGCTTTTTGAAGCTTTGATAAAGTTCCGATTTATCACAAAATAGTTTTTGTCATTTACCAGTTTGTCATTATTTAATTTGAATGAACAGTCAACCTGACCCCGGGGTCCTCTAGAGGTGTACGTTGATAGGAAATGAGTTTCAGTGCGTTATCAATTCACTCTGGGCCACACAAAGCTTCAGTAATGAAGGCTTGCCATTCCTGCTTTATTATTGCTCCAGTCCCGAGCAGACCATCAGTGTCGGCATAATTTGGTTTTGTTGAATAACAGACCTCTCTGACAACAGTGTTATTCTGCACCACGAGATATAGAGATTCTCCTTTGTGTTGCCTGCAGCATACAGAGCTATCAAAATTAGTTTCCATCTCTGTCGCTCCTGAGCTTGACAGCCATTTGCCCATTAGAGCACTGGGAGTTGTGGGTTCTTACAGTGTGGCAGGACTGCAAACATGGTGTAGTTTACCTTTGTTTGCTCATTGTTTGCTCAAGGACCTCTCGTGACTCAAACTTTTTCACAACATATTTCCGTCGACTGCTGACTCCTCACTCCGCTACACCGGCCGGTAGGTGTCGCAAATGATCAACAACGGCCTTATTTCGGACTCTCCTTTGGATTCTTCAATCAAACATTGCAGCAGTGATCAGTGAACAGCGTCCCGGGAGCAATAACGTGTTCACTCAACCGAGTTGCGACTACAGCAGCGCGAAGGGCGTCTTCTCATATCGGCAGGAAGACCGTTAGTTAGCTGCTAGTAACCGCTGGACAGTATCGCTGATTCTTTCCGTTCATTTAAAAAAATACGACAAATTCAATCGAGCTTTGACTGCAAGGGATTGCGGTTTGTATTTGTTCAATCTAACGTTACAGCAGTGGTCGTTGCAGACTAACCCCGCACATATGTTCACTCTACTGAGTGCACTTTTCTAATTACTGTTATTGAATATACTATATATGCTTTTCCTGCTCTGTCAATATGTCTGTCATGAAAATCAGAGTGGTACTAAACCAACATTAGTGTCGCCGTACTGATTGAGCTGTTCCATGCAGGCGTCTGAACAAGACTGCAACCTGCTGTTGAAGATAATCGAATGCAAAACATTCACTTCAGGGAGCGCTCGACTCATTCTACCCACTTACATCTCTGTTAAAGTTGTAGCTGTTCAAATGAGATGATGATGCAAAGTGTGCTTAGTGTTTTCACCTGTCAACTCTTATCGGGATTTATCGGGAGTTAATTATTGTCATTCAAGTGATGAGAATAATTCATCTTTGGTCTGACAATTCATCGTTGTTAAATTGATCTTAATGCATCTGAATTACCAGTGGGAAGCGTATTCATTCTGAATGGGACTCACTACAGCGGAGACCAACCACTGGTTTTGACTTTTTGCTGAGTGAGCTAAAAGAAATCGGTCCGCTTCACGCTGCTTCCCATTTTGTGAAAACACTCTGTCCTATTCACTCAAATTCAGGGCTTGTCCGGCGAGTAATAACATGACTTAGCTGTTGATCTTTGCTCAGGACAGATTGATTCGTCACTCAAATGAGGCATTAACGATGATTGACTGAGAGCAAATGTTGATCTACAATACATCAGCCAATGTCATATTGCTGGCAGTTTAACAGTATCGTCTGAAGAGGGATGCCCAGCATTTAAAGTTCTCTTGATGCGGTTTGCAAAACCATCCAGCGTTTATGGGCGAAGCTTGGATTGGCAAATAAACTGGCCCATTAATATAATTATTTTAGTATTGAGCTGCAAGTGGGAGGGGCACTCGCACAACATATGCTGTTAAAACAGAGTGTGAGGCATCTGGCGTAACGTTGCACATTTGTGCTGGATAGTTTGCAAGCAACCAAGATCACATGCGTGTGCATTATCTACACTCGCGTGTAGATAATGTTGCATTGTTTCGTCGCTTGTTGAGGTTAATACCAAACCTGTGCCCAGTAAATGATTGTCTAATAGTTCAAAAACGACCGAGCACAAGCTCAAACTTGTCACGATGGTAAATAATGAAAATAAGTTTTTACATTCAGAAGTCAAAGCAACACCCTCACACTTGTCTTTTTTTGTTAGTTCTTCAGAATCTCATGCATAAAATCTGTCACATTTATTACATTTCTCTGCTCAGTCTGTGTCATGACTTGAGATTTGTCCATTTGTGAGCCGGCCTTTGGGACCGGCACACATGAAGTGTTTGTACACCAGCTCTGTGGAATCCTCAGTACGATGCGTCTCTGGCCTGAAATGGAAAACATATGCTTGAGATGTTCAGAGCTTACCGTCTATATTAATATATCCTGTAGCTTTAAGCTATATCATTCATATATCAGTGAGAAATTCAATAAGATTATCCAGAAGATATCTCAGCATCTTGTCAAAGGAAGCATATTGGTCCGATAGCTCCACTTTAATAGTAATCTTAATTATTCATCTGCAATAACCAATCTGTTCCTCTCTGTTTAAACAGTAACATAAAGAACTGATGGTAACACCATCTCTTAATCATATGCGTGTATATGGTTTTGTCACGGTATGAATTGAAAACATCTTTTCAAAATGCAGATATTGATTCAAATGAGAGAGAGTAGACCCTCTCATTGCAACCAAAGTTTCCTCCCCACAGTACCCTTTGTTGTCATATCTTTTACATATCCTTCAGATCTAACACAAAACATGCTGAATGCATTTCCTTCCTCGTAACACCTGAAGCTAATTTATATTTTAAATCCTTGACTGTTTGAATCCACATTTGGTAGCCAGCAGTCTTCTCCCCTGAATTTGTTGGCACTTTGCAACTTTCCTTCGCTTGTTACCGCGACAAACTGTTGGTCAGCGGAATCATGGGGAAACTGGCTGCGGGGATGCGATTCCTGCATCTGCATGCTCGTACGTGAGTCCTCGTGTGCGGGCATTATTTCATTAAAAATTCAAGTCATGGATTTGTTCTTCTTGCCTCACACAGTCACGAGCGCCCGACGCCCTGTGACATCATCATCTTGACATCATAAACTAGAAAGCGAGAACATGTGTTTGCATCAGTGCCTGGCCTGTGCAGACAAAGTTAAGAGGTGTGATGCAATGCACAAAACCTACGCATACAACTTAGGGGAGAGACACCAAACTTATTGTCGTACAATACAAAACAAATCCATATCACCCAATGAGTGGTTTACATGCTTTTCAGGAGGGTCACGAGCCTTTAGGAAAGTTTAAAGAACTTTTCAAGAGAGATCTGTAAATTCACTGATAATTGTAAGAGCTTGATTAGATTTTCAGTATTTTCAAAAGGCACTAAAGTAATGGAAACAACAAGGCAACCTTTTCATTACGCTTTAGTTGGTTGCACTTTGTAGGCGCTACATGTCACAACATTCTTATTTCGATAGTAATTAATCAAATGAAAGGCATTGCATAATTAAGTACTCAAATACAGTCAAACATTTCATCAAGTTGATTTATGTCCTCTGAAAGCAAATGGGCTAAACCCCAGTGGTGATGTCAAAGGAAAAAGCTTTGCAAAGTTTAAAACTCCAAGCCCAACACGACCCCATGGCTGAAAAAAAAGTTAGATGATGAGGAGGAGCTTCTGAGCCTAGATTTGAGACGGTTGTTGTTGTTTTCTGGAAATCCCAGCTCCCACTCCTGCGCCATCCGCAGCTCTTTGCGAGCTCCTACAACCATCTCTGCGACTCTGCGCAAGCTTTATAGGACTTTCATTGGGAAGAGTTTATAGGAAAATGTGTTTCTTCAAAATAAACAAAGAGTAAGAAGCAAAAATAACAGGGGACTTTTAAATCCACCATTTATAAACTGCTCAATTGACTAAGAATTATGTCCGATCACGATCTGATCAGGCAGGTTTGCATCTAATTGCCAAGCGTGGGCACACCTGAGTTCCTAGACGAGGAAGACGAGCGTTACTACAGCCTAGTTATAACATTTTAAACGGTTCCACACTGTAAAAATTGCTTAGTGCATCCTTCCACTCCTGAGTTTTACAAAAGCAGAATCTGGTCTTTCAGTGCCTGCCAGATGGAGCAGCAGAGTTCAGACAGGATGTTGCATTTCACTGTTTGACCCCGCTTGTCGCTCAAAGCACCAGTCCTCCAAGTCACAGCCAATCCATCAGCCGAGTCCACCAGAGCACCGTGAAGGTTCTCACTGATGAGAATTATTGATAGGCCTTTATTTATTACAAACAATAAGGACCATCCAACATGTCCTTATTATAGCACATCCTCAAACTTATGTTGACACACACTTAATCCACATACACTACAGTTGTGTCTCAGCATCTTATCTTAAACACACCGTAGCCTTCAGGATTATGACGGCGGCTCTTGAGTTTCCGTCTCCTCGGACCACAGAGCCCTCTTCCACTTTGCCTGCAGGACTTTGGCAAACCTCACAGCTTCTTCAGAGTTGCTGTGGACCTCTTAGTGGCCTCCCTCGAGTCGCTCCGGTCCTTCTCCACACCGGTGCTCACTTATTGAGGGTGGCCCACTCTAGGCAGATTTACAGCTCTTCCATGTTGTCCCCATTTCTTTTTACCATGCGTGTGTGTGTGTGTGTGTGTGTGTGTGTGTGTGTGTGTGTGTGTGTGTGTGTGTGTGTGTGTGTGTGTGTGTGTGTGTGTGTGTGTGTGTGTGTGTGTGTGTGTGTGTGTGTGTGTGTGTGTGTGTGTGTGTGTGTGTGTGTGCGCGCGCGCGCGTATGCACGCACAAGTGTAGGAGTCTGCACATGCATGGACATGCATGTGCAGACTCCTACACTTCGAGGTATGTGTTTAGTAATATACACCCGTATGACTGCTATAGGGCTCCTACACTTACGCCTTCTCGTACAATACTAATTAGGCTATTACAATTTGTGCCGCCTCATTTAGTGAGGAAATTACTGCCATCAAGTTCTAATCCTCCCTCTAAATCAAGAGACCATGAGCCAATGAAACCTCAGAAAAGGAACGGTTGATGTGTGTGTGTTCCTTCTGTGTTCTGAGGATAATCTCTCACTCTTTCTTTTCCGCCCTAGTTTCTCCATGACTGTTCTGCTCTGACCACTCTTGTCCTAAACTTTTTAAATTCCGCTTGTGTCTTTCTTGATGGCTGTTTAATGGTGCTGTCTATTTTCTGTACGGTTGATCAATCTTTGTCCCTGCATATAATAACGCTGACGAATGTCCATGACCTTATCGCTCAGCTCACTGTTCTGTCTCTCTCTGCTTGGTTTGCCTTCTGTTTCGGCAGTGCAGCTGAGGACCCGCTTGTTCCGCTGAAAGTCTTTGCGTCCACACCAGCATTTTCCCAGAGTGGGTTTGAAAGGTTTGCCATCAACACTAAACTACCACAACAAAGGAAACATGGTTGAATCTGTACTTCTTGCCTTTCTGTCTCACAAGTGCACAGGTATAAAGATTTGGATACAATTTGGTTCTTGCAAATCACTACTACCGGTACATGTTGTTGTGCTGTCAGCGGAAACACTGAAAACCTGTACTGTGGATATATTCCATGTCATTTTTTGTATATTTCTGCACTGTCCAAAACACTGGAGTCCACGTTACAATGCAGGACCAGCATATTTGATGTATTTACTGTTTACAAAGATGAGTGGTGGGAAAACACCCGTTTCATTTGGTTGGGAGGACACTACTAAACTTTTAACACCAGCTGAACATCTGTTTTTTGCCGACCTCATGTGGTTTTAACTGCTGTCCTTGCTGCAGTGATATAGAAGTGTACTCCAAAGTGTTCTAGTACATTGTGACATTCATGTTGATTGTGGTTACAGGTGCAGCAGAGCACACTTCTGCAGTAAAACACTGCTTATTATCCTGGACTTAACTTACTGCTCCAGGACCTCCCAGACTGGGATGAAACGAGTTCCTCCACCACCACTTCCTATTCTGTTGAGATCCTACAGGTAGCTCTGTTACCCAGTGTGTTGGTAGCAGCACAGGATCGGGGATGCACCAGCCACCGTTGCCCAGCATAGCATTTCCTATTTTCAGATTTCAAATTTGACAGACCTCTGTGCTTGTTGCGGTGTGGTTCTGGTGAGAACTATGCAGGGTCAGTTGTCGTCTCCTGTTTGGAGGACCACCCCTCACATTTATACCTCTTCCTCGTGTCCACACTTATTCATAGGCCTTTATTTAGTGTGTCTCAGTGTCCTACGTTAAACACACCGGAGCCTATTATGACAGCAACTTATCAGACCACAGAGCCCTCTTCCACTTCAAACATTTAAACCTCTTCTTCCTGTCCAGACGCGCTCAGCCATTGATTGGGTCTAGACACAGTTATTAGAGGTCCTGACTCTATTGATCAGAAAGGGTAATTACATCAACACGTTACAGTTAAAGACACACATATGTTGCCGTCTCTGTCCACCTGTTGTTTTTATGCCTCCGCGCTGGCGACAGCTGGGGCCAGAGGCCTACGTCTGTCCGTCCACTGCATTGTTATGAACAAGGTATCTCAGGAACACCTGGAGGGGATTATTTCAAATGTAGTACAAACATCCACCAAGAATGAACGAATCCGATTTTGGTGTCACAAAACACATTTTTGGTCATAACTCAAGAATTAATATGCTAATAACTATGACAATTTATCACAAATGTCTAATAGGACAAAATGAGGATGTGATGACTTTTTTTAACACACGGCAATGTGAATTGCCGCAAGGCTGTAATTCCAGTGTTTTTTATTTAAAAAAATATAACAAAACACAAGTTCTTGTTAGTCTGAATTACCCACAGAGATTTGGTTACACACACACACACACACACACACACACACTTGAATTAGCCAAAAGTGAGTCTGCGTAGCCAAATTAGTTTAAATAGCATTTATTTAAATGATCATGGACAAAATGTTAATCGCAGTTATAATTGGGACAATCTAGAAGCCATGTAACGCAGTCATGACGTTACTGGTACTTATTGCAATTAAAGAAACTAGATTAATTATAAAGGGGAACTCCACAGATTAAGTTCAGTTCATGTGGAGTAGTATCGCACAGTCGGTGAAAACTGTTGACAGAACCTCTCCAGACTCATCGATGCCATTTTACAAGTCTGAAGAAAAGACCCCCGGTGATGTCGCCACGTGACCGTAGGTAGGCCTCGGAGACTGAAAGAGTTAATAATGTCAGACGCCTGTCATATAGTGTACATTGAAAGTATAAGGACTCATACCGGTTACATTAACAGGTAAGCACTCACACTGGGCTGTGTATACCAGCTTTTACTATTTTTTTTTATATATACATCTGCATATACATGTGTCCTTAAAGCAGGGCAGTGTATATGGGGACATCAGAAGATAGCTGGTATCTGTTGGAGTAGGAGAAGCTTGAGGTAATTGGATTAGTGTCAGACTCAGATATTCAGCAGGCCCATTCCCACGAGGCCAGTGCATCTCTGCCAACACATGCACACATATATAGAGACTTTCACCCCCATGCATAATATCCCATTAGCCACACTCTCGCATATGCTTCCATAAAAACTGGCATACGCGCACACAAACAATCCTATGACGTTTATAATCACAGGCTGTCACGCCTGTTAAGTTCTGTTTAAGTTGTGATGGCTTTAGAGAGAACCTAAGCGGTGAGGTTGGAAATATTCCTTTCTATTGTTAAGAAATCCCCATGAATAGAGATACACCAACAATGTGCCCGTCTCTCTCTGGCACTCTCCCAAACTCATTCATTGCTTCCAAAGATACATATCTTTAATAACTGTTCACGAGCATACACTTAAAAAGAAAAAAAGGCTAAATAATTTCCTAAAACAGCTCTGCACTGTAGACATTAGACTATTTTCACCAGCAAATGTAGTGCTCTCATGGCTATCTACGGGGAATCCACTCAAAATGAATGACGTATTCATGGTTCTGAAGGAACTGCTCGTCCAGGACACCAAAAGAGGTCTGGTGCCCAGATGAACAAGCTGCATCAGGCTTTGGATACACAGACGCTACTTTATTAGGATCAATTGATTGTTTTGTTGAAAAGAAAAAAAGAATAAAACATTGTACGTCACCAGACTTATCCTTTTAAGCTCTGAATCTGTGATTTATGTTTTGTAGTATCTATCTGTAGGAGGTGCACTTGTCCCCTTCTCTGATGAAGCCACAGGTGTAATCAATGACATTCATCGAGGCTCTGCTCAATTTAGGAGTTTGTGATCTTTGAATAAATACAAGCTCCAACATAATAAATGTCTGTCACCATCTGGACAATGTCAATACAGATGGGACGAGTTTAATCTGTTTGACATTTTACTTGAAATAAAAGTGACCACAGTTGTGGGGGCACATCATCATCATCATCATTATAATCATGCTCATAATTACAGGGTTATTTTTTTCTCCTTCGCCGATCTCGCCCACTTCCCTATTGTGTGCTCTGTTTTATGTTTCCCTCTCTGCTCACTTGGCAGCTACTAAACCCCGTCCACTCCTCACATCTCATCGGTCTCCCTCTTCTTTTCATCCGGCGTCTCATTCATCTTCCACTCTCTCCACGGCACGAGGACCAGTGGTTCTTTATCAGCGAGCCACAGCAGAGGGCATGTCCCTCCCTCTCAGCATCACTCCCTCAAGCCTCCACCAGTCTCATCTGTCCTCCCCCTGCATCTTTGCCTCGACAGGAATATTTGGTCTGTGCCCCGTCAGGTTGGCTGTGCTCTTAATCTTCATGCAGATTGCTTTTGTCCTTCAATTCATCACTCTGTCTTTTTTCCTCTTGTTTTCACTCAACTTAGTATTTAGGTTATTGCACCTCTACCTCCCCCCTTGTCTTCCTGTTGCCTTTATCTTTTCCCGGTTCATCCAAACGCCCTGATTACTCTCCCACTTCATCTTCCTGACACTCCGAACTTTCTTCTTTTGTGTTCAACTTACCTAAAATGACCTGAACCCGAACATGTTTCACACGACTTTCTCATTAACTTGCTGAGCAAATAACATAAATAAGACGTCCTCTCAGTTTATATAATCACCTGCATCCCAAAACACTTGTATTCTGATAACCGCCTTCTCGCGCTCTCTCTCTCTCTCTCTCTCTCTCTCGCTCCATCTCCTCGTGGGCAACAGACTGACATCGTTTAGCCAGATTTTGGTGAATCCGTCAGGACGAGACCTGCTGCCAAGAGACTTTATTGTGGAAATACATCAGCAGATGTTGATTAATGTTTTGAATGCTTCCTTACTGACCAAGCTGACCTGTTCTTTCCTAGTTTCCTGGTGCTTATTTGATTTTGAATTTAATACTGTTAATAATTATGTTAAATAAGCCCAAATAAAATAAACCGTTCACAGTAATACAAATCATCAAATGTAAAACTCCCAACTAATGCATTTAATTTCAGTAAAGGAATGGCTATATTAACCCTTTATGCCTGCAAAAATGAATGAATGAATAAAACAAGATCAATTATTTTTGAGGTTATGCAACAACCATATACTTAGTATCATGTAAAGATGTTGCGATTGTATGTGTGGACAGATGGTATGCTCCACATGAGTTCATTCACACAATCCAGCCAGTGCCCCATGGAAAGAGTCTGTCCCAGTGTCTGTTCTGTGTCTAGAAACATAGAGAAATGGCCGTGCAGACATTATGGCAGCCATGTGTGTGACAGCAGCAAGTATGCTGCATAGAGCATGTCGACATTCAATTTGGCTATTGATCAATTGATGTGTGTTTTGAAACAGCGAGTTCACCTTTTAAAAGACATAAATAGACATTTCTGACAGTGCCATTCTGGCTCTTTGAATCATTGCTCCCATTTTATTGGTGTTTTTTTTTTTTTACAAATACATTTTACAAATTAAAATGTACAAAACATTTGTTGCACAATTATGTCAATCTGGACTTGAACCAAAGCTTTGGACATCCAGACTGTCTCCACCTTCTTCTCCAAAGGTTTTGACAGTCACAAAGGTGCAAATACACATCGCCTGAGTAAGTACACAGAAAACCCGCTGCGCTGCTCGGCGTGTGCTGAAATACCACAAGGAGCAGTGTTGTAGGACCAGAGATTGCTCTTGAGGATCTTGCTCTCGTCTTTTTTTGAATCGACTGCATTTTTACTCTTCTCAAGACTCACAACTGCCGGGATGTTTGAATTGCCTTTGCATTTGTTAACATTATTTCTGTGGTTGCGCAATAGAAAACAAACAAAAATCCCCACGCTTGAACTTCACAGTTTTATTATTTATTTATTATTTTTCCAAGACATTTCTCATGGTACACTTGTACATACACACACACATATGGGAATGAAGGGGAGTAGTCTTTAGTTTGCTGTGGGAAAGTAGATCTTTCACACCTCCCGTGGTTTACATGTTTACATTAAGTGCGTCATGCAGTTGGGCTTTCAGCACTGGTCTGTTGATGGTCTTGACTCGGCTCCACTCTTATGAATACGATATCTCGGGAACACCTTGAAGGAATTTCTTCAAATTCAGCACAAACGTCCACTTGGAAAACTGATAAGAAGTCACCGTTACCTCACAAAGGTTGGCAGAGGCAAACAACGTGAGGCAGTATTTATATTTCAATCACTGAACAACCGATCAGTCTTCACACCCAAACGGTTCAAGCAGCACTTAGTTTTGTCATCTTACATAACTGCGGAGACACTTGTCTGGAACAATATGAAGCGCTGTGTCATTTTTGACCCCTTGGGAGCTTCTTACAAGTCTAGTCATCGCCGCCGAGGGCGTCACAAACTGTATTTGTGTGCTTGCAGTTCGACATCGGGCACCACGGGACGTGAGATAAAGGCTGGGGAAAGTGCAGATTGTTGCATCATTAGCTCCAGTTAGCGATTGGCTGCCTGACTTAGTTTCCTTTAATGTCCTCTGCTACAAGCGCGTTTTTCCCACTGAATATATATATATTATATATATATATATATATATTATATATATAAATATATATATTATATATAATATATATAATATATATATATTTTCATTCTTAATGAGCCCACTTGTGTTAATTCTCTTAACTTTAATCCCAGTTTTCCTGATGCAACAGTAAAGTACTTAGCTGATTTTTAATGCGACTGTCATTCAGCGAGCTCGGAGCAATAAACATATCTGGGTTGTTGGCACACTTGTGGGAGATGTTTCAAATCCCCTGCGCAGTGTTGGGAGCTGAAACACACCCCCACAGAGAGAAGGCTGGAGCACGTGTGACCGGCTGCTTTGTGCAGCCGACACGCTGCAATAAGAAATCTACCAAGACTGGTTTACAATTATAAGGAATTTAATTCCACTGATGCAAGTACGATTACAGTTAAACATTGGAGTACATACTCCTATGAAATATTAAAACAATAAAACCCCATTTGCAAAAAAACTCAACTCAGCTCCTCAGGTATAAAAACACGTCCGTCCTCTGAGAGCCATCACGCGAGAGAGAAAAAAGACTTTAATTCAAACCTCCCACAGATTTGTTCGCGACTCCTCCCCTTCCGTCTATCTCAATTGCTATTGGCTAACTTCTCTATGCACTTCAGTAAACGCCTGTCTCCATGACTCTCTTTCCCTGAGTTTCTAACGCATTCAATGATTGTCAGTTATTGTTTAATCCCGTCTATAATAATCCTTCAGTATGAAAGTTAACCTTCTGCAACTTGGCAGAAGCTTCATGTCTTTTAGCTACTAATCCTACATCACTTTATGTTTATCTTAATTATGCATTCCCAAAACCCTTATGTTTATGACTAATTATGAATTCTTAATTATGAATTATTAAACACTTTTATTATATCTACTAACTACAGTTTTTTGCTCAAATTTCTTACAGCAGGCCCATTCTGAGCATCGCTGGTGTTTTTACAGTAAAGGGACTCTTTACTTTGTTTGCTTTGGAAAAGGGCAGCAATGGCACAGGGATTGCATTAGAGAGGAGGGCTTTCACAGGCCCCGTCATTTCATCTGTCTCTCTCCATCGTTCTCTGCCTCCTCTCATGTTGCCCTCTCCTCCTCCTCGTCCTGAACAATGGGGTGCAGCTGCCCGCTCTCACAGCATCCCGCGTCATCTCGTTTCCGTCAGCAGCTCGTCTTCGCGGTGTTCTCTGCCACAACGTCATCGTGCCAGTTCCTGGTAACCTCTTCTCTCACTCGACAATGCTCCTTTCTCTCGTTGCGTTCGTGTTCCCTCGTCGACACTTTCTTCACTTTCCTGTTTCAACTTTCCTTTCTGGTCAGCAATCACATCCTCACCTCCACGCGCCTCCTTTGTTCTTTGTCCACTTCTCTCTTGTCTTCTCATCTCTGTCTCTGCTTTTCCCCAGGGGATGACACTAGATCATGCTTATTGTTCTTATTGGTAGCTTCCACTCTTCAGATTAGTTTGTGCCTGTGCTGTGCTGTGCACAGCAGGAGTCCTTAGTAAATTGCTCTTTTATCTCGCTGCTCTGTTGTCGGCTATCTAAAAACATTCTTTTTTTTAAGCTCATGTCAACTCGCAGCATCCTGTTTACACTCTGCTGTCTCTCTCTATTTGACCTTCATCTGTTGCATATTCATCTTGCATCATTATTTCTTCATAATTATCCCTTTTCAATTTACACAATCTTCAAACACACCTGGAAGTGCTCATCCACACACACTGTTTTACCGTCTTTGTTTTAATATTTTACACACACAGCTGTTTGACCATTTAACAGGAACTTACATCTGATATTTATTGAGATTCATGCAGATGTGTATTATTAATGTCAGATTACATATTTAAGAGGATCAACATGACTAAGAAATACTTACAAAACCTTTTTATTTGGCTCACTCACATCAGTAGTTGGTGCTGTGGTTCCACACAAACAAACTGACAAGATAATCGAAGATATAGGCGCACACACACACACATCCAGCAGGTCCTCGTGCTGAATGTTATTATGCAGGTTAGATGACACCTTTTCCATTAAGCCACTCGCCAAGAGCCACTCGTCACTAGTTTGAGTGCACTGTAATGACAAAGAACTAATTAGCATGACAAGTATTCCCTCCCGTGGTTGGCTAGACACCAGGAGTTGTCATTACAACATTCGTGAGTAAGAGTGCACAAGCTTGCCCAAATGTCAAGTGTGTGGATGCTAGATTACAAAGATTAAGTCACTAAGGGTGTTTGCTCTCAGACAGCTGGAGGAGGAGGGTTAAGCAGCGTCACATAATCGCAATAATTAATCCCGCTGGGAAATCAAAGCGAGCGAGAGAGAGCCAGAGTCAAACTTCAGGTGTGTGTGTGTGTGAGACACAAATATGATGCGGAATACAGAAAGTACCGTTTACATTATTCAAAAATAAGATCATATAATTGATATTTTAATTGATATTGATGTATATATATTATTGCACACCAACGGTTTTGATCGTGTAATGGTGTTGATGTTTCGCTCCTCTAATTTATTTGCGGGCGTTAAAACTTTCCCGTGGTGTTGTTCTCCTCTGCCCGTGTTTCGGTCCACAAACAAATTAATGACGGTGCGCTTTCCCACAGCGATGTGTCGGCTCGAGTGAGCCATCCAACTTCCCCTTGCTGTTTTTTACTCTATTGTCGGGGATTCTTTTCCCAGCGCTCTCGTCCGCGTAAGATGAATGGCAGCGGCTGCATCGACTGAATCATTCTCTCCAGCGCGAGGTTTGTGGTTGATGTATCTGTCCAAGTAGGAAATGGTAACATGTCTGAGTTGCTATTTCCTTCCCTTTTTGTCAAAAGTAACTCTAGAACAGTGTGAGGGCATCTCAACACTTTGTACATATCCTGCAGATAGCACCAGCACAACACCCAGAAATGGTGTAAATGTGAGATCTGGGGTGACAGCAGTCACTGCCAGAACAAAAAACAAACTCCACTTGACAGCACACCAGAGTTTTCAAAAACAACAACCTGAGGCAAAGAGTCAGTTCCAGATTGAATCGAGAATAACTCTACAGCTGCCATGCAGAGTGCTAGGTTTGAGAGAAGCTGTGCAGACTGTGAGGCATGGTAGGGAGAGCACACATAAGCTTTTATCACCCGCAAAAATCAAACCTGCAACGCCAACAGAACAGTCATGTTAAAAAGACCACGCTGACACCGCCAAAAACCAACTTCAGCGAGCTTGAGAAAATCTGCAACAAAAGCATCAGAGGAAAGGAGATCCCCCAAAATCCAGATCTGCTACAACAGTGCAGGCGCATCCAAGAAGAATCCAACCGTTAATTACTGCAGAAATCTTCAACACTCAGGAGAGGAGGAGGAGGAGACTGTCAAAGACAATGTGCAGCATTTTTCTTTCAAGACACGATGTTGCTTGAAATGTGTCTTTATTTCGACTCTTGACTTAATTTATTTGATTTGGAATTCAACCCCAAAAAATGTGACTTGACTGTACTTCGTCCGTCGGCGTCCTAATTGTAACTTCTCCATGTTTTTTCTTTGTCCCACTACAGTTGGCCCTGGAGGACCCGGTGCACAGCGTGTCCCTCCAGCAGTTTGTGTACGAGAAGCTGAAGGCGCAGCAGGCCATGATGGGGGACCAGGGCTTCGGGGCCCTGATGGAGACCGTGGACACGGAGCTTGTCAGGCAGCTCCAGGAGTTCCTCAAAGGCCTCTGAATCACATCTATATTCCTTCTCTAGCTTACACAAACGTCTTCCTCCAATGCTTCCCCCCTTATTTTTAAAAAATGTACCAGAAAGGCTGACAATCTGCTCGCCGTGTGGACTCCTGATCCAACCCTTCCCGACCTCTTCCCAGGCTTTGCCTTATCTATATTCAGAGCCAGCCTTCTCCAATGTCCCTTTCTCTATTCTCTGGGTTCTTTTACATCCTTGTTTTTTAATCAAGGTGGGGTCTCTGTGGGTACTTAAACATGTCAAAGTACCTTCGCCCACACTAAAACATGACCACACCAGAGCTTCCACTCAGTTGTTCGATAGCTTCCTCTCTTTCTGTGCTTCGGAACGGGTAGAATATACACGGTGGATGGTAGAAAGGTTTGAGGCGTAGTTGGGAAACAATCCCCTGCAGGTTGCTAGAGCAGGATCCTCTGACTATTTTCTACGGAAAAACGTACAGACTGTAGCAGAAATGTGGATCAACCGAAACCTAAAGGAGCTAAAGCAGTGTTTACAGAATCTATTCTTAAAAAGAGAGAGAGAAAAAAAATGAAATGTAATTTTGTATGTATGTAAAGTATGGCTGATATTCTGCATGATGATATTTTACCTTTTAGTTTGTTTTTACTTTGTGTTCATTTCTCTTTCATTTAAAGCAGATCATTTGGTCATAGCCAGAGGTCAAGCTGAAGTAACTGCTGAGAGAACGTTTTCTTTCATTCGGAGGGAATTTAGTTTTGACTGTAAAAGGTTCTTTTTTTAAATGGTTGATTTGTGAGAGTGCTGAACCACATTTATATGTATATTTACATACTGCTGCTAACTGATGGTGTGTCAGAGCACTTTAATAACCAAAAACCGTGTTTTCATGCTTTTCTCAGTGGCACATCTTCTCACACGACTGTACTTCAACACAGCGCTAGAAAGCCTCGGAGCTGATCTTGAACCGTTGCCATATTTCATGTCTCAGTGCTCACTTGTACAAAATACTGACAACTGCAAACGTGACATGCCATTAGGATGTGTCTTTAAAAACGCCATTTCAAACGATCTCATGAATCCTGACCTCAGTGGCTGTCAAAGAAGTCCTGTCGTGAGACTTAATGAGTCAACATTTTTGTCCTTCTGATTTGACCAATCGTTGATGACATTTTAGTGGTAGAGAGGAGGCTTCGCTAAATTTGATTTGACATAAGAACCAGTTTTTTTCCCAGTAGCTTGTGTACCTGTTTCACGCAAAATCTGAAATTGGGTTTAAAAATAAATGTCTATTGTTAGAATTTAAAACTCCTTAAAGAGAATAAAAGGTTTGGGTCACCCTGCTGTTATAGTTTATTCTTGTGGGATTCATGGATTCATATAGTTGTATTGGCTCTCATCAGGCTGGTCGGCCTCCCTGAGATCCTGACGCTCCTTTGACACTGTGATAGTCGAGTAGCAGTCAGAATTACAGCCTTACGCTTTCAGCCGAACCTTCATAATCCTTGGAACTCAAAGGAGCTTTCTTACTCTTATGTTAATTTCTCGACGAGTTCAACCGTAGATGATTTCTGTGCTCGGTTTTTCCTTTCATTATGAAGTTGAGAGCGTAACACGAAGTACAGAAGAGAGATGCTTCTGAGCGATCAAGTTGGTTATGCTTTGATGAGAAATGACACTTGTTGCTTTTTCCAAAGCATTTAATAAAATGCAGTAATCAGCAAACATATTATACTGTGTATTACTTATTTAATGATGCATGCAACTAAAAAGAAAACCCCTAATCCTTAAGTGTTTCAAAGAGTATATTCTCCGCTGTACTCTTTGGGAGTGTGTTTATTTCAAGCAAATGTAATGGCGCTAACACAATAACTGACTTGAAGAGAGACTATTCCCCTCATTACCGCACCACTGAGAACGAAACTTTGACAGCAGAGGAAAGCGGAAGGAGGGAGCGCCTCTGAAAGAGCAATATCATGGCACACACACACATACACTGACGGGTGTGCATGCAGTAGACTCGAGTGGGAGTGACCTCAGGGAAAAACGTTGGTTGGATAATATGGAGGAGCAGCTGGGAAAATGCCTGCACACAAATGAAGGGAAATATATTGATTTAAGAATGGAGAGGTCTGGAGTCTGCTGCCATGCGTCGCCAACATGCACACAATGACTGTATTAACACTGGCAGGTGTAATGCACAGCCGACACTGATGGGAGTGCTGTTACTTGTGCACATATTTGGTCATAAACCAAAGTAACATTCTGACCTCATGAGGCTGCCAGATGAAAAGTTAACAATTACAGCTCATCCTCTGGGGAACATAAACGACCGCACCAAACAAGTAAAAAAGTGTCAAACTCGTGGTGGCCGTCGAGGAAAAGGCGAGTAATCAGGATTTGTGTGGAGCATGAATGTCGGTGCAAAAATACAGAACATTGGCAATCCATTCAATAGTTATGGAACCGAGAACCACCGTCGTCATCCCTGAAGCCACGGCGCTAGTGTACGTAACGACTGATACGAACTGAAAATATTACTTTGAAAGTTTTTACATTTGTCTTCTGCTACTTTCAACACTCAATCCACTTCCAGCGTCATGCTGCTTTCCTATTGTGGACCATCGCAGTTTATTTCCTTCAAAGATATTGCCCACTTGTTCAGGGACTTTCCCTTACTAATAACATAAGCAACAATTGGATATTACACAGCCGAGATTAATGTATTGTTCAACAACAACAAAAAGATGACTATTTTTACCTCTGACAGAACAAAGGCAGAATGTTGCTTTCTCTGTGCATTGTATGGCTCCTAGGGAATTCTCTAAATGCTGCAGCAATCAGCAGATGTTGCCGTAATAAACAAGTGGGAGACTTTTTTAAATGAATATAATAGTTGCATAGTAGGTCTATGTAGCTTTTGCAGCGGCAGTGCTGCTGGCTCCACAAAGCAAATACATCTGCTCATCCGCAGACTGACGGCCCAAAGTTTGGCTACGGACCGCTGAAGGACCAGGAAACGGAGGCGGCAGTGGACCCATTAGCCTTAAGTGCTCGAGAATAAATGTAGTTCAGGCAGCTGGTCACTTGAGTGTCTTATAGAGTGCAAAGAAACGATTAAGGATTCTTCACCTCCCGTCCTGCTTTTTCTTCCTCCCCAACACTATTGGTCCAAGGGACTCGGCCACTGGTCTGTCCCACTCACTCCTATTGCTCGTCCGACCAGCGTAGTCCTTTACAGACAGACGGGTTAGAGCCACAGGTGGACTGTCGACCGTGCTCTGTGTTCATTACCCTGTGGACAGTCACCCGTCACTCTGATTGTGTGAGGGCTGTTCAACAACGCTATAGCGCGAAAGCATCGGTGACGGTGTGTGGGTGAGTGCCCGCGTGTCTCCCCGCGTATTGATTCTGATTAAAAGTGGCGGCTCTTGTCTGCCTGCTGCAGGCTCCGCGAGGTTCTGAGCATGCGCAGCCATTACTGTACCATGTGGCCATGCAGCGTGTCTTTAGACGTCGCGGCTATTCAAGCTCGATGTGTGCACCATCTTGCCCGTGTCCGTCACAAAGGAGTTCTGCAGGGACGTGAGAAGTCCACTGATTAAAGTGTCACACTTTGGTCCACTGATTAATGAGTTTCGTAGAGCAGGTGAGAGAACGAACAATGGTTTTAAAACTCCTTAACCCACTGCCACTCTATTCACAGAGCACTGACATGAGACAGATGCCCGTGTGATGCGGTGGGACATGGCAACATGCGCGTGCGTGCGTGCGTGCGTGTGTGTGTGTGTGTGTGTTTAATGTTGACGGACAAAGACAGCAATTACTTAAAGTTAATAAAAGGGTTAGAATTAAATTTAACAAGAATATTGGGTAAAATGTGCAACTTTTATTTTGATGAATGATTAATCATTTACCTTCACGAGCAAATATGCTTAGCATTCATAGTTCTATGATAATATAATTGGGGTTTGGATTGTTGGTCTGAATTTAATGACGTCACCTTGAGCTTTAAGAAACTTTAAAAGATATTTACACTATTTTCTGACATCTTATAGAAGAAATGTTGAATTGACTGATTGAGAAGATATTTGGCAGAATAATCTGCACTAAAAATAATCGTAGTGCTACCCTACTTTCATGCACCCGGGGCTGTAAAATGTAAGTCCTCGGGGGGCTCTTTGGAAAGTATTTGACACTTAGCAGAAGCAGTAAATGCTTTCATTCATTACCATCATTGCAAGTGAAGAAATGCTGTCGCACAACTTGTTCTTTGCACGTCCATCAGCAGCATCGCTGCGTACGCGAATTCCAATGAATATTTGATGAAAAATAAAATCACTGGGTGATGAGAGAGGAGTACAACGAAAATAAAATGTCATATTCTGTAGAAGAACAGAGACGGGAACACAGAAAATGGAGCCGCCCTCTGAATCTACTTCTCATCTCAGACTACAGTATTGATGATGCTGCAGGCTGTGCGGAGTGCAGCCGATACTAGTCAGACAGGTGGGCACAAGGTGTTCCACTGGTATTAATGTAGTCTGTTTCTGTCTCGTCTCCCGCCTGCTCATAACGTTTACACTAGCAGCCCAAACACATCACTGCCGTATTTTCTCCCTTTTATCACCACAGTGTTAGTTGTCTCATGAATATGACTCAGCAATTCCTGAGGTGTTGCCGCAGGCTCCACATCAACCCTTTAATTGAGTTCCAACTAAAATAAGTCTGTAACATTGAATATCAACAACTGTCAAATATCTACAGTAACGTTGACAAGCTCAGTCAGATTTGTAGACGTATATTATTTCATATTTGTTCAATCTAAATCAGGATATTGCGCATTTTAGACCGAACTTAAACCCAAAGTTTACATGCACACACAAGGGATAAAATAGCACAAAAAAAGCATCAATGACCAACAATAAAATACAAAATAAAACTTCAATATGTCAAGTGCTCTGTAAGTTGTAAACTACAAAAAGAAAATACTGAAGGGATATACATGGATGGATGGTCAGCACAGAGTTTCAATTCAATTCAATTTATTTTTGTATAGCCCAAAATCACAAATTACAAATTTGCCTCAGAGGGCTTTACAATATGTACACGTTTGACATCTTCTTGTCCCGGGACCCTCACATCAGAACAGGAAAAACTCCCCAAAAACCCCTTTAAAGGAAAGAGGAAGAAACCTGTGGGAGAGCAATAGAGGAGGGATCCCTCTCCCAGGATGGACAGACGTGCAATGATGTCATGTATAGAACAGGATAGTGAATTACAACACATTCAATGTAATTACAGCACATTCAATGTATGACACAACCACGACAGGAGGCAAGACCTGGTCCAGGTAAACCCGGATACACAGGAACCTGTGAGGCGAGAAAGCACAGAGACTCTGGTGAAGAAGCAGGTCAATAATGTGCATTAATGGTATCGGTAGTATGAAATAGTAATGTGAGTAATAATAAAAGTGATATTAGCAGTTGGAGTCAGCAGGGCCATGGTAGGAGGAAGGACCAGGGTCCAGATGAAACCATGCTCCATGGAAACCTGTGAGGAGAGGAAGCACAAGGACTCCGGGGAAGAGACAAAATCAGTACTGTGCATTAATGGTATCGGTAATAGGATTAATAATGTTAACAATGAAGATCGTAGCAGGTGTCAGCAGGGCCATGGCTGGTTGAAGAACCAGTGTCCAGATAAAACTGCGGTCATCCTGTGAGGCGAGAAAGCACAAATACTCCGGGGAAGAAGTGAAGTTAGTAATGAGCATTAATGGGACATCAATGCATACAGACGGAGGTGAAGAAGAGGAGGAGAGAGGTGCTCAGTGTAGGAAGTGCCCCTGTAGTTTTTGCCCATACCAGTTTGTCCATGGGCCGGTCCAAGGCAAGCCAGACCCAGCCCTAACTATAAGCACTATCAAAGAGGAAAGTCTTAAGCCTACTCTTAAATGTGGTGAGTATGTCTGCCCCCCGGACTGAAACGGGAAGCTGGTTCCACAGAAGAGGAGCTTGATAACTGAAGGCTCTGGCTCCCATCCTACTTTTTAAGACTCTAGGAACCACAAGTAACCCTGAATCACTGGATCGCAGCTCTCTAGTAGGGCAGTATGGTACTATAAGCTCTTTAAGATATGATGGAGCCTGACCAGTTCGGGCTTTGTAGGTAAGTAAAAGGATTTTAAATTCTATTCTAGATTTTACAGGGAGCCAGTGCAGAGAAGCTAATACAGGAGTAATATGATCTCTCCTCTTAGTTCTTGTTAGTACACGAGCTGCAGCATTCTGGATCAGCTGGAGATATTCAAGAGACTTATTAGAGCAGCCTGAAAATAAGGAATTGCAATAATCTAGTCTAGAGGTAACAAATGCATGAACTAATTTCTCTGCATCGCTTTGAGACAGGATGTGCCTGATTTTTGAAATATTACGTCGGTGAAAAAAGGCAGTCCTAGAAATAAGTTTTATCTGAGAGTTGAAAGACAAATCCTGATCAAAGGTAACTCCAAGATTCTTGACGGTGCTGCTGGATGCCAGCGCAATGCCATCTAGAGAAACTATATCATTCGATAACTGATTTCGGAGGTGTTCTGGGCCTAGTAGAATAACTTCAGTTTTGTCTGAGTTTAACATCAGGAAGTTGCAGGTCATCAGGTTTTTATGTCCTTAAGACACGCTTGCAGTTTAGCAAGCTGGTTTCAGGCAGGAGGCACGCTTTGTTCTGCAGCACAGTGAGTCTTTTATTCTTTCAAGCTGAGAAAGCTCATTTTCTGGGTCGTCTTTGAGCGCCTGAGAAGACCTCAGCTTTGAGCACAGTGGTCCTCTTCTTTTGTCCTCAGGTCAACCTCTGTAATGAGACCTGTTACACAGCTTTCACACGACAGAATTAGATATTGACAAAGTAGTCAGTCTTCATTAGTCTTGACACAAGTCTTCATCTCACCAGCTGACTTTAAAGATAAGATGTCTGTAAGTATTTGGTGATGGTGGACTGGTGAACAATGGTAAAAATCATTAACAGCATCTCTTTCAGTACTGCTCACCACACAGTGAAATAACAAATGATCATCTTCGTCATTACTTTAAAATATAACCACAAAAACAAACATAATAATGACAAAATATGACCACATCTATTGTTTTCCTGACTAAACAAGAGTATATATTTAATCCTTAATACAATATAACTATACATTGTTAACGGTAATGATATGATAATATCAAATATATTGTTTGAGCAGTTTACGAGTAGGTAAATATATTGGTACGGGTAGTTATAGTGCTGCAGTGTAGAGCATACGGTGCCACTGACGCCATGGATTGCACTCAATGATGTCAAAGATGGAGAAATTGCGGGAAAGGGTAAAAGAAGTTTTTTCTATATTGAATTGAGTGCTCACCTCAAGTAGGAATTTATTTAAGTTTCTCTGCCCACAAATAGATGTTTCAGGCAGTCAGTGTTATCATATTGTCCCTGACATGACAGTGCAAGGATGGAATTCCGGAAGAGAAATAATCCGAAAGTAAATCTGGCCTAATCCCCTAAAATGTCTGGAAAGGAATCATTGATAAGCCGTCGCCATAGAGGTACAGTAGATAAGGCCTGTATCTGATAAGACCATGACAGCCCCTTATCATTGGTATTATGGAACTAAAACGTGCTCTTATCGGTTATTCACTGTGTAATGCCACTCAGTGGGGGGCACAGCGATGGTAGAGCAGCCCGATTCCTATATTAAGAAAAAGGTACTTGAATTCAGTGAACACTGAAAACTTGGAAGATAATTGCAATCTTGACTGCTATCTGGCCTGTGCAGCTCCAGCTTTACACCACGCAGGTGCAGCAGCAGCAGCTGGAACATACAGTATATATACAGTATATTTGCAGAGGCAGACATACATGTATCAGAATGATCACACATGCAGTGACAGTAACAGAGACATCGAAAGATCTGTGTTCATGCAATGTTCTGTGTTTTAATCGACATTGACGGCTGAGTTGCATCTCGCGGGCAGTATTCCCTGCCCATGTTCACACCAACTGGGATTTCCCTCGAGCATTATATCCAGTTAAAGACACGCACACAGTTTCTAGAACACCTTACTCGACATGATGTAATCAAAAACCTGCAATCACAAAAATCCCCATAAAGTTGAATCAATACCTATCAGACGAAGCCTCCACAGAACATTGTAAACTTGGCAGGTATATTTAGTATTATCTGCTGCGCCCTTGCGCTCGCTGGATTGCGTTACACTACAGAGGTGTTCCTGTTATTGTGTCCACCCGCGTGTAGAAAACAGCGGGTCAGCCGACTAAGCTCACTAAAGCCCGAGACGGGATCGTCATCGGTTCACAGGCTGCGAGTTCAACTGTGGCGCGGCAGCGATGGTGACTTTTTTGTTTTTTTGTATATGGCTCGTGATAATCACGCTCTCAGCCCCTTGACAGCTTGTCAGCGTGGTTACAGGTCCACTCGAGTACCTGTAACTGGAGTGTGTGATCAGAGAGCAGAAGTCAGTGGAGTGTAAAATCATCACCCACGCAAACATATGCCTCACCACGTCCTCCCTTTCTCCAACTCTCCCCTCGACCGCGCTCAATCTCTGTCTCCCTGCTGGTGGCTGATTAATATTGGATGGCAAAGCTGTCATTATTTCCCCCCCCCCCCCCCCCCCCCCTTCTCCCAGGGAAAAAAGAATATTAGGTTGCATACATGAATATCATGCATGCATCTCTCTCCAAAGGCACATCGACAAAGCCACGTCTGAATGCAGGTCCACAATGGCTCTAATGATGCGGTAGGACTCGCACATTATAATTCCTGTCTATTTACCGCAGCTTGAAAGGAGACAAGCATTCAAAGTGAAGACCGAGCTCACATCGTCGCCCCTTTTTAATATCAGAAACAGCATGGTAAGTGGTAGCCGTCCAATTTCCTCCTCAGCGAAGTGAGCAGCACTCCAAAAAAGAACAGTTTGCTGCCTCCAGCTCTCGCACGTCAGTTGTCAGACTCCCACAATGAGGAGTCCTCAACAAGAGATGTACGGGTGCCCTGGAGGTCCACCTTGTTGGATTACCAGACAGCCCGTGGTTTCAATTTCGCATAATAGGGGATTTGAGTCATAAAATGAGTCAGTGACAGCATTTGCTTATGATATTATGCTTCTGTAAGCTGCCTGTTTGATATACAGAACATGTCACACAGGATGTTATTACGCTTGAATGTATTTGCTCTGTTGTAATTTCTTTGCAAATTCTCACTTCGGTGTGCTTCATGTCTTCATCGCTGTGTGTTTCGAACATGGTGGTGGATTATGTTTATGACATGCAGGTTTCTGCTCAGCTCTCTATTTGATGTTCCTTTCATAGATCTGCCTCTTTAGTTTGGGATGAATGGGCTTTATCCTGTGCATCACATGTCCTGGAGGCTGGGACCGCTCAAGACTAGCCTTAGGGGTCACTATGATAAAAGGGATAAGAAAGAAAGAACGAAAAATATTTATATATATTTTTCTATTTTCTTTTTTTTCTCTCATATTTCTCCAACATTTTTCTTGTTAAATACAGGATACTTTCAACCCCTAAAACCATGCAGATTAAACACTCACTTTTAGGTTTAACTGCTTATATCTGATACAGCAAAGAATCCAGTTCAAGATTCTCCTCATTACTTACAAAGCCCTCCACAACCTCGCCCCTTCATACCTTTCAGACCTCCTGCACCGTCACACTCCCAACCGCAACCTCAGATCCGCCGACGCCAACCTCCTTAAACTCCTTACCCCCCCTACTCTGTCCAAGCATGGGACCTGGGGCGACAGGGCCTTCTCCGTTGCTGCCCCCTCCCTCTGGAACTCCCTGCCCCAACACCTCAGACATTCTCCGTCACTCACCACTTTCAAGACTGCACTTAAAACTCACCGATTCAAATCTGCTTTTAACCGGTGTCATGTATGTTTTCTTTCTTATGATGTCATAGATTTTGTTCTTATTATAAATGCTTTTATTGTTTCTGTTTTTACCATATATAGTGTCTTTGAGTTCCTTTTATAGCGCTATATAAATAAAATGTATTATTATTATTTTTATTATTATATCTCATGTCCACACCAAGTCCATGACATGTGATGTGGGGTCAAAAGTCAGCCCTGTCACCTAAAAAGTAAGTTTCCATACAACGAAACTGCCTTGACAATTACGTTCAAATATGTTTCATGAAAGTCCGCGTAGGAATGTCAGGGAGGGTGGACTGTTCAAACCTCGGGCCAAAAGGAGCGTATTTATTTGACTTTACTAGACCTAACCAAGTCATTTTGTAACCTAAACGTAGCTGAGAATGCAGTTTCAAAACGGCAAAAGCACCACGAGCTATGATATAACGTATTGGTTCAGAAACACGAATATCTACAAATGTTGATAAACCGATTGGTTCAGAAACATCAAGATTCAACATATTCGTGGTTTGCAGAAACGTACAAAGCAAGCATTTTATTCTGGCGGCTGCGTAGCACATGCAAATACTGCTTCATTTTAAATGATCCACAACAGAACAGTCTGTCTGATTCTTGAAATAATCCAACAGTTCATCATGTGTTCATATCGATAATTTCCTCCTGAAGTATGAAGATCATTTCATTTTCATACATCATCCAGCTCAGTTTGCTATCTTCAGTTCAAAGTACTTAATGGGTTACAACTTCACAATCGTTCCCGAAAAAGAAGTGCTGCAGCAGTCTGTCAACGGTGCATTGGAGTGGTTCTTTTTTTAAACTTTGCTGTCGTTTGTAATGCTACTATGAACCAGCATATGTGGATGAGGAGCGGCACAACAGACGGAAATAGATAAATGTGAGAGTGATATTATTAGATTAGAATTTGGTTTGAAAGGTTCCTGTAGCATCGTATTAACTGGATTCCGCTTCGTTGTGGGATTGTGGATTTGTCCCCCAATAAGTGTGCTGAAGTCGTGACGGCATGCTGAGCTGCGCGTACAGAACGAACAGAGGGATGAAAGACTGTGAAAATGACACCACACCCGTATGTAGCGAGGTTCACAGTGAGACTGTTCCTTTCGCTTTATTACCTTCGGAGTCTTTATTTCTGGATGCAGAGACGTCTTAGATGTACAAGTCATACTGTCTTGACCTGATCGGCTTAACCCTTTTCTTCTCAAGTTTGTTTAAAAGTGGGATGACACAATGAAATACAGCTGTTTTGTTCATTTTTTTTTTATCAAAAAGGACAAATTAAAATGAATGGCGCCTTTTGACATCCGATATAGTGTAACAGATCTTAGAGGAGTATGTCATCACTTAATCTGCTTGTATTCACCTCTACTTAATCATCTCTTAAATGTGCATGCGTATCCATGTGTTGAATACTGATATCATTTTCCTTCAGTCCCCCCCCCCCCCCCCCCCTTGCATTCGTCCCGCTGTTCATTGTCTTCCATCTCATCCCTCTGTGTAAACCGTCTTTTATTTTGAAGCCGTTTTTCATCGCAGAAATGTTAATTCTGCTCACAGCTCCTGGCCACCCACCTGCTAGAAAAGTGTGCTTGACATGTTTGGAGATTTACTGCAAGGGAGTTCATCGCAGAGAGGCGTGGCGGAAACTAAACGCACCGAGCGACCTTTGACCTTTCTCCTCCCGTGCAATTAGTCGCAATAAATCCTTTCTCTGATTACATTGTCTGTGAAAGAATTCATCACCACACCTTTACTCCTCTTCCTCCCCCTCCTCTTCTGCTACTGACAGGTGGAGAAGAAAAAAAGAGAGAGGAAACCTAAAATGATTTGACAGTGTTCTGCAAAGCAAGGGCAGACGGTAAAGGAAGTTGTTAACAGACAGTCATCTGTGATTCTGCTTTAGATGCGGTCGGAGGAAGAAGAAGAAGGAGGCCTAAAATAAGCGGAGAGGTAATCTCAGATGTGAATATAAACAGCCGGAGCGCTTTGATGAAAGTTGTCAGAAACCGCAGTTGCGGCTCTTTGTTCTGCTCATCATAGCGGATTCATAAACAAAAGCAAGGTGACTGTTCATGGTGTTATTTGCTAAACATCTGTTTTATGAGTGATGAGAACACGCATTCCTGCTGAGTGACTTTTTTCAGTGATGTAATTGACCCTTTGCTACAATTGTGAGTGAAATGATAAGGAGTTGTTGGTTACAGATGTATAGTAATTGAAGTGCAGGCACATGGACGCAGAATCTACAGTTACAAGGAGCTCTATGTCCATGTGACTTCTGCTATTAGTCTCGGTTATTCCGGAAACGAACTGCACTGTGCGCCTAGACTCCCACTCTCGCTCGCTCTCTCTCCCTTTTTTGCACCATTTGCTCAGTAATCCCCTGCATCAACATTCTCATTTGATACTTACATAAAACACTCATGCACGGTGGAGGGCCAATTGGCCTTTCTTGGGCAGCATGGGGTCAAATCAGCTTTAGAGGATTTAAAGAAACAATCACAAACTAAGCCTTCGAGGAAATCAAGACTTTGGTCCACAGACATGCATGAACTGCTTTCCATCTATTTCTTGTCTCTCTTTTTTTTTTGTGTGTTTTTGGTGTTCACCTCAAGTATACCTTCTTCATATTCATATCAATAAGGGGAGGGAACGGAACTTGTGGGTGTGTCATTTTAGTCTTCATCTCTTTATTGGTTAAAGATATTCAATGTACTACAGTTGAATATAGCATGTGTAAACATCAAGACAACAGCCCTGGTGTTGGTGCTGTGGGTGCGTTTGTGTGTGTGTGTGTGTGTGTGTGTGTGTGTGTGTGTGTGTGTGTGTGTGTGTGTGTGTGTGTGTGTGTGTGTGTGTGTGCGTGTGTGTCGGCCATGTAAACCTGGTGTGAAATTTTGATGTTGAACTCGGCCTGTTTGGAGGGTGTGGGCATCAAGGGGAAGTGAAATTTTCCATCACCGCTTGACAGGGGTGGAAATAACGGTTTGTCATGCTTTATATTATATACCCATACAAAATCTCTCACACACACGTTTGGCACAACTACCCTGAAGTTCCAAACGTTTAAATCCTAACAAGGTGCTACAGTGGACAGTTGAGCGGAGCATTTAGGTCGCAGCCGCAGGGTGATTGGTAGGTGGATTGCATTTCATTTCGTTCCGCGTTGAGAGCTGTGGACTACCATAAGCAACAAAGCCATACAGATGAATAGTAGAATAAGTATTAAATCTTCCTCCAAGAACGTTTATAGCCCAACCAGATATGTGGTGCAACGACAAAGTCAGTATAGCGCTTAAATTGCATAGAATGTTTTGGCTCCAGATTTCACACAGCCCATATCTCCACTGCCTGCATCATGTTTACTCCGTCACCATTTGGCCAGCGGGACAAACAAATGAAGCGGACCGCAAAGATTAAAACCCAAATGTATTCATTCAACATTACCCGTCCCTAATTACTTCGCTGCGTGAGATTGCGTGCTGGTGTTGCAGCTGTTAAATGGCAGCTTTGCATAATGTTATATCTCAATTTTGCACGTTTGGTACAGTTCATGGGTTGAACTCGAGCCTATGCGTTTTTATACATTCATGTGTGTGTGTGTGTGGTGTAAGGTGTGCAAATAAATTATACTTGCACCATCGAGGGATTTGAGATGAGTCATTGGCTAATATTAGTTGGCTTGGTATTTGCTGCTGGCCTTTTAGATGCATTATTTCTCCCTCTGGATTTTCCTGCGACAATAATCCCTTGTTCTTAGAGGATACAGACAAAATTACTCGAATGACATTTCCAGCCCAGATAAACAGACACTGTTCTCAGGTAATGAATATGGGCTGTTTGGCAGAAATGTTCTGCCTCATGATATGTTTATTCCATCAGGCCTTCTCGGTTTGTTTTTTTTATGCATCAATAATATTCCAGTCACTGGTCTCTCTCCCTAAAACGAAAGTAATACTGCTCATGTCTCGTTGCTTTAAAGTATACAGTGACTGTAGCCCCACTCTGTTATGGACGACGAGAGTGGCAATATTTTGGAACAATAGGATGGCGGTTTTTAATGTGTTTGAGGTTCATGTGTATGCCCATTTGATAAGCTTGCACAAAGAAACATATTTTGACAACATACCAACGTGACTGCCGGAGTGCTGTCTGTGAAGCTCCAAGTGGAGCCTCTGCATCCATAATGTACGGGGTCAGATCAGTCTCAGTGTTAATGAATGCACACAGAAGGATTCACAAAGGCTTTTTCTGAATTGTATATAAATAACTCTTTCCACAAACATATTTTTCAATGCACACTTTTTTTTATCATTATATATTTAAATGTAAACAGAATCCACATATAAAATATTCACCATTATATTAGAAATATAAGTATTTCAAGCTGTTTACAGCCTGGAACAAAAAAAGGTTTTGGTGTCTGTAGCTAGTTTGCGTGTTCATAACAACTGTACGCGGGGGGAATTTTTATAAAACTCACCTGTTTAAATTATATTAAGGCTTGAAATGATGCATATTTAAGGGCGTGGCTGCCGTCTTCTCTGCTGCCCCGCCGCAGGGTGCCTGCCCTAGCTCCCACGGTGATCCCCCTCCTTGCCCATTTTTGGATAAGCCGGGAGCTGTGTTGTCACCGTCGGCCCAGAGCCATCCACTTTGAGCTTCACAGTGGCTCTTTAGAAACCTACGGGTGAACTCACGGACACTTCGTTCATGTTGTATGCAGTCTATGTGTTTGACACAGCTGCGCCTTGAATTTCTGCAGCCGAAAAATGCTTCCTAATGCAATGTGAACATGGCTTGGGGGGGACATGGCGTTTACATATTAGTGTGTTACAGATTAAACCGGTGCAGCCTTGGTGTTTTCTTGTCAAAATGCACATTACCTGCTCACGTCTCAGACAAGCAGAGCTGTAGGTTAGAAACAGAGTGTTGCTTTGTTTCTTTGTGCTCTTTATGAAACACCCAAATAGTCTTTTAAGACTTTTAAAATGGAATTACATTACCTTTATCATACCAGTAGACTAGCCATCTGAGTCTAAAGTCTGCAACCCTCACATGGAGTAGTGTGGATTATCTGAAAAACCTGATCTATACTATTGCATGTAAACTTTTCCATTTTTTAAATTGTTTTAACCTAAAGTTTCCAAAAGACTACCCTGTGGGACAAACGTCCCCCTCTGTTTGGGTCAACAGCAGATCAATCAAGGCTACGCTTTGTAATCTCAACTTTCGCTCTGGCCCCTCCCTTGAGAATGCATTGAACTCTTGCTTTAGTCAGATGGATATAGGTGCAGCCTTTGAGGGGCAGCAGGTGCATACTGCACCATGAGAGCAGGGTGTGAATACGTGACAGAAGATGCCTTGAAAGTCTGGCCAGACTGTGTTTAGTCTTCGTCTTCCTCCATCTAACCACCATCGCAGTCATTGTGACTGATGGTAATGGAGAAGCTGACCCCGTCATTATCATTATAAACATACGAGACGTGAGCCCATCTGGTGTCCCCCACGCATCATTATCCATCTGCACCTCTAAGTTGCTGGGAGAGTGTCATTATAGAAAAAGGAGTATCGTACAACAGTCTATAAGGAGAAGCCTCATACCTGACCTTCAATCAGGGCAGAGACATAAAGCATCTTTACTCACCGAGGAGTTTGTTCACAATCGGTCTGGCTAGATGCAATTCCAGTCCAATGTGTTGTGCCACACCGTACTGCCCTGATAGATGGCGGCGAACAGCCGTACATCGCAGGGAATGTTCCATCACCTGCAGGCGCTAAATGGTTTCTTTATGGTTATTAGTGGTGCTTGAATGGCTGTCGCTGCTCTTGAAATGAAGTGTTGTGTTTTTTCCTTCTGTCAAGTAGAGTTATTTTGTTAAAAAAAAAGAAAGATTGTGGAATACCAAGGATGTTTGTGAATGTACACACTCCAGCATTGATGATGATGATGGTGACATTTTCCTGATCTAGAGGAGCATATTAACAGTCGTCATGTTTCAGGAACTTTTCAGATAAACATGCTGACTGCTCATTTCTCTCTCCTGGTCTCGGAAACGCTGTCTGTCTGGCCATGGCTAATACTGCAGGACCCATCAGCCTGATGTTTTTTTGTGCTCATTTATGACTGTATGCTCAAAGACTTCTCATGGTTGCAGTGATTCACACATTTTAATGTGGTAAGTGGTTTCAGTTTGGACTTGTTTCCACGACGAATTGGTCCTCTCTTGATTTGCATGCCCAGGTAGGAAAATTGCATATGTGCACGTATGTAACATGTATGTTGAGATGTAGAATGCATAGCAAATGACAAAATGAGAGCCGACTATATTGGACCGCGTCTTATGTCGGTAGGAGAGCGAGTTGGAATACAGTGTGTTTGGCCAACATAGTTAAACACACAGCACTACTGACCATTTCCATCCAGAGAAAGCGGTAAAGAGGCAACTTTAAGTGTTAACTGCAGTTTAGCTGCACGTATTCATTTAATCTAAATATTACAGCAGTGATTGTTGCAGATGCGCCAAATCTGCACTTCACTGAGTGTATTGTTCTAGCGCTATAAGGGTTATAATGTGTGTGTGTGAGTGAAACTGATGCTTTCAGACTGTGGCACCGCGACTTGATCCACCCAAACCATATACATTTGAAAAATCCCATTCAAGTGTGTGTGAGACTCAATATCAATCAACAGTGAATCCGGTGTATCGGGTTGCAGCTTCTCTACACAGTATGTTTGTAAGTGTGTCCCTATTTGTGCACATCAGAGCATTTATCTTCACCCACTGCCTGTTGAACAGAGCTGCTGTTAAATAAATTAGCAGTCCAATAGTCTACTCGCATACACACACTATTAAGCTGATTGCTTTTAACATAAGTAGCATTGCAAGGTCTGTGTGTGTGTGTGTGTGTGTGTTGGTGTTTATGTGTAACAACAATGGCCTATCATTTCAAGATACAAACTTTAAAGCCAGCCTTAATGCTAATGAGCTCACAGAGCTACTTCAGCCTGTTTGGCAATTCCCCATATCTCAAATCAAGCCTACTTGCGAGCTGAGCGGAGTGACACAAATGAGGCCGTGATTGTGGAAATCAGACTGCACAAACTCGGTTTGGCATAAGAAATTGCAATTTTTGTTCCTGCTTGGTCAGACCATCTCTTGTAGCTTCAGATGATGAAAGTACACAAGCAGACCTCTCCAACATAAAGTGAACCTCCAGTCACTTTCTTCATGATGTGATTTGTTGAATTGGTCGTTCTTTATAATACTGTCCGCAATATCTTGTAGAATCTGTGGAACACTTCCCTCTCATTTGATCTGTAATATGTATGTGATGTGAGTGTGACAGAAGTCTCCTCCATTGGGGACAAAATCAGTGGTCATTTGCAGCATAAATCAGCAAGATTTGTTCCCCTGCATGCTTTTGGTTTAGCAATAAAGTGCTATATTTTGAATTGGTGAATTTCATACGTGCATTTGTATGAAGCCTAACATTATGTCTATGTTTTCAGTCTGTGGGATTGGAGGGGTTAGAACCGCTGCAGTATATTTCCAGAGAGATAGCCGGATGAGCAATATAATGACACATGCTAGAGGTGTGTTAGCACGCTTTCTGAGACTAAATGCAGCCTCAGTCATCAGTTAGGGCTTCCCGAAAATGTCTTTGCATTTTAGAATATTTTCATCATTAAAATAATGAATACACTCCCTGTCCTGGGGGCTATTTCCAGTTCCAATCTAAATTCTTTCACCTTTGCTCCCCCAAAATCGGGGCTTTAAGCCAGAACTTCTGAGCTATCTAATGCAGCAGTTCCCGTGTCAGGCGGACTGCCAATGGGACACATTATAAAATCTTGACTTCGGCATTTCATTTGTATTCAGGGAAGAGAATACCTTCCCTCCAAAAGTTTGCCTCAGGTACTGGTGGAAACACAGTGTGTCCTTGACTGCAATGTATCCCCATTCATTTTTACAGGCTCCCTGCACTGTAAGATCCCATCTTTCAAAGAGATTTAACGTCGCATTTGTTGTTACGAGTCTGAAGCCGGGCGGATGAGATTTAGATATGTCGCCCCCGTGGAGTTTTGTGAAGCAATGTGTAAAATTCTATGCTGTGTGGGTCAGTAAGAGAGCCCAACCTGTCAGTCACCGGCCACCTTGTGTTTTCTCTGACCAGATGATTGTCTGCGCTTCCTCATGCTGAGCACGGCACGTCCGTCAAGTGTTTTGTGCGCGTCCTCCGTCCTGCACGTGTGCTCACGCATGCGTTTCTATGTGCACGGCAAGTATTTGTCTTTGACGTGTGTGTATGTGCATTGCCGCTGGTTAGAAAGCGGTGTGTGTAGTGTCTTCTTAAGGCCAATTTCCCTTCCATTCTTTAAACTTTGACTGTACAGAAGGATTCAAGAAACATAAGAGTCTTGACATTATTCATTCTAGAGGCTTGACTTGGGCTCATTGGGACATGTAACATGTTTGTTCCGTCTCGTAGAGTAGTCATCTATACATGAAGAAACAATACATTTCAGGATCTCCAGCCTGACACCAGCGGCATTACCTCACTGGTAAAGCGATGAGACTGGATTCTGACTCGTCTCCCGGGCCAAGACGTTAAATCTAAATCTGAGGCTGCCTTTCGAGCTCTGACGGAGTGCCATTACTCCTGTGGCTTGGCCGCCACTAAATTACAGACCATCAGCGAATGGCCAATATACCACAGCATGGTGTGATTTTTACCCCTCTGTTCTACTCCGGGATTTACAACCTGTTGCTTGTGTGTAATTCATAATGATTAAGGCCGTATATTAGTCCCAGACTCCTGGCTGTCGCACGATAATCAATCAGATACTTTACAGGTCCAGCAGCAGACTCTGACACGGTTAGATTACACTTCTGACTTAAAAACCTCTCATTGAGTGGAAGAGCCAGTTATTGCAGGCCTTGTAAAGGAACATGTAGATGTGAACATTTATATTTTGCACATGCACATTTCATTTGAAACAAATAAAACTCTTAAAATGCACATTTTATTTGTGGATTTCATCCTTGCATGATGACATACTCATACTTGACATTCTTCCTACTGTATGTCGCTTAAATGCAATACATACAATAGAGTATAGGATGTAGAGTCAAGGCATTATGGCTTAAAGTGATCACATGTGAATTCCTAAATCCAGATTATCACCCGAACTAGTTATCTCTTCAAAATGTCTGTCAACCAGATTTTATGGAAACGCATGTTTTTCAGATACAAGATATCCAGATATCAGGTGAAAACTAATGTATTAAGTTCTGCCTGTGATTGTTGTACTGTGGCTAAGAACGCAACATCCTTCAATTGACTGCTTTTGTTTTGAAAGCTGAATTTGTCACTGTTGAGAAAAGAAGAAAGTCTATTGTGTTAATAATTGAACATGCATGCTTTCAGAGAGGAATAATAGGGGAACATATTGCTGTGCATATGAAAGGGATAGCTGGTTTATTCAGACAGAAGATGTTTCAGTTTCTCTGTTGATACGTGGTCTGAGGTCGAGATGCACCGAACGCTTTTGAAATCGGTGCATCTCTAGTCTGTGGTCACACATGTTTGTTGCCCAACAACAAACATTTCCAGTCACAAAAAAAGAAAAGAAGATACATCTTTCCTGTATGCTGTAAGGTTGATTCTCCTCTTAGATCTCTTAATCAGTTTGCAGTGGTGTATAACGAAGTATTTCTACTTCGTTACTATATCATACTATAAGTCGTTTTTTTGGATATCTGTACTGTACTTTACTATTTATATTTCTGTTGACTTTTACTTTTACTTCACTACATTTTGCAAAGAAAACTGATACTTTGACTCCGATACATTTCAACTGAAACCTTCGTTACTCGCTACAAAATCAAATCTATCTTCAGAAACAAAATGAATCCTGAGAGCAGCGTCGGGGACTGTGGTGGAACACAGACTGCAAGCAAGCAGGTTTGGTGAATCAGTGGTCCTAGCAGCAAGTTAAATCATTGGTTCATCACGTTAATGCGCAAACAAGTGCTCTCAAAGCCGCGGTGTTGTGATTCCCAGTGATGTCCAGGATGCTACATGCTAAAGCTAGCGGGCGACTACATGAGTAGCATTCCACACAGGACGGGTGGGATGAGGAGAGGTGGATGGGTCAAACAAACACTGTGTTTCCTCCAGGAGGCCGCAGTTTGTGCCGTGTGTGAAACGAGAAGCCAATGTTGATTTATATGTGACGCCACTTCCGTACTTAAGCAATGCCACTTCCGTAGATATTTTAACGCAAACCACAATCTTTTCCTAAACCTAACTAAGTCGTTTCATCGCCTAAACCTTAGTTGTTTCCTGTGAAGATGGAAGTTTATTTTGAAAAGACAGTATGCATGTAACAAGCCAAAACAGACTCATGTTGCTGGACTTTTGCAGGAAAAACGCACGAAAAATGAGGAGTAACTTTTCGTAAGATATCAATAAAACGGGGATGAATTTATATCATTGTATAAAGAATGACATGAGAAGATCAATCTCATGTCTGTAAGTTAAATCAGCTATAATCACTCTTTTAAAGTGATTAGTGACTCGTCTAACATTTAAAAAAGGAATAACTTCAATAGAATCATTCTATACACTGTAGCTTCTTTACATTCTAATATAATGTAAAGAATACATTCTAATACAATGTAACTTCTTTACATTCTAATACAATGTAACTTCTTTACATTCTAATGCAATGTAACTTCTTTACATTCTAATAGAATTGTCTTTTGAAGATGAATAGGACATTTTTCAGTTTCAAGTAATGACTGGGTAGTTACTTTCGGTGCTGCTTTAGTATTGATCATGTTTTGATATTTGAGTCATGTTGTGGATGATCAGATGGAGTTATGATGGGAGCAGTCGTCCAATTGCAGATTCAGCTTGAGCAAAACCTTTGCCTATTGTACAAATCAGGCCCACAGGAGTTTACAAGGCAGGTGTCCTTTCTCTAAACACTCACCTGATGCATCAAGTGGATATTTTTTGCTGAACATAATATTATGCATTGGCCTATACATCCTCTAGTCTAATGATCATACTTATAAACGCACTGTTACAACTCCTTCATAGTGTCATATTGCTTTTCTGAGAATTATGATGATAAGTTCATAGTAGATGCAAAAGTATACTTATGTACAATATATTATGTTGAACATTGTTGCTCCTGAATGGATCACAGCAACCCAATTATGTTCAACACAGCTCCATGTCCTTGGTCATGGTGCCACAGCACTTAAAAGAATAAACTTCATAATTCTCACAATTCTGACCCTTTGCTTTTTTATGAACAGCATTTACTTGTACTTTTACTTTCAATACTTAAGTACATTTAATATCAGAAAATTACTTTTGATACTTAAGTACAATACATATCAGATACTTTAAGACTTTTACTCAAGTAGTATTCTAATAGGTGACTTTTACTTTTACTGGAGTCATTTTCCAGTAAGGTATCTTTACTGTTACTCAAGTATGGCTTTTGGGTACTTTATACACCACTGTCAGTTTGGAACAGTTTTAATTGGATCGTAGTTTATTACCGTTCACTGGGACTCATATCTTGCCAACTACCTCTCTCACCTTTGGCATGATATGCAGATGAGCCCCGATCAGCTCATTAGCCACAGTGAGGTGAACATGAATGGCATGCAGTTGTAGCGTAGGTCTTACTTCCAAAAATTCAAAGTAGGAGTTGGGCGCCAGACAGGAGAATATTCGCACTTCTACCCTGTTACTTTAAGAAAATGTTGCTTTGAACCAGTTGGAGAGATGCCCCCGCTACAAAATCCACAAAATAAGCAAAACCCAAACAATTAATGCATTTTAATCAATTAAGTCTGCTGTAATTTACCCAAATATAAGAAATCAAATCAAAAGTGTATCGTTTATACTCAAATATTTACACACAACATGTCCATTAAATCAAGAGAAACACAATTACTGAGTCCAGATAAGACAATCAAATGTCCCTAAAGTAATTAAATCAAAGGAGGACTCCAGATGAATGTCAATCTGTTTGTTGAAGAGATGTGGTGTGTGTGTGTGTGTGTGTGTTGAACTGTTTCAGTTCAAGGTTTGTGGGTCTGAAGGCAGGCTGTTCATTTCAGTCCCATGCAGTTCAGTGTGTACATGTGTCTGTGTCAATGAAAGCAGGAGGCCCACAGTTGCATCCAAGCAGGTCCAAGCTGTAGCTGAACAAGATTCTATGCAAACCACCTGCTCCCGGGATCAGCACACCTCCACCAAAGCATGTTCACAAAAGAGAAACTGAATAATACTTTAATTATCTCCTCCTTTAACCACTCTCCCTCCTCTCTCTGTGCTGCTTCTGTTACTTGATTCCCCCTCTTCCCCCTGCTCACATGTGTTTCTTTCATCTCCTCACTTTCACCACCTTCTTTTCCTGTCAGGGTGGAAAAGGGCTATTCTGTGCTTGTCTGTCTTCTCTCCCTTTCTGCTACACAGCGATGTCTCTTTTTATGTTGTAAAACAAAGGCCAATCAAAGCCAATTTTACAAATCGAAAAGATAATCTGAGGTTCTCCCCGGCCCCTGGCTTTCATGAGACTACAAAGGAGTGAGTTTTAATCCACCCTCAGCCATCCCTCTGTGTCCGTCCTTATCACTTGCATTCCTGATCCCTGATTTGCAAATGACTCATCCGGTTCCCTGAACCTTTTTGGGTTCAACACATTCAGGTACTCTTCATTTTTGGTGCCTCAGGCAAATGAACGTATTTCTAATTACATAAACATAAAACCGAATTGTACGTTTTAAAAGCGCTGGATCTGAAGCTATTTTTCTATTCATTTAAATGGTCTTAATAAAGGCAGAAGGCAGATTGGGAACTCTTAAGGCACAGATAGAGAAGCACTTTCATGGAAAGATATGGATCAAAGAGCAGGTCCTGCTGTTTGAAGCTTGATGCAGTCACTCTTCCTGTTTTAGAAAATGATAGCGCACTCACTCACAGCATTGGCTGAGGGAAGGCAGCAGTGCCCCCTGCTCATCTCCGTCCCTCTCTGCATCTCAGTGTCTGCATCTCTCGACAACAAAGACGCAGCTTTCATATCTCGCACTTCCATCCGGGAGGTGTGCGAGAAGTAAAGTGGCATTTGTGGATGACACATCGTTTGAAGTTAATGCTCCTCAAAAATAGCAGAGTTTCTAATTTCTTTGATTTTGTTCCATTTCGGTCTGAATCCCTTGATCAAGTGGAGCGGCGTCAGTCTGCGCTGTAATAAATCCAAGTGGATGGAGGCGCGGAGCAGAGTGGGAGCTCTTCAGTCATAGAGAGACTTTTCATAAAAAGCTTCCAGTGCAAACACGATGGCACAGAACAAAGAACAGGCCCTGTCGTTTGAAGCTTGGCTGTCGTTTTTGGGGGTGAATTGCAGATACACACACACACACACACACACACACACACACACACACACACACACACACACACACACACACACACACACACACACACACACACACACACACACACACACACACACACACAACACACACACACACACACACACACACACACACACACACAAACTATCCACTCTCTCCTGCTCCCATTGCCCCTTCCTCTGTCTGGGTCTCTGACTTTCTTCACAGATACACAAGTTCAAAATAAAAACAGCTCCGCTGGGGGAAAAAAAATGACATCTTGATGTTTGACACAACGCATTTTTGTAAAAATAAAAGGAAGCAGCTGAAGACGAGACACCGGCCCTTTCTGTGTCATCATGTGTCATCATGTCCAGACCCGAAAGCAGCTTTGACATGCCTCACCCTTCTATCTTGGGATGACAAGGAGACGAGGAAACATGTCTCAGCAGGTTCAATTAAATGTGTCACTGTAAAAAAGTAATACCGATATATATTATCGAGATTGCATGTTATCTGGTAATTCAAACAAATAAACAGTCTATATAAAATAACCACAAAGGTTTGTATAATATTGTGTGATTTAATACTTGCCAACTGGAAAGTACTGAGTATTTTCTCTTTCAATTAAGAACTGTATAGTGCGAAATAATCAGAATATCCGAGAAATTTGAGCTAGTATGTAGTACTTGTTGTTATTTAAATGTAATTGGGTATCACAATTTGATGATATTGATAGACGATAAATTATCATATTGAGTTAAACAATTTCAAAAAATAAGTCATAGTGTTATGAGGAAAACAAGCAGTAGTTGCCTAATATTTTTTTCGATTAAAATGAAAATAGAATCGTTTTCTTCGAGTCATATGTGCATGTTTGTAGCATTTACTGCAGTGTGGCGTCTGTCTTCTGACCGGTAGCTCTTTGCCGCTGCGAGTGCTTCCCAGTCCAAAGCTCGGGGAAGCTGCTGTGAGCTGCACTTCATCAGAGGTAGTGAAGATGATGTTTGCGAGGACAATAAGCCACACAACGGTGAGACTTATGCGATCGAGAGCAGCTCCTGCAGAGAGAGTCTCTATTGGGTTCTGTGTCCATCAGAACCCTGACTGTAAGTCAGCATTAGATGCAGACTTAGCCTAAGGGAATTACCCACAAATCATTGCAATGTGACGTTAAACACGGGGTAACCAGTGGACGCAAGGAGACATAAAAAAAAGAAGGTAAACTAAGAGGACGGCGTGTGTTCAGCCTGTCATATTCAATTTACTCTGAAACATTAAGGGTTAAAGATAGAACAAAAAGAAACATCAGAGGATATTTATTTATTTATTCATCTTTCATATTGCTTAATATACTTATGATGGGCAGGTCTATTTTTATTCCACACATGCCATGGAAATCAGAACCGTTTATTGCCGGTCTGTTGCACATACAACATGGCAGGTGGTATTCATATTTGATTTTGTTGTTGAAGCTGTTTTGACAAAAACGAGGAAATAGATTACATGAAGTTACCTCTCATCTTGTGAGGAAAGAGTCTGAAGACTTTCAAATCAGGGAGTACAAAGTATAAAATAAATACTAATTATACATCATATTTTTTTGTCGTTTTCATGGTAATGTGATATGTTGCAGCAAAGTGCTGTCCCATTCCTATTTACACCATTTTAAGCCCTCACAGTCTGTCTCACTCACTCACTTACCAGGTGACGTCAGTAAGTCCTTGAGGGTTCAGGGTTTGAGGCTTTAGGGCCAGAGAGAGGGAACTATGACCAGTTTCACTTCCTAACACTAGCTCTAGCTTATAAGCCATTATTAAAACTACCAATGCCAATATTTAAATACAAATATAATCATGTATTTCCTAATCATGTGATTAGGTATATACGGTAGATCACAATTACAGTGAAAAGATAATATTTAGAATTTTGGACAGTTTACATCAGGACGGTTGAAATGATGCCACACAGTTGCCGTAGCAGTGCTCTACCCCTTCAGAAGCCTTTGCAGGAAAAAGGAATATACTGTGATGTAGGGCTGGGCGATATGGCCTAAAAAAAAAATCTCCGATTTTTTTACAAAAAATCCGATTCACGATTTAAATCGATTTTTTTCCCCCAAAATTTTTTGCAGATGACAGAAGCTGTTGAAAACATTTTTTTCTTTTATTTTGTGATGATTTTCCCAAGTAGGTTGATAAAAATAAAGTGCAAACAAAACCTGAACATTGTAGAAAGGTGCCTGTAGTATACAAAAAGTATTTGGTCACTCTTTTGTTTGCCTGAATCATTTAAATATAAAATTAAATTAAACATAACATTAAATGGCATTAAATAGTAGCCTTCCATTGTAAACAACTGTGCAAATGTAACTTTTTACAGTAAGCTTTTCTAACTGAATACACTGATACAAACACAGCATGAAATAAAATGTATATGACCCTTTAACATTCACATTTTCAAAAGTGCAACATCTGATCTAACATCAACATAACATATTTTGCACAGTAAATAAGTGCATGTAAACAAAATCAAGTGCATTCACAACATAACCAACAGTATTAAACAGTAGTGCATGTTTTTTCTAAATATTTTTTGCCAGGAAGACAAGCCTGTCTACTACCTCTGGCTTCAGGCATGCACGGTGGCATGTAACAATGCCCCCCCCCACACACTGAAAAGCCTCTCAGAGGGGGCACTTGTAGCTGGCACAGAGAGGTATTTCTTTGCTAAAGTACTTAGCCTTGGAAAGTTAAGTTGGTGACGCTTCCACCAGTCAAGTGGATCGGTGTCTGGGTCAACCTGCTGGACCACAGGTCAGTTGTTGCGGAGTAGAATGACATCCCCTCCAGCTCCGCAGAGATCCTTTGGCGTGTACTATTGTACAGCCGAGGCAAGGCAACGTCAGAAAAATGTTTACGGCTTGGTAGCACGTACCTGGGGTCCAAAGCTTTGAGACGGTGAATAAACCCCGGCTTTTCCACGGTGTATATGGGCACCATATCTTTTGCGATATACATCGCGACTGCATCCGTGATGGCTTTCCACCGGGCACTCTTCTTCTCATGCGGAGTACAGTTGGTGAATGTCTCCAAAATGCTGGGTTGTTGTTGTGAGGTGGCGGCGGCGGCGGCCAGCAGTGAAGCTGCTGGCCGCCATTGTTTTAGTTTGTAAACAATGCGCGCGCACTCTACTACGGGAACCCAACGGGGGGGAGGGGTGGGGGCGATTTTCTCGATTTTCAATAAAACACATCGCCTTAAAGCACACATTCGAATTAATCGATTAAATCGATTTATCGCCCAGCCCTACTGTGATGTATACTGTTACCGTGATATCAATGTTAGGCCATACTGCCCAGCCCTGGTGGTACCATGTCTGTTTACAAATGCAGAATGATAAAATCACATCTTTAGAGGAAACAAGAAAAAAAAAATGCTCTGCTGCTCCGATACAAATATTTTCTTCTCTTCATCCCCCCCCAAACAGTTTTTCTAATTTGCCCTCCTGTGACCCCTCTTGACCCTCTTGTGTCCATCCCATCTTTCCTCCCCAAAAGTATCTCAACTCCACCTCTTCCTCACTCCCACCCCTTCCATTCGCCATCAAGTGTGAAATGAGAGCGCAATGAGTTGACTTTGAGAGCAGAGAAGATGAGAGCGAGTGGTCTGTGACAGGAGAATGATCTTAACAGGCCTGGCCACCCCAAATCCTCGGCCCCGTCCAACCACCACCACCAACACACACTCGCCTCCGCACACCTCGGTCCGTCAGCCACAGAAAAGTCTGCAGTGATGCAGGGGCCACGGATTGGTTGCCTATTGATCACAATCAAACCAACCATCCAGGCAGCTGGAGGAGTCGCTGGTACAGTAGGCCCCGCATCCGAGAATCCCTGATGAAGACGGTGGTGAACAATGCATAGGCACACACACACACACACACACACAGAACCCTGCATGGATTTATCCCTGCAATGCGCGCACACACACACACACAGCAACAATTCTGCCAAGGCATTTTCAAATTGGTTTACCCTCCTAAGCTCCAATACGCTCACACAAAATGATAACTAGGCGCAGTCATTGGATTTTAAGGAGAAATGGTTTCATCCAAGGCTGTCGTTGCGAAGCAATTTCCCAATCTAAAGCGGTAATAAAAATTGATATAAATTGCTGACATAATATGTAAAGTCATAAAATGTGGGTTGGCAATAAAATCCAAGGAAAAGCAAATGTGAACAAGCCCGTTCTAGTTTCAAGCTTGCCACCTGAAGCTAATGAATACACCTGCTTGAGGTCTCAAACCCAATTCATCAATAGCACATGAACAGTTCACAATGTTTGGCAGTTTCTATGCTTGGCTGGTGACAACATATGGTGTCTTGGCCACACACACACACACAAACTACACACACACACTAAATAGTGACATATCACAGAGGACAGATGCATTCCTCTACCATGACAGACATGGTGCTCGTGTCAAAAAGCTAATTCCCTCTTAGATGAAAGAAAGGAAGAAATAAATGAAGGAAGCAGAAAAGAGTGAGCCTTAACCCGAGAGCAGGAAATAAATTAAGAGAGGTCATTCTACCATGCACTTTGAAATGTAAGGTATTCATTCAAAATTCAAGTTGGTATGAATAAGAAGCCCTTAAGGTGCTCAGAGAAATGTCAATTTGAACATTTAAAAAAATCAATGACCGCTGGGTAAACTCCATTTTCTGAAGAACAGTCCGTGAGTGATATTATTGAAAACTACTAATGGACCTCTCTGTGATTTTTTTTATTTTGTTATTTTTTTGGCAACAGCTGTTTCTAAGGTCAAAAATGAGCTTTCAATCTCAACTTAACTTTCAAACACTAGGGTTTGATTGGTTGACTCATCAAAAACACTGGTGTGTGTGTGTGTGTGTGTGTGTGTGTGTGTGTGTGTGTGTGTGTGTGTGTGTGTGTGTGTGTGTGTGTGTGTGTGTGTGTGTGTGTGTGTGGCAAGTGCGTGTTGAAACCTTATTTTGCTCACATGGCTCTTCAGGAATGCTTAATATACTTATGATGGGCAGGTCTATTTTTATTCCACCCATGCCATGGAAATCAGAACCGTTTATTGCCATGGTCTGTTGCACATACAACATGACAGGTGGTGCATAACATTAAACAATCAACAAATCAACTCAATAAGAATATTGAGCCAGAAAGTCCTCATTGCACACGGCTGTTTGTATTAAGCTGAACTTAGATCTGACCTACGACCCTACGCCGCTGACCCTTGGTGGAGTCCTTAAATGTTTTGTTATGGGACATTTACCTTACATTTAGATTCCACTAGAGACATTCATAGCTATGTACAGTAAAGCAGGTCCTATGTTATACTGATATACACCTTGCTGGTGTTTTGTATTGGGGTTTCTTTCCTGTCTTTGCCTTTTGCAGCACGTTGTTAAAAGGACAAACCAATTCATACTGAGTTTCACAATAACAAGGAAGCAGTCACAGAAGAAGACAAGAAGGTAGACAGGAAGAATTCAGAACTAATTGTAGCCATCATTATTCCATAAGATATCAGTTTATAATACAATTTACGTTTTTAGACCAAAGAATCTATTTTTGATTGAACTTCATTATTTCCTCAAACCTGTCAACCTCTTGCCTCCATCTGGGGAAATGGTTTACAAATACTTTACATTTCTTTTGCTTCTTTGCAGCCTGTCTCCGCTCACTTTGCTTCACTCAGTCCCCTCTGATTTTGGCAGGACTTTGATAATGTGAATAATCAGATGAGCTGTGAGCCAGCCTTGAAAGCGGGCTGTGCCAATTCAGCCAGTAAATCATTTTAACATGGCTGTGAAGGGGGATGAGTCCACACTGAAAGTGTGCTTACAATAAAGATTGGATCAATGTGTGATCTGAAGAACATACCATAAAAGAAATTAAATAGAATTGCATCAGGAGATTGAAATATTATCATTTGGTTGCATTAAGAAAGAAGTGAAACTTGATTTCTTTTGTGTGGCCGGAGGTTTTCAGGTTGTCCTTCTATCTCATTCTTGGAAACGTAAAATCTCAGGAACGCCTCGAGGGAGTTTCTTCAAATTTGGCACAAACATCCACTTGGATGACAATTTCCCCACAAATGTCTTCGTAGGATAAAATGATGAATTTGTGACATTTTGGACCGACATGGAAGCAAACTGCCACTTGAAACACTGGTTGGTGGAGGCATACAACCATAAACTGGGTTGGAAATCAGCAAAGAATCCCTTTAAACTTGCAGGATACCCAGCATTGACTTGGGACCAACGATTTTGGCTTTTCTATCAGTGCAACCATTACTTACATTTTGACAGCTGTTTAAGTCGTGTGCACCCACTGCTGTTTATATTCAACATATTCATTACAGGAGCCGTATTTAACATTCAGACCATTGATATAGCAGCAAACAACTATTTCATTTGTAAAGATATAGTGGAGTAACATCTCCCTGAGCTGAGAATGAGGTCGCTCTCCCTCTGTGTGTGCTGTAATCTGAGCTTCTCCTTACTTTGTTGGTGCAGCCGGTCATGCTTGCTTTTATTGCATGTTGGTGCGTGTGAGGGTGCCCCACTGGCTATAGCTCACGGCCGACCGCTCTGCACTGCTCTTATTCAGTGTTCACAGCTGATAACGCCGTCCCGACCGACAGCGTCGACGCGGAAGCGTACAGCATCCGCCCTCCGGCCCCTCCTCAGTTAAACACTGGTAGTTTCGCTGTAGTTTGCCCTCTTGAGAGGCAATAGAAATGCTCCCAGTCTCAGATCCTGCACCTTCAACAAACACCTGCACCATTGTTCCTTTTAACATTGACACGAGGTGACTGATGGACGTGTGCAGTGTACTTTGTGTGAGCCTGAGTGACCTGATAAACTATTGTTAAATCGGTGGCATCAGGACTTCAATAGCTAGTCTTAGTGATGGATTAACAGCAAATAACCATCCTGAACAACTTAAACAACTAAAAACCTAACGCATACAACTTTGCTCAAGTCCTACCGATGCAGAGTTCATAGATGTAACGCATCCTCTCAGAGTTATAACACAGTAAATGGGAGCACACCGCGTGTCTCTGTTTCTGGAGCAGTTCGACGTGTGTTCTGCTTCAACATCCGTTGCCTGTTTTTGAGAGAAATGCAACGTGAATATCTTTCCCTCTTTCTCTTCCTGAGCCGGTGAGGAAGAGAAGAGAAGATACAATGTGACAAGCAACCGGAGCCAAGAATATAAAAGTAATCCTAGATTACAGATGAGAGAAAGGGGAGAAGATGACTGAGTCATGGATAAGATGAAAGAATTGTTGAAGAAGCAATTCCGTGGGGGAGGAACAGGCAATTCCGTGGGGGAGGAACAGGGAGAGCGACGGTGGATGGGAGTAGAGTGAGAAACAAGAGGATGGAGTGTATATGTCTCTTGTGCAATTGTTTAGGTATTGTATATGGATTATCTATTCTTGCTTCTACATGTCAGCACACATTTTTTGAGTGGGTGTGAGCCTTTACATGGTACATACGATACATGTACTGTACATTATGTGTATACAGTAACAAGTGTGTGTGTTTCTGAGTACACATTTTTTTCCACAGCCAATAACCCGGGTGAAGAACACAGCTATTACTTTTCCACTGATTTGTTTTGTTACATCCCAAGATGCAGAATATTTAAGGAATGGTACTTATGAGGGAGGAAAGTGTGCTCAGATGTTGTTTTTTTGATCGCATCTACAGTATGAATTATGTATGCATTAGTGTGTATCAACCTGGAGAACAACTTGAAATGTATAGAGTGCTCTGTAAAAAAAACAACCTCCCCCAAGGTCTGAGCTTCAAGCTTTCCACCGTACAGTTTCTCATCAAAGGAGGGTTGAGGTTTATGTAAGCCTTGGACGTGGATCGTTTCCCTTCACAGTTATTTATGAAGTTTGCGAGCACACGTAAACAACAAAAGTGTGTATTACAACTACGAGAACAAGTCGTGGATTAGACATCAAAGAGCAGCAGGATTAGCACGCAGCATCGGTCCACTCGCAGCATAATCAGTGCTTCATGGCAGATATTGTAATTCTGCAGTAACATGTAATGGGTTTTTGTTAACTGTGTTGGAGAGCGGAGGAGATCATATTCATTAATCATCAATCAGACATGGCCTCTAACTGGGAGGGAACAGGGGTGGGAAAAAGAAAACAGTAACATGCAGGGAAAATGCATTTAAAAAGGATTCATATAATGCGGTAACATATATGTTTATCTGTTTTTTTAAAAGCTATTATTGTCTTTATGTTTTTAATAACTAAGTGTGTTTCCTTCCGTCCAATGGTGCAGTGTCTATAGAAATGACTCACTTCCCCTCCGGCTTTTTTTGTATTTGATATGATGCAACTTGAAATCACAGCAGAATAAAGAATAAAAGAAAGACAATTACAAGGAAGAAGATGGAACAATTGCATGCAAAGTAAACAGGAAGATGAGACGAAGCAGAGTGAGGAAGAGGAGGAGAAATGGAATCAGAAGAAAAGAAGAAGCAAATAAAGAAGACGGAAGAAGCACAGGAGGGCGATGAAGAATAAGTAGAAGAGGCGATGAAGAAGGAAAAAACGCGAGAAGGAAAAGTCTTATTGAAAATATTAAGCAAGTGAGCATTTTCTTGAAATCTCATCCCAGAACAAGAAGAGAAAGAAGCAGGTTAAAGAGTGGTGATGATGATGATGATTAAAGAGACGAGATAGAAGACACAAATCGTCTGTCAGGTTAGATATAATTGTCCAACTTTACTCTGTCAGACCTGAACTCACCAAGAAACACCAAACGGCCGCCTCGCAACATCACCTGTGATGCTCTGTTTATTCAATGCTCAGTGTTCTCTAACGCAGTCCGCAGCAGGAGCTCTGTGGATCTGTGGATCCCCACAGGCAGCGTATGAGTGTTAGTGTCAGAACTCAAGCTCAAAGAGACACCGGACATCTGAACACCATTTCAAACCCATCAGTCCTGGACTTGAGGCCAGCTGAACTGAAAGTACATCAGCTCCGCCTTTCTACACACACTGAATATCAAGTTGTTCTTCAGGTGCCTCATTTATATCTCATATTCCCGGGATTCATCCTCTGTTTCACTGCAGTTATTGGGGCCCTGCATAAATGGATCATTCTTCATTAACAACGGTTTGAAATTTGCTGGCCTGAAAGCCAACAGCAAGATGACACACACACACACACACACACACACACACACACACACACACACACACACACACACACACACACACACACACACACACATCATAGATAAATAACAAAGTATTTGAGAGCAGCACTAAATAGGCTGATTTACTTGAATATCAAACACAGCAACCCTCGAGAACAGATGTAAATCTAATGTCTTTAGAACTATAAAAGCTGAATAAGTGAACATAATTTCGTCTTGAATTATCTTCAGTTTTATTCTCCCTCGAGTTGTTATCACACTCAGCTTTGGTTTATGTTTTATGGGATAAGAGATGCCTTCTTTTTGGATGATAAGCAACCTTTTGTTTACACATTCTCAAAGCGATTGTATAACTTCAAAGCACAAACGTGAACTTCTGTGCATAAGAGACGGTCATATCATTTCTCCAGCTGAGAAGCCTTTAAACCCTGTTTTGATCCCGTCGCGGGGATTCACACCCTGCAAACACCCACAATCTCTGGATTCCTCTCCGTTATGGAATAAACCATATTTTTGTCACCATCTATCACCGTGATATTTGCCATGACCTGAGCGCATATACTTGAAAACCTACAGTGTCTGCACAACCCTCACACCTTGTACTATGTGAAACTTTTCAGCCACACAAACATGTGATGGCCAGCTGTCCCAATTTACTCCAAAAGTGTGATTCCACTCAGTGTCCTCGCGGTGCACTGGACCAAAGCACGATATATCACCCTCTATCCATTTACATCTTGCAATATAATATATTCCCTGCTTCTTATACAGCAATAAAATGTATTTGTAATGTAAATATTTCACATCTGCCAAAACTTTGCTGTTAACGATTCCTCAAGGCCCGCTTTACAGCTACTGCTTATTCAACTGCACTCTTCAACTGCTCTTGGATCAGATCCTGATTTATCTTTTATGGCGTCACATTCCACCAGCTTCAAGGTTTAATCTATTACAGGTTGGCCATCCTACAACTACTTTATCGTCCTTGAATGGACTCCACATGTACGTGTTTACTGTGTACGCTCTACTGCACGGGCAGTCGTTGGAATGCCGATCATGTCGACTCTAAACTGTCGGGCTGAAACGAGGCCGTACACAACGTGTTGATTGGGCTGCACATTTTCATATGTTACTCCCTGATTCCCAGCACCTGTTTGCATTCATTACACAACACTCTGTAAGTGACCAAGGCTATGCCATGTGGTAGCAACACGTCCTCACATCTGGAACAAACAACAAACCAAACAACCCATATTACTATTACATAAAGGTCATGGTCAGAGTGGATTTTTTCATCTGCCATCTGTTGTCATAAGATCGTATGAATGGAAATAACGGTGCACACTTCTCGACAGTGTCTCCTTGACGCATGGTGTTGCACTCAGTTGTAAGCACAGAAAGTGACCAAAGAAATGTGAGGAATGAAGAAATATGATTTGCACGACCAACCATCCGCCCTGATCTCCTCCCAAAAGGTTTTACAGTATTGCGCAACGTGTCTGCCTCTGTGTCTGATTGAGGACAGTCATTATTTGTATGACCACAAGAGGTCGCTTTGCCAGGAAGATGTTAACGGTGTCATTAAAGTGAACAAACAGCAGAAGCTGATGTGGTTTTTCTGAGGAGGAACATGTTGAACCCTGCTCTCTTCCCCCCCTGTGACTCATCTCTCCTCTCACACTGCAGTTCCCTTTTCACTTCATTCAGTTGTAGGATCTCACTCTGTTAATTGGCTCTCTTCTGACCTCCTCCCCCTCGCAAACTACTCTCCATAGTCTATCATGCATTCGGCTTTACCTTTGCTTTACTCCTGGGACTTCAAATCAATTTTGTTATCCATAATTCTCTGCACCCTTCCCACTTTCCAATGGATTTGTCACTCATGTAAAATGTTTCTGATTCTGTAAAACTCTGCGGGGAACCAGATTGTAATTCATTTTTCATATTGAACTTTGCCGGAGATCAACATCTCTTGGTTATAATGAGATTGCATCTCAGCGGACTGTAAATTATTTCCGAGTTCTTCAGTTCTTCAGTTCTCAGCTCCCGTGATGTGAAAATGCCAGCTTGCTCTTAAGAGAGTATCATTGCAATCAATTTCCTAATGCTAAAATGAAAATGTCAAGAACTTTCAATGTTAATTTGCCCAAAGGCCCTTGTGGTTCTGTTGAAGCTCATTGTAATGTGTATACACCAGTATTGTATGTAACATTGGGGTCTGAACTTCACCCTAGCAGTTCTTTTTATCCAAAAAATAAAAGCATTGGTCCTCTACAAACTCTTGCTTTACGTGACAGCATGAGAGAAAGGTGATCAGCCACTTTATTAGGTACACCTGTTCCACTGCCCCTTCTATGTTTCTATATTTAAATAGACTTGCCATTTTTTGCAAGATACTTGTTTTAAAGTACTGTTATTTGGTTGTTTGTGTGCCATATGTTTTTGTAAATTTTAATATGATTCTATTTTTAAATGATGTCTTGATTATTGCTTTTCATTGTTTATTGTTATGCACCATTCACCAAGTTAAATTCCTTGTATGTGTAACATACTTGGCAATAAACAGTTCTGATTCTGATTAATCTAATCAGCCAATCACGTGGCAGCAACTCAAAGCATTTAGGCATGTGGACAAAGTCGAGACGATCTGCTCAAAGTTCAAACCAAGCATCGAAATGGGGATGAAAGATGATGTAAGCGACTTTAAATGTGACGTTGTTGTTGATGCCAGGCAGGTTGGTTTGGGTTGCTGATCTTCTGGGATTTTCTCGCACTACCATCTTTAGGTCTGATAGAGAATGGTCAAAAAAAGGAGAAAATACCAAGTGAGCATCAGCAACAGTAACTCAAATGACCACTTGTTACGACAGAGGTATACATGAAGAGCATCTCTCAATGCGCAGCATTAAAACTTGGAGCAGATGGGCTTCAGCAGCAGAAGGCCACACCGGGTGACCACTCCTGTCAGCTAAGAACAGGAAGCTGAGGCAACCATCGGCACCGGCTCACCTAAATTGGACAAAAGATGTTTGAAAAAAACGTTGATTTCTGCTGAGACATTCAGATGGTAGGGTCAGAATTTGGTGTGAACAACATAAAAGCATGGATCCATCCTTCCTTGTACAGTTTATGCTGGTGGTAGTGGTGTCACGGTGTGGGGGAGATTCCCTTGGCACACTTTGGGCACCTTATTGCCAAATTTAAGCATCATTTAAACACCACAGCCACAGAGTATTGTTGCTGACAGTCCATCCCTGTATGGCCACAGTGTACCAGTCTTCTAATGGTCATGTCACAGAGCTCAACACATCTCAAACTGGTTTCTTGAACAGGACAATGTCATGTCGCCACCAAGTCACCAGATCTCAATCTAACAGAGCACATTTGGGATGTGGAGTGATGGGAGATTTTCATCATGCATGTGCAGCCGTCAAAACTGCAGACACTGCGTGATGCTATCACGTCACTATGGACCAAAATCTGAGGAATGTTGAATATTTATATTATTAACTTAACTTTAAGATGTATGCTTAAAATTGTTGACTATCTTTGCAACCATTATTTTACATTATTTTCTATCTCTAATTTACAGTTATGATCCCAAGATGACTTAATATGTACGGTAAGTCCAACATTCACTCTCCGTTTTGCTTGTTTTTCGGTCGTCACCAAATCGTGAGGGGAATATTTATCTCTTCAGCTGCTAACTGCTCCACTGTGTTCACCAGACAGTGGCATCGTGTTTAGTGCGCGCTGGTGTTAAACTGAAGGTTTTTACAGCTTTGGCACACATGATCAGATCTGTTGTCTGCTTGGGTTTGCCGAGTGTATCACCAGTGTACCATTTATTGTGATTGTGTAAATGTGTGTTTTGCAATACTATAAAGCTGTTGTAGTGTGATCCTGTTTATGATTGTAGCTTTTCAGATACGGCTCGTATTCTTTTCCCTCCTGGTCTACATTAATAAAACACACTGGAGCTATTATGTTGCTCGTATTCATATTTGTATTATATTGTATGAAAGCCAGGTAATTTCAAGCAGAATGACTATGTTTATATAACCGCCTTAGGCCCCTTTAGGTGAACGTGTACCGCCTGAGGCCGGTCACCCCGGCTGAATAAGGCCTCCTCTCCACCTGTCTGACAAATAGCTCGGGCCCAATTCCCTCACTTTGCTTTTTTATTCCGTCGCCTCTCTTTGATGTCATCGGATAATTGCTCCTTTTAGAACTCGGAAAGGGCCACTCAGCGCTCACGGGATGGAAGAGTATCCATGGTGACAATCTTTGTTATTCCACACCGCAAACAACTGTTTATTGTGCCCCTGGAACAGGGAAACGCTTTCCAGTGGAGATACTGCACATCTGGGGCCGAGGAGAGAGGGAGACGGAGAGAGAGAGAGATAGACAGACGGAAAGAGAAAGGGAGAATAGGAAGAGATGAGAAGCAAACTGGAAAGATCACATTTGTGTGTGAGTGACGGAGCGAAAGACAGACAGGTGATCGATACTGCCGAATGGATCGTTACTGCTCAGGGAGGAAAAGAGAGCTTGGTGAGGGCTCAGCGAGGCTGCTGAAAGGAAAAACAAATTCACAGGATTCTTCCCTGTGTTCACAAAGGATCTTTATGTGTAGAGCATTGATCCTGACCAGGCAGGATGGATATTGATAACCGGCACTGGATCAATAAGCAAGAACGATTCCTGTTATTGACAGGTAGTAATGTCGCTCAAATTGAACATGTGGCTTATTAGAGCCATTTTTTTTGTTTCATGTACTTCTGCTGTACCAGCGCACTCCTGCTTTAGTCACCCTCTCCCTCGTGTATTGCTATTATTAATGAATGCACACACCCACTATGTGGATGACTTGGGCTCAGCCATTTGTAAGGCTGTCATTCTGCTGTATCCCTCGGCCCCATCTGTCCCCCTCTCTTTTCTTGTATTAGACTTGATGACCCAGCTAAACCCCACGAAATATGTCAAAGCACTTTGAATAACAATCCTCTTCACACTCCACTGAAACAACCGAATTGGCCATCTCTCATTTTGTAGTTATTACCGTTGGATATTGCCAAATTCAATTATGGCAGAAAATGCATGGCTGCCAGCTACGTGGTTGACTTTTACTGGCTGCCGTATCAACTTTATTGTAACTCGAGAAGGTAATGTGAGTCATATTCTTAATGTGCCTGATTCATTTAGGTAGCACATATCGCGGCCCAGTGAGACAAGTGAGCCCACTGCTAGAGCTTTACAGGACTATGAGATTTGTATCAAACATGTATTTTGCAAAACATACTTCTCTCTGATATACTGTATTACACCTGTATTTCAAAGCCGACAGTTATTTGAAAGACAGCGGATGGATGACTGATCGACTGAGAATATTCACAGTCGGGTCAAATATAAGTTGGATGTAATGTAAAAATAAGACCTTCGGGGAAAAACAGACTCGGAAGAAGCTGATGGATGACATATTTTCGGTAAACAAGTTGGAAGCCGTATCGTGTGAAATTGCTCCCCGTCTACAGCCATCTGCGAACGATCTGCCCACATCATGTTTCTTGTTGTGCATGCTGAACCATTACCAGCAGCACTTATTTCAGTGGATCCTCCAAGATATCCCCGGGGTCTGGAACAGCAATCACTTCCCTGCACTGCATCACAGAGGAGAGGACAGATTGTGTCTCTCTTAGGGGTCGGTAAGGGGACTGGTGAGAGGATTTGGGTAAAATAGAGTGAAGTGGAGAGGAGACAAAGTTAGAAGAAGGATGGGAAGGACAGGGAAGGTGTCAAGAGGAGGAGAAAAGTAAAGAAGGAAGGGGGAAATTATCATAACACAAGAAAATAGGAAAGGGGAGTAGCAACGATCATAACTTAGAGGGTCTTACTTTGTTTTCCTTATTCAGAACCGGGTCAGAGACACAGGCTGTAGCTACATATTGTAAAGCCCTCAGAGGCAAATTTGTCCTTTTTATTTTTGGGGCTATGCAGTATGAATAAAACCGACTTAACTTTAAAAGCAAAAACTAGAAGGAGACATGGAGAGAGGAGGAAAATCGGATAGAATTAGTGAGAGGGTGTCCCATGAAATGAAAGAGAATAATAGAGGGAGAACGAGAGCAAGTGAAAGATAATGACGGGAGGCTGCTGGAGCTGGAGAGGAAAAGTCAAGAGTGATAAAAAGAAGAGAGAAGTTCAGTGAAACCGGAATAAAGTATTCGGTGTTATGTGTGCAAGTGTGTGTGTGTGTGTGTGTGCTTGCACAAAGCAGGAAAGCCTGTGAGCATTTTAAGAGCCTATCCAACTCGGGTTTCTTACAGAAGTCTCGCTCTCCCTCTGGAGTTTCACTTGGTGAATTCACGTCAGTTTTGCGACGCATGAGTTTGGCAATCAGTGCAGTGTGTTGTTCACACATCTCTGGTAATCCCGGCCTAGTCCTGCTGGATTAGTGCAGGAGATTCCTCTGTGTTGTTTGAGAGGAGAGAAAATGCTTCGGCTGAATCAGATATATTATGTCACTGTCTGCAGCCTTTGTCTGTTTGTCCTATAACTTACCATAGATAACCATAGATTTTGCACTTGGGAACGTGACAATATGTAAGGGCCGATGGCTCCAGCTTTACATCAAAGTAGAGCATTCAAAGGAAATGTGTGGTGTGCATAATCATATTCACGATAGATTATCAGTCGGGCCGCTTGTCTGCATTATTCATATTTTTGTCAAACAGCATATTTTATCCACTGTATACTTTCTCTGTTTCTGTAGTTTCCCTTCTTGTGTCATTAAGAGAGGAGACCTTTTGAGTGAAGCACTTTATTGCACTCCGTGTCAGGAATGGAAAATCATCTTTCACTGACATGTTCTTGAGTTGAATATATCCATTCAGTGGATTCCTGCTCATATGTAAAGATAAAGGGTGTTGAGGTTTACTAACAACAATCATCTTTTTGTGACATAAATAAAGAAAGAAATAGACACAGAAACATACTTCTTACATGTCACTGAAAATGTGACGTGTCAAAAGTACTGCAGTTATTAAAATGCTGCCTTGCCATCTTAGTGTCACATGATATACTGTTAAGTCATGGAACGATGGATGACCCTCCTCATCCCCACTTCCTTCAACCCAAAGAGTTCAACCACAAGTCATATGCATAATTCTGTATTACATGGTGGTCGGCCACTATGGATTAATAAACCGTCACGAGCACAACATAAAGGCAAAGCAAAAAGGCAGGGCAGTTCTCCTCATATTGCACATTTCCTCCACAGTGGCAATTCAAAGTGCTTCACCAATTGCACAAAAATAAGTTAAATATGACCGATCATTAAAAGTCATGACAATAAGGAACCATTAAGAGATTGACGAGAAGACCAAAGAAGAGAGAAAAAAGCCGAATAAGGCAGGCTAACATACATCTTGTGCTAACATACATGTTGTGCTACTACAGTCTGCATACAACAATGCTGAGTTCTGCATCCTCACTGCCCCACCACACCCTCCACCTGCTGAGCCTCCGCCTGTATCAGTATCTGGTTGTGTGTTTCGGCGTTATGTTTCCATTCTCATGGTCGCGTCATCTCAGGAACCCCTGGAGGGAATTTCTTAAAATGTGGCACAAATGTCGACCTAGACTAAAGCGCCAAAATCGAACTGATTCAATTTTAGAGGTCAAAGGTCAAGTTCACTGTCGCATCCGTCACGTTCTCGTGAGTGCAGCATCTCAGGAACGCCTTGAGAAAGTGTTATTTCTTCACATTTCTTCATAGACGTCGACTTGGACTCGATGATGAACTGATTAGAATTTGTTGGTCAAAGGTCACTGTGACCTCACACACTTTTTGGAAGAGAAGAGAAAAGAAGAGAAGCTGACAGCATGAAATGTAAATCATAACTGAAATTCAAATATGATCCACTTGTGTGTGCGTGCATCACTTATGCATACATACAAACACACATGCACGTAAACCAACCGCTGCAAATCTTCTGTGAATCTTCTCGGAGAAATAGGATTATTCGAGAACATATTAATGGTATACAGATTTAGCACTGGCTCTGCAAACTCAGTGTATTTCTCCTGGGTCTGCATAGTTAATGGGAACTGAGGCAGGCATATTTCATCAATATACTATATATACAGGATCCATTCCAATTGTGTCTATAGGTCTACTGTTCCCTCATTGTTTCTTCTTCTTTCTGCTTCTCATCCAAATGTGCTCGTGTCCACATATTCTTTGAATTATAGTTATTGATAATTAGAATCTTTTATTATTCAATGATGGCTCAATTTTACCCGTAAATAAAAACAAATGCTGTCCCTAAATAGAAAGCGATGAACATAAATTCACTAACACCTCATATTGGCACATTTAATGCTTTTTAATCGATTATTATTCAGATGAGCAACAATGCAGAATAATTGCTTATCATCTCACCACCACTGCCATACGTTTCTCTCTTTTTGTACAATGATGTGATGTATTGAGTTTCTGATACTATAATGCTATGATGCTACTTGCTTTGTCAATTCAAACATTACACTGTTAAAGTGTCACTCTGTATTTTGGAGGATTAATATAGCTGGACGGGGATATATATCATGTTTGATATCTTGCATAACAACACAGAAAAAGTGAACCGATGCACTGAAACACAGTCACAATCATCATTTAGCTCACTTTTCTGAAAGTACATTTTTTTTAATACAGCTATTTGTGTAATCTTTGAGACAATTGCCATAGCATGCTCTCTTAGAACATTTTATTTAAAAATTAATTATTCAAATTCGGTAATGCCAGAGACCAGTGATACCCCGATGCGCTGATAAACATGATGCATTTCCTAATTTGATTTTGAGCCCAATTTTCGGGATACAACACATTGTGTAGCGAGCTTTGCACATTCAAACTGCTGAATTGAACCAAAGCAGCGATAAAATACTTTAATCGAGCATGATCGGTGTTGAAATCTGATCAAATGCTTGTAGCCAGCAGATGCTCTTGTCCCAAATAGCTGTGCCTCTCTTCAGGACTTCACTCTCTCTCCGTCTGTCTCAAAAAACATTGAAAGGGTCTCTCAACATTTGAGACGAGAGGTCAGCTGACAGGCTCCGCTGCTCAGAAAAACGGAACAAGAGCGAAAGGTCAAGGATTTCTGCCAGCCAGACAGCAAGTGGGTGCTGCTCTTCTCTGACCTGTTTTTTGTTTGTTTGTTGCTGTTAAGTGGAAAGTCTATGAGACTAGACTGTGGAGAGAGGAGAGGAGTGTTTGCTCGGGGGATAGTGCGAGAGGAGTAAAGAGGTGAAAATTGAAGAGCACGGGAGGTGCACAAAAAAAGAGATAAGGACGAAGGGGAGGGAGACGAGATACAAAGACCAGAAAGGGGGGTTCGGGGTTGTGAGGATGATTCATGCGTATGCTCTTCACGGCACCCGATCTCTCATTCCAGTCATTCTACTTCAATTGGCTGAAATCTATTTTGAATCCTTTATTGTTGTTGTTTTTTTTAAAGAAAGAAACAAGAGAGTCAGTTGAAAAAGAATAACAACTACGGTTAACAGAGGAAAAACAAAGGGAATCAGTTTGCTTTTAAATGATTTAAACAGCAACCCACTGTGGTTTGGGACCAGGGCAGCTTAGAGGGGGGAAGTTGTTAATGATACTGAAAAGTAGATATTGATCAGGATGCCTCCCAAGACTCTTCCCTGTGGAGGTTTTCCAAGATTCCCCCAGCTGGGAAGAGACCTTGGGGCAGACTCGGAACACGCTGGAGGAAGTCTGAGGAAGTCCTTGGGATCACATGCCAGATTTAATCACCTCACATGTTTATGAACAGCAGGCAGCCTGGTGATGTGTGTTCCTCATACTTATATATGGACCTTCCATATGCCTCTAATGTGACACTGTGGTGCGAGCGCGGACGAACACATGGGTTTCTGTTGGCACAAACTGCCATGCATGACTACAGAGCGCTGTGCAAGCAGTCTCGTATACTATTAGTCTCTGTTAAATGCCATGGTCAGAGGATCATAAGATAAGCCCCCTGGCTGCTGTTAGCACTGCATGTAGCTAATTGTCCTCCTTTAGAGGCTCAGTTTGCGAATGATGAAGTGTCAGCGAGCGCTTATCCTTTCGATTCGTGGAGCTGCAGCTGTGCTGTGACAGAGACTAATGGATAGACTTTGCCAAGGGGACTGCTGCTGATCTCCGCCAACACATATACACAAATCACACGCACATCTACGCGAAATACAAATGAGAGCATGCCATCCTTACCCACACACACCCAGGCACACAGTGTGTTTACCGAGGTCTGATAATCCCTTATAGGCGTATTAAAACTGTCAGGGTGCCTGCTCATGTCCAGACTCGACACATTCGTATACAGTTCAACCACATGAGCAAATATATACAGCACGTGCTGCTGTAAATTGGAGCGCATACTTTATGTATCCCATGCTTGACGGGGTACTGCCTGTATATACATGTGCACGAAGCAGCAGCTTCCTCATCCCAAGCCTCGAGGCCCTCAGCTTAGCCTTGAGCCAGTACTCTGATTGTCCTTACACATGCCAAGGATTTCTTCCTTTGGTAACAAATACGCTTTCTGAGTGGTGCACGGGCTCCGAATTTCTGGCAAAAGCCTGAGGCCGAAGACAATATTTTAAGATCAAAACTAACTCTCTCTCTTTACTTTTCTTCTCTTTTTGTCTCTCCGTTTCTCTTTCTGTCTGTCTTTTGTTTTTGCATGTGTCCCCACATAGATGGTGGGGCCCTGTCCACCGTCTCCTTGCTTTAATATATGGGCCCATATGTCCATCACAAAGCATCAAGGACGTGAAGCGATTGCATTAGCTAAGACAAACAGCGGTAATGTAGCTCTCACCAAACATTAGTCAGTCGACCATCTCATGCAAATCTTTAAACCTCTCCCCACTGATAAGTGATGGCGAAGAAGTGCAGCTGATCAAATATTTCTCCCATCAGTCCCTTTGCCTGCTTGATCTAGACTTAACTTTATGACTGTATTTATGGGGGACAATATACACTTGTTGGCATTGAGTCTAAATATCTCACTGTCTGTCCCTCTGTTAAATGAGGCGCCGTCACTTTGTAGTGACAAAAAAATGGTAAAGGTTTTTGCGAACCAGACCCAATTAGGAACATCAGTGGGGCTCTGGGGAATATCTGTGTTTGTTTCTGTCAGCATAAGTGAGTGTGTTTATAACTGCCCAATTACTGTGCACATCTTTTGCCAGTGTCAGTATCTTGTTGGCAATTAAGACAACATGACTGAAAGCAACCACGTTGCCTCAGAGGACAGAAAACAGCGAGCACTGAGATGATGTTGTTATTAAAGATCTATGAAGCAGCAATAAAGCCAATGTTACTGAGGGCGCAGACACTTGACTTCTAAAAAGCATGCTCAACTGATGGTGGTGGTGCATTATGGCTCGCAGAGACAAAGGGAGGAAATGTAAATTGAAAAATAATATAAATCAAATGCGATGTCCCTGAGGCAAATAGCTGGCGTGTTAAGTTATTCATAGAAAGGCCGTGAACATATTTACAGGACACATGCTGAGATGCTGAGAAAATATATTGCAAGAGTTGGCAGGAGATGAAACGAAGACTGGGGGCTTTTTGTTGTTGATTTGAGTTAATTTAAAGGCAATAGATCTCACTCTTGGCAGATTTTGCCCGCTGACTGATACTGGAAATGATGCAATAAGTCAAGTGATGTTTCCTGTCTCTCTCTCTCTCTCTCTCTCTCTCTCTCTCTCTCTCTCTCTCTCTCTCTCTCTCTCTCTCTCTCTATTTGTCTCTCTGTCTCTCGCTCTCTGTTTCTGACTCCGTCTTCCAACGCCGCCAACGAGGAGCTAGCAGCAATAAACCTGCATCATCTTCTTTTTGAACCACCACTACAGCTTTGAGAGAAACACAAACGCATTTCATTTTGGTAACATCCGGCGAAAAACAAAATAATCTGGGAGATAATTAGGTCAACTTTGGTCGCCCGAATTCCACTTTTGGATCTCTAACAAGCCAAATTGCATTCAGAGTTTGGGCTAAAATTGAGTTGCGGAAATATTGGATCTTATACATAATAATTCTCCATTACAAGTGAAAGTCCTGCATTCAAAATGTCATTTAACTTTAGTAGAATTACACATATATTAGCAGCAAATAGCAGCAGAATGGTTGTATCTGGTGAATCTGGAGCTATATTACCTATTCTACTAGCCAGTTGAATCTACCGTATAGATTAAATATCCATATATTATTACCTGATCATATACATTGAATAGCACATGTATGTAATATCTACATCAGAAAAGCTGTTCAATGAATGAAGTGTAATATATAGTACAACATGTAGTGGAGTATAAAAAAGAAAAAAAATGAAAATACGAGTACAAGAACATCAATATACTTTACAATACTTTCCACCGCTGCTGTAATTTTATTTCATATTTCCATTTTTGCTTTTCAGCCATCTGCTTCTGTTTTTCATGTCAACCAACATTATCAAGATCGAATGTATTTTGCATCGCAATTGTGTCTTCTGTCATGGAAGCATGTGAAGTTCTACTGCAGATAGTTCAGGACAGGAGAGGAAACCAAGAGACAAACAGCTGATTTCTTCTTCTTTTTGAGAAATATTGAAATACAGTCAGTTACTGTAAAAGCTTCGTGGACTGTGATAATTCATTACTCGGCTTGTTTGTTGGACCCTTTGATTATTGTATTATTATGCACCATTGTTCCATTCTGTTTCATTTTGTGAAGTTACATTATGCGCTTAAAGATGTTACAGTGACAGCCATATTTCTTTTCATTTGTCCAAATCATTTTTTTAGGACTCAGTGAATGATGAAACAAATTCAGTTTGTACAACCTGGCAACCACGACAGCGACAGAGTGTTGATGGTAGATACCTGCAGTATGATGGATCCAAGAAAACCAATAAAGTTTTATGGAAGTGAACAAATATCCCTTCAACTGCCTCTAAAAAACACAAAGACTGTCGCTTTGTCCATTGTGTGTTAGTAGAGAAAATTATTGTTTCATCAAGATACTTTATACACAGTTCAGTCAAAGTTCTGGTAAACAAATGCACATTCATTTTTAGAACTTTTTTCTCACATTTCTTGTGTTGTAAAATGTTTGTTAATCAAACCTTTTTTGCTCCTTCAACTCTTATATCTACAGTAAATGGGTGAAGACTTCTGAAACGTGAGATGGGACCACAATCAAGCCAAGCTTGTTTTGCCATGGGTCACAAACCAAAATGGATCTGGACCACTGGTTTAATCTTAAAGAATGCATGGTATGTTTTTAAGCTTTTATGTAAAATCCAAATCTGAAAAGAAGCTGTCAGAAAAAGTCGTAAAAGCACATTTCCCTCTAAAACACAGTGGAGATGGAGCATAAAATGGAAATACCTTAAAACAATGTCTCTAAGCCTTGTACATGAGTAAATGTATTACATGTTGCACCGCTGCTAGGTCCAAACAACCAAATTTGTAGTTTTAAATGCAATTCCTGGGTTGACAAATTAGTGGTGAGCAGTAAACCAACATCCAGGCTTTTTTCAAATTTACATGCTCTTACTGTCCTCTTCTTCCTCTAGATTGAGAATTGAGCTTCTCCCTTCTGGGCGGAGATTCAGAGGTCTGACAAGGTGAGAAATCCTTTTTTCTTCTTCTCTTTTGCCATTTAACTGTTGTAAGCTCAGGATAATGATGATGCTTAAACCACCGTTGATTGGGTTGGATGATGATGATGATGATGATGATGGATGTGCTCCAGCTTTTATGTCACGCCGCTACTTGATGTATCTTGTTTTATGTCAGCGTGCGTAGTGTTTTATGTATTTTATTTATTATTCTTATGCATCTCATTTTCAGTCCATGTGAGTTGTGTTTCACCATGGCTACAAGACAAATTTCCCCTTGAAGTTCAAATTGAAGTTGGGTGGGAGCTGTGAACTGGCATTTGGCCTTGTAAATAATGACAGATTTTAATTTCCCTCTGCCCCTCTTAACACACTCACACACACTTTAAAAAGCGCTGAGTGAATGGAGCGGGAAAAACGGAGCAGCGGCAGATGTTTGTCTGTCTCGCTTTAAAAAATGTCAACTCGAGGTGAAGTGTTTCTCACTGACTGTGATACTAATAGCACGAGGCGCTGGAGCACGACTATTCATCACTCTTATGCTTTTAGATTGTTTGTGAAAGAAGAGAGCGTCAGAAAGCACATGGTTTACTCTTACTTTTTTTCTGTTTGCTGTTGTCCTTGAACACATGATGCCTGCCCTCCATCAAAGTGATGAGTTGGCTTGTTCATGCGTGTGTCTGTGTGTGAGAGAGTGAGAAGATCTGAACACATACTTTGTTTTATCCATCAATGTTTGGACTGTACCGCGGAACAGAAGTGATGAATCTGTTTTCCAAATGAGGTAAACTAACGTTTGTAGTAAAAAAAAAAGACTGTATCTGAAAATGCCCAAACCGTAATCTCTCATGTCAGAAGAAGATTTCTGGTGCTCTTCCCTCCCTGCCTCTCTCAGGCTTGGACGGAGAGAGAGAGAGAGAGAGAGAGAGAGAGAGAGAGAGAGAGAGAGCCTCCGGTGTGTGACGGGCTGTGGGCAGTGAGATCCTTGAAAAACAATCTGACAGATGAAAGACCCAGAAGTAGGATGGGGTCGAGGCAGAAAACATGTGTTGTGCTGAGTGTTCAGTCCTATATATTTCTCTCTTACATTCTCCTCGTCTTTGCCTCTCCCCTCTTCCCATTGTCTTTCAAACCTTATTTTTCACTCTGTCTTTTTTCTCTCTGTGTTGCTTTCCGCTCATCCGCTCGCTAACACTGAAACACACACAGATATTTCAGTGAAAAGCTGCATTAAGCCACTTACAAAAAAAACAAAAACATGATTTTTGGTACCCAGATACAGCCTCCCTTACAGTTTATGATGATCCTTAAAATAGTTTAAATCTTTGCACATATTTACCTACTCTGAGAGTTCACTTGTCGACCACCAGTTATTATTCAAAATGTATTGTGGTGCTGACGTCTGAAAGAAATCCTCATGCAACAAATATTTTGGACTGTGCTTATTGTTTACAAAAATATCAACAAAGCAGTCCTTCCTTTTTTGAACGCAGCCTAATTTTGTAGGTTTATTTTGAGATTTCTATTTGAAACACTTCTCTATGAAAGGCTTGAGTTAGTCAACTGATCTCAGGTGACAGGCCATTTTAATTAACCATGTTCATTTTGAAATTAACATTTGAACTACTTTACTTTAAATCGTCTAATTATTCATATTAACGGTGTTTTAGGTCCTTGTCAGTCTACACAGTATAAGTTAAGTTCAGTGAAGTTAATCCACTTTCACAGCCGTATGATCCGAACCTGAAATCTATTAGATCCTTTGATAAGTTCAACACATTTTCACTGTCTCACCTCAAAACTGTTAGATCCTGGTATACTTCTGGCCCGATACGGGGCTACTTACTGACTCAGCTCTCTATTAAAAGATTGTCGAGCTGGTGTTCTTGCGAGGGAACTCGCCTGGCTCTGCTAACTGCCGTTACTCCCGACGTCTACCCTGCTTCCTCCAGTCTGAGCGCACTCGGCCGAGAGACCAGTCCTGGCCCCGGGCGCTCCCACCAGTCGCGTCGGTTATGGCAGCTTCCCTCTTATGGATCCGTGCTCTTGATAAATGCCAGGTTAGGTTTTAACGGCTAGGATTACTTCTAAAACCGTAAGGGATTGTTAAGTGGATTCGGTCTCTAGGATAACCTTACAGAACTCAGTTGTTAGACATACAATGGCTTTAACTTTTTACTGCCACGAGGAACTTTTTACTACTTGAGCAAATAAATGCACTTGAGAAATTTACTTTAAATGCAGATTAGATATTTATTGCAGGTTATATTTAGTTAGTTAGCAAGGGTTAAGCTACAGCTCACATAAAATGTTACTACACTTGATTCGTTACTTTAATTTTCTTCTTCGATTATACTCAGTTTTAGATGCCGAGACGGCTCGGTTGGAGCTGGATCTTCAATGGTGCGATGAAAAGGTTCTTTTGGAGTTGTTAGGAGCGAAGGTCGGGCCAGACCCTCGGCCCTCCTGCTCTGCAGCGGAGTCCGCTCAACAGTCCTCAAAACTCAGTACAAAGTCTTTCTAGGGCTGCCGCGTTTTCTCCGTTGTCCAGTTGTTAGAGTCGAGCAGTGGGGAGAGGAAAATCTCCGTCTTTAAATCTTGTTGTCCACGAACAGCGGTCTTCTTTCCGTGAACAGAGACGAAGTCCTCAATACTTCAGTTGCAATCGTCCGTATCTTCTCCTCAGAGCACTTGGACGGCTCTCGTGTAGAAATCCCAGTTTGGAGCTTGCAAGCGTCTCCTTTTATCCATGATTTGGGCTGTCTGTTCTGCCCCCTCCTATCCAACACATGATCTCATTCCCCCACCCACTTGAGTGGGCGTTTGGTTCTGGACATCACCAGACTTATTCTATATTATATATATTATGCCTATATGACTCATCTTTTGCAACAGTCTTTTGCTGCCACGTCTGCTTTTCCGATCCACACCTAAAAACATCTGTTCCTAACTTCACTCTTTCTGCTGACTCATCATGACAAAACACTTTTCCCACATCTCGGCTCCGGTCACACAGAACATTATTATAATCAGTATTTACATTTGTTAAATCACTCTATGCATTAAACATTCGTTACATATTGATTAAACATTTTGCTATATAATGATCATAAACCTTATCTTTTGATTACACTTTAACTATTGATTTCTGAGTATATACTTTGTGCTTTTATATCCTGACTTTCCCTTGAATGTGCAAGCATGTATCCGAGGCAGCTCTGTGAGCTCAACTCTTCTCGACAAAACAAACTCATGTTTAATAATGAGTGCATTCATAAAGTGATTCATATTAATAAGTAGATTTGTTTCTTGCAGTGTCTGTTCTTTATGCAGCCTCCAAGGTGTCACATTTTCAGTTGGCGACTGCCGTTTGATATTGATCGCTTTAATCAATTTCAAAGTAGCACGCTGAAAAAATTACAATTATGTAACCAAATTAAATGTCACTATAAAATGAACAGGGTTGCCTGTGGAATAACGCCTGTTATTTCCTGTGTGACTTTTCAATACAGAATCTATAAATGTTTAATATCTTGACGTTGATGCCACTTTTAGTGTTGAAAAATGTGTTGATACAGGAGCTCTGCATTTGCTCTCAACCGTCCTATAACCTGCTGTTCATTCTTGCTAAATTGCTCCTATAGGAACAATAACAACCTACTCTTTGTCGGCATAATCTCATACAATTTCCATGCAGCTTTAGGCCAGAGGGCAGTGGTAGACATAATAAACCCTGTAATCACACTGTTTGTGGTGCCATTTTATATAATCCACCTCCTCTCCGGCCTCCCGGGGTTGAAGGCGATGCTCCTGCGTCATCACACTGCTCCCACCTTCCTAAGATTACATTTAAGAAGCCCAGAGGGAGTGGGATTAATGCAGCCCTACAATCCAAAGCTTTGATATTACTGCATAGTTCAAAGGAGGTCGCTGCCTTGTAATCCAATGTATCAGGACCACAATGTAATGATGTTAATGGTTTTACACAGTGTGACTCACATAATGGTTTTACACAGTGTGACTCACATGTGAAAAAAAAAACTGGACAATGCTCAGTGGCTCGCACCACATTCTCTATGGGCCTCTCTGACTCTGTCATAAGCCCAGGACTTGACCTACAGGTCACAGGTGTGAGACTCGTTTTCCCAAAAGCATTTTGAGTACATTGGTGTCGCACTGATGCACCAGAGAGCAAAAGGTAGCCAGTGTCATGCAGAGAAAGATACTTTTTAATACATTTTTTTTGAAGTCATCCTTCCAGCTCAATTTTCTCCTGACACAATTACACTGACTGTTGTAATTGTCAAGATATTTTGTTTACAATCATGAGAATGATAGTTGGCTGCATAACAGAGAGAAACATAAATCCTCACATTTGAGAAACTGACATTATTAGAGTTGCAGAATCATTTTCATGACCATCAATTATTTGACTTTTTTCAGCCGTAGTGTAGAGTGACTGTGCTGCTGAGCCCTGAGCATCACTATCACTTTTGGCACAAGCCAAATCTTTATTTCCTGAAATCAAAGAGTGATATTAACTCTGGAGGGAAAAGTCAATTTTTTCAGACTCAATTAACTTCTGTGATTTGAAATGTACTGTATTGTCCTGTGACTGCACATGGACGGATGTGCCATTTAGATCATACTTTATTGTGATAGGCATTTATTTATACTCAGTAAATGGCTTATAACACGCTATAACACTCTATATTGTAGTCATTAAGCATTTCTAACTGGTGCATTAAACGTTAATGAATCATTGACAATATGATATAATAGAGTTGTAATCTTATACGATGTGTTCTAATATTTTACATGAATATTTTTCATTTCTATACTATTTTGTTAAATTCATTATTGTTATTTATTACATTCATCAGTTAAGTTATTATGTATTCATAAATACTTCATCACAACTGAGCAAAAGATGTTGCTTAAAGCTCTGGAAGAAATGCAGTAAGTGGACCCTGAGTTACTTTTTCTAACTAAACGTCGTCAACACAAAACAACATCATGTTATTAAATGATTCATAACTAACTTTAAGCAATCGTTAATGTGTGTATTCATATTTAATTGAAAGTACAGCCTGTTATTCCTTGTCATCAAACATTCATTAACTGCTGTGCAGCCTCAAAGATGCCTTAGGAGGAGTTCTGGTTGTTGACATACATTAATCAACACACAAATGTCCTCATATCTGCAGACACCACATTACAGTGCGTTATAAATCATTTAAAAATCATTTTACATTTAGGTCTGCTGCTTATACATTCTTACCCCTAAATGAACAGTACCGCCACCGTGGAATAATTATTAAAAAAGCGTTATTTATGTGTCTTGTAACCTGCATGCACCCTCCTGAGTGTCTGTCATCTCTAAATTGCCATTACATTCTGGTCTGTCCATGCTCACTTTGCCCACCCGCCACCTTGACCGACCCATGATGCCTTGGGCCAAATAGCCACCCATCTTGTGAAGCGTGCAGGCCGTATTGGGACTTATTCCTGAAAGTTGTTTTCCTCCTCCTGACAGTCTTTATCTTTTGTATCTGCTGTAAGTGGATTTGTGTCTGGGATTTGTTTGATCAACGAGAGCAGTTATAGCAGTGGAGTATGTGGTCTTTTTTTCCCCTCTACATTATGTGGTTTTATGAGTGCATACTAAATTTAGCACTGCTTTTCTAGATGTTGATGCAACCAGGCTGTCTTCTCAAATACTCAAAGCTATATGGTACAGTATAATAACCTAATGTAGGAAAAAGATGCTTGATGCTCTCTCGTGATTTTTTTCTCAAGCTATTTTCCTTCTCAATCTGTTGTTTGAGTCTGTCCCACACACACAGGGGACAACCTGAAATAGGGATGGGAAGGGGGAGCTCTGGAATTGGAGAGAGAGAGAGAGAGGGAACATATATCATAAATGTAATATCAGCCTTCATTTTAGAAAAGAAGATTGCCTATCTTCTTTTGCTTTTGACTCCGAGACGGATTTGATGGATAGGCAGAGGGGTTTGTGCCACAACCATTTTATGTAAGACATCAAACACACCATGCACTCCACAGCCTGATCGCCCATCATCATCATCATCATCATAATCATCATCATCCCTGTGGCTTGTCAAAGCAAATTGATAAGTTGCTCCTGTTTTGTTTGCTCAACAACACAGTCAATGATTCATTCCTGATATGAAGATGTGATGATGATGATGAGGTCCCAAGTGAAACTGTTACGTTTTTTTTCTCACAACAGGTCCTGCTCTGTGCTTGGCTCATAAGCTATTTAATCGTCTGAACAAAGATGGACTCATTCTTCATGACAAACTTTGATTGCTTTTATTGTGTTAGTGCTACAAAGCTCATGGTGTGGGACGGAACCCCCGCGTGTCTCAGGATAGAATGCATGGAATCAGCACATGACACGTGTTGCACGGCAATAAAGCGATGGCTGCCGTCGTATATAGGCTATATAATGTAGCTACAACACTGAACAAACATGAGCTTGTACGTTAAGAGCGAAAGTTCCCGTCTTGTCTCATTTCTTCAGCGGATAGCGACCCTGGGTTTTCTTTTTTCTTTTTTACACGGTCCTTAAACACACACTGAAAAAGAGACTGTCCCTGAATGAAAAGTCCCCCCCCCCCCCCCCCTATACTGTCAGCGAACATTTCCTGCTGTCCGTTCATTCACTCCACATCAAAGTAAACGCACATGTTTTCACTGTGTGTGGTTACGGTCTGTGGAATTTGCATCTGATGATCTTCTTGAAAGCACTTTGGAAGTCTTTGTTGAAGTAGGCATATATGATGGGGTTGAGGAGAGAGTTGGAGTAGCCCAGCCAGTTTATGACTGCGCCCAGCCAGTCGGGCATGTAGCAGCTCTCTGCACAGAAAGGCAGCACAAGTGCGACGATGAAAAAGGGCAGCCAGCAGAAGATGAAAGTTCCCATGATGATCCCCAGTGTCTTCACCGTTTTACGTTCCCTCGCCAGCGCGATCTTTCTCTTCGTCCCCGAGTTCTTTTCATTCATGTGTTCGTAGCCCTGCGAGGAGGACTGGGGCGTGTTGGGCAGAGGCAGGTGCGTTTTGGAGTTGCCGATAACTTCTATTATCTCAAGTGATTCACCCTCTTCTCCGTGCTTCACCGCACCGTTTACGCACGGAGAGCTGGGCTTCGACTCGTCGCTGCGCTTCCAGCCTTTGCCCCCGTCCTCCCCGTTGGTTTTCTTGTGGAAGATGCCCGGAGACACAGTCAAGCACTTGTCGGACACTTTTGTTTTCTCGGGTTTCTTCACCGTCTTTCGAATCCGAAACCGAGCAGCCTTGAATATTCGGCCGTACAGGACCAGCATGAGAATGAGAGGGATGTAAAAAGCCCCAAATGTGGAGTAGATGGTGTAGCCCGGGTCCTGGCTGATGAGGCACGCGTCGGGGTTCGCCCTGTCTTCGGCGCTTCTCCAGCCTAACATAGGCGGAATAGAGATGGAGAAACCAATTAGCCAAGTCACGCTTATCAAGAGCGCAGCTCGCCTCGGCGTCCGTTTATTTACATTGTCAATTGGGTCTGTTATGGCCCAGTACCTGTCCAAGGCAATTGCGCACAGATGCAGGATGGATGATGTGCAACACAGTACATCCAGGGAGATAAATAAATCACAGATCCCCTGCCCCAGTGTCCACTTGTTCAAAACCTGGTAGAGGGCCGCCATTGGCAGAACCAGCACCGATACCATGAGGTCTGTCACGGCCAGAGATCCAATAAGATAGTTAGCCACATTCTGGAGAGATCTCTCCAGGTTGATGGCTGCCACGACGCACGCATTGCCAAATATGGAGCAGAGGATGAGGGCCCCTAAGAGCAGAGAGGTGATAATCTGGTAACTCAGCTTTACATCTGGCGGAGACCCAGAGCCCGTGCCATTCTCACTCCCGTCCCAGACGGCAACCACGTCCACCCCATCAGGGTAACCGCTGGTCGCGTTGCTGCCGTTGGCGCTTGTTGTTATAAAATCCATAATGCGACCACACGGAGAGCGCAACTTTCCCAGAGCACGCGGGACACGCAATTGGACAGATAAGCCGGACCCAGTCAGCCCCTCAGACTGCTGCCGCTGTGCGCTTTACCGGGGTCCATCGGAGTTCCCGCGTTCGTGCCGTCGCTTTCAGGACGCATGACGCAGAGGTGTTTGTGCGTAAGTGTGCGTGTGTGTGAGAGGGTTTGTGTGAGTTGTAGCCCGTGAGTGTTGACAGCCGGGTGCGCTCACGGGTACTGCGAATCATCTGAGCTCGGTGACGCCGTGAATTCATTTATACCAGCAGCTTTGGGTACGTCAGACCGTGTGGAGGTCGCCCTGGAGTTTTGTCCCTCTGCTCTTCTTGTTGCTCCATTTTTCACTGCAGACAGCCGACGAGGGCGCAGAGCTCTCCTTTCTTTTTCTCTCTCCTTTGTTTACTCTTTGGACTCACTGAATGTAACATTTTGTGGATTTTTGTGGAAGTTTACATTTCAAATGGTAGGTGCCAGTCAGGACTAAAACGTAATAGCCTAACTGAGTTATTACAAAAATAGCATGATTGCAAAAATATATATCGGCAGGTGGAAATAATCACTTCATTTTTCATTACTTCTTATTAACTTTTTGTTTAAGGCAATTTCATCTGAAACAGACATTTTTTTATATGCAAAAGACCTTAAAAAGAAACTCAGTAACAAGTATATAGTATTTAATGGCGCAACCATGCATTTCAAGCCGGGATGGAAGGAAAGGTAACATGCTAAGAGCGTTGGGAGCGAGAGGTTGTTTCAGGACCAGGGACAACGCCGCGACGGTGCAGAGAGGAGAGATGCTGCCATCTGCTGTTTACAGATGATGGCCACTGTTACATCAGTATTTTCAGGCAAAGTTAGATGCTGTGGATGTGGACGTGGCAGGATCATTGAATTACTTTTATTATTACTCACATTACTATTTCATACTACCGATACCATTAATGCACATTATTGACCTGCTTCTTCACCAGAGTCTCTGTGCTTTCACGCCTCACAGGTTCCTGTGTATCCGGGTTTACCTGGACCAGGTCTTGCCTCCTGTCGTGGTTGTGTCATACATTGAATGTGCTGTAATTACATTGAATGTGCTGTAATTACATTGAATGTGTTGTAATTTACTATCCTGTTCTACACATGACATCATTGCACGTCTGTCCATCCTGGGAGAGGGATCCCTCCTCTATTGCTCTCCCACAGGTTTCTTCCTCTTTCCTTTAAAGGGGTTTTTGGGGAGTTTTTCCTGTTCCGATGTGAGGGTCCCGGGACAAGAAGATGTCAAACGTGTACATATTGTAAAGCCCTCTGAGGCAAATTTGTAATTTGTGATTTTGGGCTATACAAAAATAAATTGAATTGAATTGAATTGAATTGTACTTTTGTCTAGTTTGTGGGTGTGCTTTTATTTATTCACAGTGAGTGCATTGACTTCACTGATTGCATTTTCCATGTAATTAAATATTTAGATTTACTCTTGTTCTTTATATTTAATATTTGCTTCTGCTTCTGTATCATGCATTTACTTCAGATGAGCTGGGTCGAATGTTTTTTTTTCTATGCTCAGTTATTATAACGAAGTAATTACACTTCACCTAACCCATAATAATAATGGGTGTGAAAAAAATATCTGAAGCTGTTCTGTTTTTCCTCTGATGAAGAATCTTCTCTTCCTTTTTGTTTTCTCCATTTCATAAACATTAAAGAAATCTGTTGCAACAAAGCGCCACATCTTGCCTTCTCAAGTTATTATCAAACACATTTAGGTTTTATTAGAGTCGAAAGAAACAAAAAATCAGACATCAAATAAAGGAAAAGTCACACACACACACACACACACACACACACACACACACACACACACACACACACACACACACACACACACACACACACACACACACACACACTGTTTGTAAACCCCAAAGTGAAAAAACAGCTGACACCATGGTAGTGGTCGTGAGAAAAAAAATGTGCCTCTGGTTTTTTCACCTTATTTTTTGTTTATTCAGTGGTTGCATAGCATTGTGTTTTGTATAGGTCACGGGACAATCGTGAGGCCATGACCAGTGCACCTATTGTGATGGGGCTCACCAGGGGGACTTTGTCTTTGCCAACAGTGTGGAATGTCCCAGCGGGGGAACAGGGGCAGGCGAGGGCAGGCCAGAGGGCTGCAGTGCTCACCTCCTCTAAACTGGAACAGTCCCTCTAGCTCAGAGAAAAAAAGTTACCGGTACATCCAGAAGAAGAAGGATGCAGAGATAAGACTTGGGGAAAGATGACAGGGGAAAGACCAGGCTGGTTGAAGTTGAATCAGATGCGCTCTGCTGGTGACGGAGGGCCTCGAAAGCGCCGTGATGAGCTCCCATTTGGGACCCTCTAGTGTAAATGTCTCAGGCAGAGTTGGAGATCGTGGAAGTGAGGATGCCGTCGAAGAAGACGACAACAACGAGATTTGCACCCAGTGTTTAAAAACAGCGGGACCCAGGCCGAGGAGTGCAGATCCAGCCGGTGAGGAAAGGCAGAGCAGTGTGGAGCAGCTGGTGAGACCTGCCCTGCCAGGGAGGAAGGCACACAGAAAGACCTGCAGCAAGGACAGCAGAGGAAGATGGAGAGAGGGAAACCAAGACTGGGATGAGGAGAGACAACATGTTGAACACGTAGGAAGCAGGGAAAGAGGAAAACAAAGGCAGAGAAAGGCAGAAAGAACTGGCATACATGGAGATGGAGCCCAGGGCAGACAGGGAACAGGAAGCACTGAAAGTTTGTCGAGCAGTAATTCTGACATCCCGTTCAACAACACTTTGGAAGTTGGAGAAGGATCAAACAACTTGCAGAGAGTATGCACATGTCCCAGACTTCCAAGTACTGGCTGCACACGGGCCATCACCACCAATTTAAACCTCCAATCGCCTCGTCCAGCAATGAGGTCCATGTCGTCTGCTCTCCCTCAGCCTCCCACCCAAACCAGATCCACACCTCTGTCCCCTCAGAGACTTTCATCCAGAACAGCGGCAGGAAACCTGCACCACCACCCGTTTACTTCATTCAGAGTGGCAGATCCGTTCTGGATGGAGGTGAGAACAGGGACAGCAACTGGACGATCATCACAAAGTCATCAGACACGCATCCCATCTCTCATCAGCTCAGAGCTAGGAGAAGAAGGGGAGGAGGAGGAGGAGGAGGAGGAGGAAGAAGAAGGAGAGGAGGACTTGGATGATGGCGAGGAGGGAGGCAGTGGCGTGATGGAGGTGATCGGTCAAACCATAACCTCAGCAGTGGTGCCGCCTTATGTTCCCTTTGGGGAGAGGAGGATGAGTAAAAGAGAGAAGAACAGGATTAGGTGTCTGAGGAGGAGGCATGGGAGAAGGGAGAGGTGGAGACAGAGTCAACTGCAGGAGAGCAGACAGGTGAATGACACAATTAACTCAGCATCAATATGTCAATGGCTCCTGAAGTCAACGTTCTTTCACTAAATGTTTTGCCAGTGATTTTCGGATTAAAATCAGGCGACTGCTTCATATCATGTGTTGCAAGAAGAGTCACAGAGTTTGGGATTAAATCATTGAATGATTTATTTTTCTCTTCCCGTTTCCCAATCAATACTATGTTAATACAATGCAAATAATGTGTTACCTATAAAACCAGTTTTTTATTTCTATGTGGCCACTGAGAAGTAGGTGCACTTATCTACCACTATATGACAGTCATCAAATCAAACATTGCTGTCATCATGTGCAGTCTTTCTTCAGTTTGCAGGATACTTGAGAAAACCGTAGGATACTCTTCAGTCGCTCACGTCTCAAGGCACTCCAGCCTTAAATTACCTAACTGATCCACTTAAAAGTCCATTTACATTTTAGGGTGGAAGGCTAGTGCAAGAAATCAAGTAAGAGTTTAGTGTGTTTGTGTGCGTGGTACAATACAATCAGACAGGCAATCAGACTAAAACATTGCTTGTTGGGTCCACTTTTAACTGTATTTATTGCCGGCACCTTTTGTGCACTGTGTGTGGCCACACGTGTATTCGTGTGTCTGTGTGTGTTCATTTCAACTAGAGTCTGACTGTCGACAGCCCTATCAGCACTCAGCTCATCTCAAAAGCCATTGTCTATGCGGTTTCAAGTGCGGTTAGATCTGAATTAGTTGCATGATGAGGCTTGGCTGGAGAGCCCTTCAAAAACAAGCAGACAAAAGAGCAGATTCAGTTTTCATTGGCTGCTGCAGATCTGCTGTCACGTTGGCGGACTGAAATTATTCTGACTAAATTAGAGAAAGTGGAATAGAATTAGTTGCTTTGAAACACAAAATATCCATTCTGTAATTCAATGCCTCCCTGCTGATGGTGTTATTTTTGGTTAAGCTATTCCTCTCTCACACATTGGGGTTGCGGTGTTAATGTATGCATGATATAGATACATAATACACGTGCCATCTGGCTCTAGCAGATACAATTGTCTTTGTTATAATGTGGCACATGCCATGAGGAAAATGTATGAAATGTTTTTAAATCTTTCCTAATTTGTTCCACAGTTATCAAGGAGCCAAATGTTAGAAACTCAGAGTTCTGGCTGAGTCAGTCAGATGAGAAGATTGATACCGCTTTCTTTTCTGAGAGCGGTGTTGGTCTTCTCACCTATCCCTCAGTAAAAAAAGCGAGTCAGCGTATTTGTCCCAACTTTACCCTTTTATTTTGTCGGAGGAAATTGAATAAGCTTGCTTGGTCATTTGTCATTATCAATGACATGCTTATCGAGTATGCATGCTCTTTCCTCAGTTTTATCCAACTTTGCACTTGTACAGTTATGTTCCTTTTCACAAGGGAGCTGCTCACTACAAGCACAGCATTTCTGCTATGAGTCATAGCCCGAGGGTTTTTAGGATACTCCTCTTGGGCAGCTTAACAATAGTTTTCCTCATTCACCCTCTCATATAATTATTATTTTTTTGGACCCATTGGTCTCAAAGCCTGATTTATATTGTGGATATGTATTTATATGGATGTGAATTGTAATTTGCATATCCAAGTATGATGCTTTATTTATTTCCCCCCGCATACATACCAGCATTTTTGGTGGAAATGGTTGTCTTAACTCCCCTGATAGAATCTAATGTAAATATGTTTGAGTACAATGTCCTGGTGTCCTTTCTGCATACAGTATAAAGAAGGGCAAAGGTCAGAGCGGGTGGTCATCCAGTTCCCCACAGGAAGTGGTTTCATCCTGTGTGATGGGGAAACCATTAGTGCTGGATTGCTCAGTTACTTGATCCAGCTGCTGCACGGAAGCTGAAATGTGGTTTTAGTTGCTGCCTGTAGTTTGCAGAGACATTTATTGGTGTAAGAATTACAATACTTTACACAAACCACATTTGTTTCTGGTGCAGTAGATATCTTCGAAGTTAAGATGGTAAAAAGACGAGCTTTAGGCCTACTCTGTGTCTACACATATATTTAGATTTATGTTCTCGATGATAAAGAATTGTATTTGCTTTTTTACACATTTACCAATGCAATCAAGACAAAGGTGCCATGATAAAGTGCAAGTTGCCAGAGGGGAGAGCCTCAGTACCCATGATAACGTGGGAGCTGAGCACTGTGTGTTGTCTACTCTGTGTTAATGACACACCTTGGGAAGCAGGACTGGTGCAACACGGAAATCCCTGGAGCTCCCCCTGTGTGAGAAAGCGGTAATTACTCTGTATATACCCCCCCCCATGCCTTTTTTAAGACACCGGCTTCAGACACCAATCCTCTGGGTCTGACGACATGGGTCTGACATAGGTCTTGAGGGGCCCCAGATACAGTTCTCAGAACAAGTTTTGGTACTCCCTCTGATATGAGTTGTAGCTGGAATTTGGAAATGCTGAGTGTGGATTTAGGTGCTGATGCACTTGGGAGGGTGGGCAAGTTGACTGCTGAGGAGATGAGAGAGATTAGAGCGGGGGGGGGAGGCTGTTTGATGACTTGAGCAATTTGAAATAAAAGGATGCAAACTAGATTTAAAAAGGTAAACTGAAGACAGGCCATCTGCAGCATCATTTTTTTAAACCTTAGAATCCGAATTGTGTCTTATGGAAAAAACTCTACCTGAAGAGATGCAACACCTCTGTTTTCTGTAACGTGAATGGAGTTTGAATTGGGGTCAGCTTCAGGGTTAAATAGCTCTCTTTAGCGAACAACATTTATGCTTTACAATAAGAAGTGAGAAAATATAGGTCGGTAGACGTTTCACTGTTGAGCTCACACCTGACACCCTCATGTCCTCACACATATTGTTATGCTGTGCAGGTGGGTGCCAAAGACATTTACACCCAATCAAATAGGCCGTATTACATTCATACACAATCTCAAGAGGAACACGAAAGAGGACATTCTCAGTTGAATGTTTTGACAGCTGGTACGATGACATCTTGTAGTGATAATGTATGCTCAGAATCTAATACGTGGGAGGGGGGCAGATTTCTGAATTGGTGTCCTTCATTCTTTTATTTGATATTCTTTTATTCTTTTATTTGATTTATTTGTCTGTCTGAGAAGCTCAATCCGTATAGACATGACCCTGTAGAAGTGGGTGATCGTTTTAGAGATAGAAGAAGAGATAAGCGTCGCAATAATATTTTGAATATATTCATAAAAGTATTTTATCCATACACAGTTTATCCAGGGCCGGGTCTTGGGGATAGCAGGCTTATCAGGATATTTTAGACGTCCCTCTTCCCAGCAACATTTTCCCGCTCTTCTGGGGAAGCCAGAGGCGCTCCCGGGACAGACCAGTTAAATAATCTCTTTTGCGTGCCCTGGGCCAACCGAGCCTGAAAGGGCTCCTTCTTTAGGCTCTTAGGCACCGACGACCCTGACCCCAACTCCTATAGCAGCCGCTTCTACAAAGGAGGTTTTCAACATGGCCCAATAGGATTCCATGTCCCCAGCCTCCTCCGGGATGCACGAAAAATCATTCCGGAAAGGGGGAGTTGAAGAGGTGGGACAGGGGTCTGAGTCAGACGTTCCCAGTTCACCCTCAATACATATTTTGGTTCACCCGGTCTGTCCAATAGCAAAGCACCACTGAGGTTTAGATAAGGCGGGCCGTTCCCCCCAATCCACCCCGCCCCTCTTGTCCATGTGAGATTTGAAGTCCCCCAGTAGAACTATAGAGTCCCCAGTCTACGCCGTTTCCTGGATGGCACTCAGAGACTCCAGTTACTCTGAGTTGCTGTTTGGTGCATCAGCACAAAAAAAACAGGAAGAGATTTCCTCTCAACGACTCACAGTCTCATGGAGGCAACCTTTTCTTTCTCCGGGGAGAACTCCAACACAGCTACGCTCAGCTGGGGGCTTGTGAGTATCCCCACACCTGCTTGGGACCTCTCACCTCTCAACTCTGGAATAGGCTGGAGTCCCAAGAGGGAAGGGCTCCCCTTCCAGGTCTGGCCCGAGAAGGGGGCCCCGGTTTCCCTTTTTCTGGGCGACTCTTTTCTGGCCGATTCATACAGGGTCACTGAATCGCTCTAGGTCTGGCTCCTCCCCTGGGACCTCTTTGCCTTAAAAAAGACCCGACCAGGGTTTTTTGCCCCTGACAACACAGCTCCCAGGATCACTGGGGCAAACAAACCCCTCCACCACGTTAAGGTGGGGATTCGTTGGAGGGGGTAAAAGTATATATATTATTTTTAACCCACATAAGTCAACTCATACGTTTGCATTTATACACATATATACATTGATTTGCATGAGGAGGAGGTTTAAAAGAAAAGATGCACATGTGGCAAGTACATCTATCGATCTATCTATCTTTTCTCTCTCTGCCTTTCCTCCTCATCCAGAGTTCAACAGCGAACCCATCCAGCAGCAGCAGCAGCGAGGATGATAACGTGAGCGCCGGTGAAAAAGAAGGTTACATCTGCGCAGTGTGTTTGGATGTGTACTTCAGTCCTTACATGTGTCAACCCTGCGACCACATCTTCTGTGAACCCTGTCTGAGGACGCTGGCTAAGAACTGCCCCACCAACACCCCCTGCCCCCTCTGCAGAACAATCATCACTCATGTCTTCTTCCAGAAGGGTGAGCTAATGGGCAGAAAGCACCTGCTGTACAATTCACATGATTGAAAAAACACTCATCACCTCTACTCATGACTCTGCTCACAAGTCTAGATTGAATAATGTGAGATGGATGGTTTGAAAAATGCCAGTAAAATGTGGAGTTTAGAATTTAGTAATCCATGGCTGCATTATCGAACAGTTCGTATATATGCATTCATGTATATTTGCAGCTCTATGTGTATGTCTGTTGGCTGTTGTACTGATGACATCTAAGCTGCAGATTGTTCAGAGGGCCCAGCTGCAGATACCCCACAGGGAGCAGTGTAGACCTTTAGTTCAGCTCTGACCAGATGAGTCACCCACATCGAGAACGAGAAGAACAAAATCAAACACGTTTGGAACACTGTCATTTAGAGCTTTCCGATGGAAATCAGACATTTAATTCTGTGTATGTGAATAATGCATTGGGCTAAGACAAAAGAAGATGTGTCAAATGAAACTGTAACCCCCAATCATAAACCTTGTGATCACTGCATGCTGATCACATGGGACATAGTGGTGAAGTTCTGTGATTCATTTTGGCCTACTTCTAGATGTAGGAGAAAATGAGCGGCAGGGACACTGTTGTGGCCATAACAAGACAGAGTGGCCGTGGTTCTGAGCGCTGCAGACACACTAAGGGCTCTTGTGAGTGATTAGATGGTAGACAAGGATGGTAGATTAGATTCTTGTGATGATTACCAAACCCAAGGTGACACAGAAAGGGAACAAGGAGAAAATGAGGGAGTCTGACGATGCTGCTGCTTTTTAGAATGTATCCAATAAATCAAACATCATCCATCCAGGCAGTCATGAAGTGGCGGTGTGAATAAGATGTTTATGTTTGATCATATTTACTTGGTCTCCCTGTCTTTCTTACAGAGCTAAACCAAACAGCAAGGACATTCTTCCCAAAAGAATACCTTTCCCGGAAACAGAACTTCCAGAAAGCAAGTTGCGCAAAGTGGCCTCTCCCAAGCTGCCGAAAACTCTTCCGTATCTTTGGAGGCAAGTTTTTAATTACCCTACATTGAAATTCTCTCAGTTCAGGATCAATTGATCAGATTTGAGTATCAGCAGCAGTAGGACTCGTTTATAACGTAACTGCTATTCTCTTTGTATGTACGATTGCAAGTCTCGACAAGACGTGACAGAGTAAAGTAAACCTGCTGCACAATCATCCTGAAAGTACCTGAAGGCGTCAATGGTGCAAACACAACACTTAAACTTTATAGCAGACAGAATGCAAATTGAAGGGGCTGACTTTCCCACACACGCAGGCAATTTCTTATTATACAAAGAATGTTTGGAGAAGATCTTGAGGGGAAGCAGTGTTGCACCATTCCCGAGAGTTATTTGCTTGTGTGCAATTACTGATAATGCATAATTGCTCGTAATATAAATACATATAAAAGTATTTAATGTGGAGTCAGCAGTTCAAGAGAAAGATTACTGATATTTGAACTCAAACAAATAATAATAAAACAGATATTTACCGTCCCTCTCGCTCCCACTGCCTTTCTCTTCATACATCCACGGCCTTTCTCCTGTCCTGTGCACGAGCATGGATGTTATTGGGTGGAATGGTGTTGTGTGGCCCGATTTCAGCCAGGGCTGTATAAACACCGGGGTTTTTTTCAGCCCTGTATGAAGCAAATATGACTTAAATACACAAAGGTTGTTTGGTATAAACTGAGCATATATATCTAAGATACAGAATAACCCACCCATCTAAGAAATGTTTGACCATTTATCCACCAAACTTGTTTTGTTTTTGTCTGAAGACAAATTAAAATATGAAAAGCAGAATCACCCTTAAAACCCCAATTTGTTTGTAATCTTAGAAAGTACATTTCATTGAATTCCACTAATTTCCCTCATTCATTTCTACGTAAATATTTGATTTTTTTGGGTTGGAGTATCACTACCATCAGATGAGATGCCCCATTTGTCACCCAAAAGCAGGCTTCCAGAGGCAGTCCAGTCCCATTGCTAGACGCCAGTTCCCCCACGGAGGAGACTACCGGCTGGACAATCTGGACTTTGAGGATGACTCTCGAGGCTGGCGTTTTGACATGGACATGGTCATCATCTACATCTACTCAGTCAACTGGGTTATTGGCTTCTTCATCTTCTGCTTCCTTTGCTACGTCTTCTTCCCTTCTTTTTGACAGTCATGGCAACTATGAGTGAATTTTAAGCAGGTGGGATGACGAGGTAGAGGGAAATTACAAGAGTGTACCAGCTTGTTGTCTCTTGTTAATAAATAATTGAAATAGGGAAATATTGTTGGGGGAAGTTTTGGGAATCAATTGTTCTCTGTCTCCACATGTTGCACATGAATTGTGGGTTGAACAACACTTCCTGTTCCTGTACGGAGGGGGGTTAATACATGTATAACATCTCCTAGGTTTGATTTACTTCCAACATCAGTCTGTTAATGCCTAAAATGTTGATTAACACCTCAGTCAACTGGATTACTACCAGTCGCTTTCAATGACATAGGCTACAGATTTCATCATAATTTCCTAAAATTGCCCAAAAATGTCTAATTTAAAAAGATCTGATGGACTGTGGAACGACTTTGCATTACATGTCTTCATTGGGAAATACAAGCATGAGCAGCTCCTCTGGTAATGATTGAGTTATTTTCGTGCTTCTTTATACTTTTACCCAAAACCCAGAACACAACATTTCAGTACTACCACAGGTATTTCATATTTCCGTGATAATACTGTAATGTAAATCCTAGTCTAATATAAATTATGATAATAATAACTAAAATACATCAGAAACGGAAAAGACTATAACGTAAGTTTTTGGATGGATTTTCATGTTTATGCATCCTCACAAAACTTAATTAAATGAAAGATTTGCTCTTTGGTATGGGTTGAAACCACATGTTTATGGTTTTATGAACCTCTTTGTTCCAATTTACCACCATACACCATATCCTTGCAAAACAATTTAATTGGTACTTTTGTTATACAGCATGTCTTGCTCGATGATTTTAATTTGCTTGGACTTTGTGTTTTTTATTGTTCTTAAGCATCCCCTTGAGGGAAGGATGTTTGACTAAGTCACTGTATTTTACAGCCAATAAAGTTGACACAGTAACACTTACATACAGACATGGCTTTTTAAATGAATATGTACATTTTAAGTGATTTCCAATTTAGTAATGAAACCATGTGTTTAAGCCAAATAAATGACTTTATACTCAACACATTTAATGTGATTTAATTGAGATACCAAATACTGTATTGAGCTTTTCCAAAGAGCTTCACTTTTAGTTTCCACTTGTATCTGTCAGGATCCAGGATCCCTGTCTGACCCGTTGTGTGTTTCCCCTGATCTCCTCTCCTCAGGTGTCCTGTCATTCCCCTGTCAAGCTACCAGCCCTCCGGTGTCGAGCCACGGGCCTCACACCGTCGATCTGCCACTCGGGTGTCGGACCACGGGCTCCACACCTTCACACATTCTGAATAAAACCTGTTTCCATTAACTTCTGTCTCCTGTGGTCTTGCGTTTGGGTCCTACCTGTGAACTCCCGTGACAGTATCAGTGTAACATGGTGTGCTTCGCTCAGTGCACAAATTGTTCTCAGTTTGATATAACTTTACAAAAACAATCAAGTGGTCTGGGACAAGTCTAACGAGCACTTGGGATAGAAAGCTATATCTCTGTGGCTAGTACAGTATTGCTGGTGCAGGAAGCAATGTTTCTATGATGAGAAGCGCAAGGCCCCAGCGAAAACATTTGGGGAGACCATGGAGAAAGACTTTCAGTTGGCAACTCAGGAAGGCATAGCGTTTAATATTGACTGGCAAAGTTATAATGACTCCATTTATTAAAATGGTACATACGTTTTAGAGTAAAAGCCATTTAAGAAGAATTTATTGACTTGTCATCGCTCAAATCATGGAGCTGGGTTACGGTGCTATCTCTTCGAAAAGATCCAAATCCAACTCAAACGCATCATCACTGCATAATCTTTAACATTTTATTAGACATAAAATTGCACTGTACATTTCCTATGTTGCTCCCCAGTGCATGTGTCTTTTTGTGTTTGTGAGCTGTGTGGGTGTATGTCACGTACATCGATGGATTTTGAAAGTCTTCCTCTGCATTCATAATTAAATAGTAATGCAGGTTTAGAAAGAGCACTCACATGGAGTCTTAATTTATTCTGAATATCTACTTTCCTCTTTGTGGTTGTGAAAAGCATGCAAGGGCAAATAGCCACCGCTGAAAGTTGGATCCAAGCACGTTTATAGTAGCAAACCAAGAATAGGAATCTTGAAAGAGTTTGTTTTTGTTGTGCTGTAACCAAAGGCAATGAACTGGCACATGTATTGATAAATTATACATTTATATATTCATATACACTGTAGCCTGTTTTGTTTCTTTGATGCCACCATTCTCCATTTGTGTGCATGAAAGAAGCATACTTCCAATTTACATATGACATGTTTTCCATGGCATGGATTGCAAGTAAGACTTTCGTTGGTATTGGGGGGGGGGGGGGGGGGGGGTATTGTGGGCTACCAAGCAACATATGAGGTATATTCCAAATATATAGTAAAACCCAATTATTAACAAATTTCAAATGTACTTATGTCGCTTTGAAATCGAATAAACACTACACCAGTCTGTGTGTCAATAACCATATTATATATTGCTGTAGAGAAGAGACCATTAAAAAGAAAATACAATAAAACACACTTTTCGTCCCAAAACAATGGCCCTGCATATCCCAAATATGCCGCAGATGTGTATTTCAACCGTGGTGTTCAATGCTAAAGTTTAAATTGACCCACATTTAGTCTCCACTAGTGTATCGAATTATCCTCATTCATTCCATTTGACTTTGACCATTTTCTATTTGGAGGCAAAGTGGCCATGCAGTCTGATGTTCACACGTTTAGGAGCTAATACAGCTCTGGGCGGGGGTTTCACCTGACGGGCCCAATTAGTATTCCCGTCCCTTTGGGTGCGCAGTGTTGCCAGCCACAGAGCCACGTCAGGCCTGTAGCAACTGTTCGTCTAACTGCCTCTCCAAGGTTAGCGATAGGGCCGCCCGACCAGCTGGAAACACTCGAAGGGAACCAACCCTGGGAGCGGATTGAGACCCGCCATAGCAGGGATTAAGTTTTTTCTTTTTTGAAACGTTCAGATTTTCTCCGACACAGAGGTTTAACGTGTCGCCTGTGCGATGTGAAATCCTCAGCGGCGTTAATTGCGTCTCTATACGGAGGTTGTGCAGCTAAGAAAAAGATCGTTATCGCCCTGTTTTTATCGCTGTTTAATGGAAACGCGCAATCATAAAAAACGGTTGCATTTGGAGAATATCCGTGAACGCGATCGTCTCCTTCCGACATCGGTGCGTCAGAGAAGACACCTCAGCTAGCTGGACTCCGGGTTGGGTGTGAAGTCTTCACTGTGTGCACCGCGCGCTGCTGGATTGAAGGTGACTCGCGCCCCGTCGCAGTCGAGGCAATGCGGAGAGGAGTCGCAGGCGTTCATCCGGTACTTTTTCTGCACTCTAAGGCTCGTCTGGGAACATATTTTCTCCGTCTCCCACATTAGAGGGGGAGGAACGTGAGAGACGGACAGAGCAAAGACAAGAATCGGGGTTTCAACCCAGCCAGTAGTTGGCTGAGGTGAATTGGCGGAGGAGAGGAAAAAGGTGAACAGTAAGGTTCAGGGTGGTGAGGCAGGAAGAGAGAAAGTGGTGGATTTTGGTTGGGAAAATAAGACAGAACCGTTCTGTGTTCGGGCTGTTTTATTCGTGGATGTGTATGCATGAGTTCTGCATCGAATGGGCGCAAAAACCGCCCCAGATCCGCGGGGAACATCTTCCAGATCGGCAAGCCTCCGCACCGAGACCCACAGAGGAGGGAGAGCACCGAAAGTACCCGCAAAGCCCAGCGCGCCGTGGCCGACTGCAGAATGGTAGGTTTGCGACACGACGATGCCTGCATGGTGCCTCTGATTAAGACGTTATTAGCGCAACCTTCCTTTGTTCTAGGACGATCGACTGTCCCGTGCATGCAGGATGCACAGGCGACAGCTGTTAATAGCTGCAAAAAAAAAGAAGAAGAGTGTAACCTGGTCTGGGAGCCTAAAAATAGATATAAGCATTGCTTTGTCGACAGCGAAGGCAAACAGATCATCTCGGCGTGCAGATTGATTGTGATTGAGTGTTGGTGATTTGGCCTGATTTCAAAATTGCCCCAATCACAAGATTATCGAGATGTTCGTGATCATGGCACATGTTTTGACAGATGTTTGACACGCATATGTCGATCATATGTCAACCCTTTTATACAACATATTTCGCCATGCAGCCTCGCTGAGTGCAGCAGGAGGTTATGCAGGAGTTGCACAAAATTAACCAACTATTTTTACACCAACCCCAAGCGCTTCAGTTGTGCAAATTTAACATAATGGTACCTCCGTCAATAAAAGAAACAATCTGGGTTTTTTCAACATCCACTTTGACTTTGCGGACTATTTTAATGTCAATGCTTCACTTTTTGCTCAGTCACAAGTTACTCTAAGATATCAATGCACTTTTGTGATCACATATTTGCAGGTTTGCAATTTTGTTTCTGAAATACTACCTCTTATTTGTCTTCTGTGTGGGGATACAAAGAATAGTGAGGCTGTGTGTAGTACTGCTCAGCATTCCTTCTTGTCTGACACGTTTGCATGTTGACAAGTCAACATGCAGGCCAGGGATGAAGGGCATTCTACTGCAATGACCACAACAGGAAGCCATGAGAAAGCAAAAGTTGTTTGTTGTATTTGTGCGGTGCTTACTTGACTAAGTCATCTGGGGAATAACTTGTGTTTTTGTGTGATTTCATCATCTCATTGTAACACAGATCGTCCAAGAATTTAATACGATTGTGGCTCTGTACCGTGAACTGGTCATCTCCATTGGCGAAATTACCGTGGACTGTCCGTCTTTACGGGCCGAAATGCTGAAAACCCGAACTAAAGGCTGCGAAATGGCGAGAGCGGCGCACCACAGTCTGTCCTTGATATCGGGGTGAGTTGGCACCGACACTGTCCATGGTGCTGAAAATAAGTACCTCGTCAAGAGCTGTCTACGGGCCTGATAGTGCGTCAAATGGGGCGCTCTGCAACATTGCTGCGCCTAAAGTTGTTAAGTAATATGATAATAGAGATGTACTTTGGTAAACTATATATATATATACATATGTAGTTTACCAAAGTACATCTCTGATTTGCATAAGCATCCCCGTTTTAGGCACATGTATTCGTTAAGCCCGCTCCTCAACACTTCAAAGATGTCATCCATGTGTCTGCCTTATTAGTGTTATGGGGGGGGACGTGAGTTCAACTGGAAAAAAAAGCATGATGTCTCTAATTGCTAGTGGGACAGCTTTACCAGGAATCAATCACAACAACATGCTGTAACTGACCGCTTCCCATTAGCTGGGGCCTAAAGCGATAATGCACGAAGTGAAACGCTTCCCAGGATGAATATCTGAGCTAATAGTATCAATAATGTGAAGCCAATGACTTTTGCATTGCTTTTGCTTTTAATGGATTGTGAGTGTTTGTGTGTGTGTGGGGCGGGGGGGGGGGGGGGGGGTCTCTCTTTGAACAATGGATATTATTATTTTCTAGCGTTCAGAATAGGATACGAATCCAAATCCTTGGCTTTATCTTTCCTTAAAAGAAAGATAACAAACAGTCAATGCAACGTGATCAGAAGATATGAGGTGGTTCAAATAGTGGTTTGTTTACGCTCAACGTTTTGTTGAAGATAGGGCAAAACAGCTGCGATAGAAGCTTGACGTGTCTGTTGACTTGGCCTGCACTCTCCATTGAGCACAACATCTACTCCACATTGATGCCAGTGGAAGAAGGGCAAAGTGAGGCTTGGGATTTGAAGGTCCTCAGTGACGCTAAGATGCCAGTTGACTTGGCACCCTCAAATTTACTTAAATAACAATTGGACAGACTGAAGCCAGTAGGTGAGGGGGATTTGGAAAGACGCTCTGCAGTATAGCTGCTTGCCAAAGCCTGGGCGCTATTGGAACAATAACAGCATCAGGTTTACTGTAGCCCATCTTCCTCCTACACATTTGCTGGAGACCTGCAAAATCATTCAATGATCTCCATTAAATATTAGCCTGTTATATTTTTCATTGGCACACGTTTAAATGTGTTAGGCTGTACTCTACTCTGCACTGTAACCCATTTCCTGCCTCAATAATTAATCTGAACTTCTTTTTCACATATATGGCTTGTAATTATACAGCTAGATACAGTTATACCTCCCAGCCAACTATCAATTATAGTCGTGTGCTTGAATTTTCTGCCGTTGCTTCAGAAGAAGACACGGTGTAGCAGCTTTAGAGAAAAATCTACGTTTCCACTGATAGCAGCATCAACGTCACTGTCATAATACTCTAAACCTCCTCCTCTAAAAGCTCTCCGGGCCATTTCAATGTCCGTCTCCACTGCTAGAGACACAGGCCTTGAATTAGACAGCACAGATCATTCCCCGTTAATCAAATAAAGCCAGTGTGTCTGAATGGTTTGAGTGATGCAAGGCCTCTCCGATGTGCTATGAGGAAAGCTGATAAGCAGGATAGCATTGACGACAGCTCTGCTTCAGCAACAGTATACTGTAGAAGGCAGCACTGTGACAAAACAAGGATGGGAAGGAGAGGCTTGCTGTTGGAAGAGGGGAATGCAACAGCATGATTTGTGTGAAAAATATTTGCAGGTGCAAGTTTCACGCCTTCCATCGCTGTCACTTTCCCCTGTGATATCACACCCACTAGATATCACCTGCTGTAACTGCAGTAACCGTTCTGTGTTCTGACTATGTATCATCTCAGGCCAGAGGACGGGGAGATCCACCCTGAGATCTGTAGGCTCTTCATCCAGCTGCAGTGCTGTCTGGAGATGTACATCACTGAGATGCTCAAATCTGTCTGCTTGCTGGGCTCCCTGCAGCTTCACAGGAAAGGTTAATACATGAACAAGCCTAAAAATGCACAGATGTAATTATTTATTGACAGCTTTCAACATGATTTATTATTCAGAATATCATCTAAAACTTCACTGAAATTCCTTTAATACCACCAGTACCATAATCAACAAACCTGAATATATGCGTACAAATATAAACAAGTGCTTCTGTACATCTTTCATAAACAAAGACAAAACATGTGATCGAACGGGTCATTTTATGTCCGGTTTCTTTTTCGTCCTTGTTTCCCCTTTGTTTAATGTAGTGGTGACACATGTTTAGGCTCGCTGCTCTCTATGTGCTTTAGGTAAGGATGGCTGCGGCCCTACCGGGGTCGAAAGTAAGACGGAGGAGAGCTCAGACATCCCCATCCTGGAGGACACCTCTTCCTCCCCCACTGACTTTCCTCAGCTCTACTGGCTGATGGCCACTGACATAGAAAACATAGAAAGGTAGGTCGACGAAGAATGTGTTGCGTCCTTCTGTGTGCGAGTGAAAGTGCTGTGTGTTTGTGTTTGTGTGTGTTTATTGATGTGTCAATAATTACATGGTCCTCGTTGTAGCGCGAGTGTCAGCAAACATAATGCAAAGTATGCCACTATTTTTTTGTCACTTTACAGGGTTGAAAAGATCAGCGACGCGTTAACAGGTTGCTTCATAACATTCATTATTTTCTTTAAGTTATATATTTACTGTAATCACTTTATTTAACTACATCCCACCTCAAATCTTCCTCTTTCAACCTCACTAATAATGTAATAATTGATCATTTACAGCTTACTTTGTTAAATATTTGTTTTTATGAAGATATAATTGCATAGCAGTGAAGGAAAATGCAGATTCTATAATTTACCAGATGTCTTTGTGCAATACCAACCCACAGTATTCACAACCGACTGTACTTAGCAGAGTTGACAAAAAGAATATAGATTATATATTAATCTATAACATCATATTAATATACTAATCTATAGCATCTATAGATTTATACATAGATTCCTTAAAAACACAGAATCTAATTATGAAAAATGTAAAACATCCAGTTTTACTTGGGATGTTGCAACATAGACTGTTTGCAAACTACTTGAATAATTCCTGACATATTGAGGTTGCATCTCGTCGTCACAGAGCGCACTGTGCTTTGTCAGAGCGTGTATAATATTAGCTGCTGAAATGAGACCAATACATTTTATCATGCCGAATACAATTTACTTAAGATGTATATTTTGATGATACTGCAAAAATGGGGCAGGTGAGCATTTGAAGTTGTGTGTGTGTGTGTGTGTGTGTGTGTGTGTGTGTGTGTGTGTGTGTGTGTGTGTGTGTGTGTGTGTGTAAATACAGCGCATGAAAGATGCTCTACATTAAAGCCCTTACTTGTGTTGTTGCAGGGATATGAGGGAGATGAAGAACCTTCTCAGTAAACTCAGGGAGACAATGCCTTTACCATTGAAGAACCAAGGTGAGACTTATTTAGCATCACCCAATTACACACACATCCCCAAACACACCTCAACCCCCATAGAGCAGTGACACTTTCTCAGTCTTTTATAGTCGAAAAAGTATCGACAGTTCATTGAGATGAAGACTGGCTTCAAGAAAACATACGGTATCTAAAACTAACACAAATGTCTAACTTGGCAGTGTTCTGCTCTGCCGTGTGTTATTGTGCCCAGATGACAGCAGTTTGCTGAACCTGACTCCCTACCCACTGGTCCGACAGAGGAAGAGGCGGTTCTTTGGGCTCTGTTGCCTGGTAACCAGCTAAGGGCCCCGCCTTCGTGGGTAGGAGGCGGCAACAAAGACACCATCACCCACTGTCCTTCACCACTTGTGTCTCCCACCAATCTATTACTGCCATTTTCAAACAAATTGTCTCTTTCTCTTTTTTCTTTTTTTTAAAGGCTGCCCATTTTATAATTTTATTTTGTGATACAAAGAAGAATTGTAAACTGCAATGTGATGAAAACAAAAGTCATGAACATATATTTTAAGATATTTTGCAACAAATTTTCAATTTTTTTGGTAAAAGAAGTCAGATATTTACTTGCTTGTCCGATGTAAAAGAGAACGAGAGGTCATTTGAGATAGTGTCAATGTTCATTTACTTCTGCAAACCCGAGTGAATGAAATGAGGGTTCATGTAAAAAAAAGGGAATGTAATTGTCAGTTTTTGTCAGAAATAATGTGTTAACTTATGAAGAGAAGCCATCTGAATATTCCACAATGGCACTTGCAAAGACAAAGTTATATCTTCGTATGTCTGAGCTGAGATGAGAGGTTTGTGCAGGGTAAGTTTGTTGTGTATTACAGTATCTGTTTTCTGTTTCTTGCTGTTTTTTTCTTCTCAATGTACTTAATTTAGTCTTCCATAAACCAAGTACCTGTATCCAACTTTACCTTTCCAGCTTCAAAATGGAATATATGATACAATACTCAAAAAGAAAACTTCTTTGCACACACTATCTATCTATAAATTGAGACATTAGACTTGTATATACACATACTCTCTTTACGCAATGCTCTCTGGATTGTTTCAAAGATGGAGGTGGTTGGTAAATATTCTGATTGTTGGTGTAAAAACAGGGAGGGTCTCCCTCTGTCTCAGGCAGTCCAGTGCAGACAGAGGCCAGGCAGCATGGTTCTTGCTTATTAATGATAGTGATCAATGTTTATGGCACGGTGAAGGTACAGTAGTCAAAGCTGATATCGGTCATTTTACATTGTTAATAAAACTTTTGTTATTGAAACTAATCATCTGGTCTTGGAATTGTCTTGCATGTAATCTACTGAATTTTCCACTGGGTGGAGACAAACTATCAAAAATGTCCCATTTTTCTCTATTTTGTTTCTATCTTGGAGGGTAAGAAGGGGAAGTAAGTATATTTTTTATCAGTAAAGGAAAAGATTGAAAGTGTTGTCATTATGTAGTGATAAGTGGCTGACATGATTTATTTCAAGGATACTCATCAACCCCAAAATTTATCCGACTGTATACTATTATATTTGTTATAATCTAAACATGCAGGTTAGGTGAATTATGACTCTAGCTTGCCTGTAGATGTGTGTCTTTTAACAAATGGGTGACATGTCTACTGAATGCAGGGATACACAGAAGTCCCCTATACACCGGACCAGCACAATATAATGAATGGTTTATGTTACAGTATTATATATAAACTCTTGTAAATTGCTCTGTATATAGACACTGTATATTTTTGCTGCCCAGTTCAAACCATGTTTCTCCAATATGGTGAATTTGCAGATGAACTGGAGGATGAATGGTTCCTTTGTGGATTGAAAAACAATCCTCTACTTTTTAAGCTATATGAATTATTTAAAAACGTGTTGGAGTGTTTCAAAATGCATCGTCACAAAGCTGAAATCAGCGCTGTTTTTCTTGACTCATCAAAAGATGACTTTTTGGAGATACATGATGACATTCAATTTTATACGACATACTATACCATGACTTTTAATAAAATATATTATATCATGACTTTTTTCCTGGCTATTATCAACATACCATACCATTCTTCTTCTTCAAACTACTATAACTTGACAGTTTTTGAAATGCTGCACTATACTATGATTCTTTGCACGCTATTATGCAATATGACGATATATTTTGTCATGTTATGCTATGACATTTTTTTGACTTTTTACGACATACAACACTATGATTTTTTTATGACTTTTTTTGACATGCTATACAATGACTTTTTCATGAGTTTTAAGGACATACTATGATTATTACTTTTTTCACACGTGACGTTTAAAACAGAAATTCGGCATTCTATACAATGATACTTCTTTTGACATTTTTATTGCATACTATATCCTATGGCTTTGATGACATTATTATGACATAGTATACTGTGACTTTACATACAACCATTATTATCCAATTATTTTTCATGACATTTCTTATGGCATACTATGTAATATGCATACAATACCATGACATTTTTAACATCTTCATGGCAAACTATACAATTACCTTTTATGCCATTTGTTATGCCACACTATACTATATCTATGACATTTTTAATGACTTAATATGAACTTTGTGATTTTCATATGGCATACTGTACTTTGACTTTTTATGAAATTTGTCACAGCATACGATACTAAGATTTTGTATTTATTTATTTTATACATTTGACTTTTTGTGGCATAATTTACAATAACGTTTTACGGTACACTATAAGATGACTATTGTGAAAAATTATTTGCAAACTATACTATGACAATTTAATAGAATACTAACTTTTTAATGAGACATTTTCACGCCATATTTTATTCATTCTTTGTGCCATATTTATTGTTATTATTTTTATGATATTTTTATTGCATACTATACTGTGTCTATTTATGATATTTTCATGGTATATCATTTGAAGATGTATGTCATTTTATACTGTGACTTGTTCATGAAAGCTTTTACGATACTCTGAATTTGAATGCCATTTTCATACAATGCTGTATTTTGACTTTTGATCTAATATCTATGGCATACTATCCTATGATTTTCATGACATTTATATGACATATTGTACACGGTTTACAGGCAGGTTCAGACACACATGCACTCACACCTTGAGAGGGTAACTAGCTAGAATACATTTTCAGCAGGTCCATTTACCATTTTGCTATTTATTTGTTGTTTTGATACAGTTTTACATTATGTTTTATACATGCATAACGATGTTCTTTATCAATTTGGTGAAGCGGTAACATTTGATACAATACTAATTCACCGGAAATATATGAGGAGAGTGTTATAGAGGATTAATGTGTGAAGGAAGGTGGAGATTTAAAGTCATATGGTCAATCCCGCATCTTCAGCAGTACAAGGCATGATACTGACAACTGACACTGTTTCTCCCTTACATCTCCGTAGTCCTGTTTCACACTCGCTCATGGTCTGAGATGCTGAGGTTGCATCCTCCCCAACTTTTACACACACATTTATTCCCGGGGTCAAGCAATCTGCAGAGTCCTTGCAGCGACACTTGTTGGTTTGATCTAAATGAATGGCGTGAAGACAAATGGGATCAATTACTACAAACTGCAAATACTGCACGTTGCCATTGATTGTTTGTAACTATTAGACGTCCCTACCGTCACAGGTCTCCCACGCGTGACAGTTGATGCAGCGTGTTGTGTTGTGCTCCGGCCACTTGCATGCGCTGTCCTCTGCTATAGTATAGTTCTTCCCCATGCACTGCAGAGCATGCATTTTGCAGACATTCAGAAGGACTGATTTTCTATTCACAGGATTAGTGGCACACACCTCCAAAGATGAACTGGTGACAAAAATCATCATCAAACACAATAACCACAAAAACATTATTGAAATCCGTTCAATTTGCAAAATGTCACATGGACAAAGTGGTGAAACATACCTGCACTCAAAAGGCATTTTGCAAACACATTTTCCTTTGGAAGACTTTTCCCACGGTTTACATTGCACGACAGGAGAGCTGTGTTGTTGTGGTACTGTGGGATACATCGAAATCATTCTTCCACATTGCGAGAAAATTATAGTATATGGAACATTAAAGAATGAATGAAAAGTAGGGTACAATCACATCTTGTTACGCAGCAGTTCCAAGCAATCTGTTAGATGACTAAAAGGCCTATACACCTTGAAGTAAAATGTACCTGGGCTGCATTTGATGTTTGCTGGGTCTGGTGAAAAATGCAGACTGGGGTCACATATAACCGTTGGTTCTCCTAGTAGCTGTCTACCTGCTGGACAGGACAAGGTGACTGTCTCCCCTATGCCATAGCCCTGCTTTAAAGGAGAGGCGGTGACGTCATCAGAGAGGGACTGAATGTTGCACCTGGAGACTGAAAGAAAAGCGGACTTCAACAGAGTAACGCTGTAATTCATTGTGATCGTAAATGTTAAACTTTGGTTCTAACCCATACAGGGTCCACGCTTTACTTGACTCTAAAGGTATCACAAACAAAATTATCACAATCATTATTTGCCCAGGTGTCGAGTATCAGGACGTGCCTACTCGAATGTGTGCGGACCCCATAGTATATAAGGCAGCATACCTCGCTGCTAAACCGTTCTTTTTTTCTCTTCAGTCAATTTGCCCACTGATATCTTGGACATGTCAAGCTCCCTTTCAGGGTCTATAATCACTGGAATGACACAGAACTGGTGTAGAGGGTGGGAATGAGATGTTGTGGTGCACCTTAAATCCCCCTCTGGGAATGACACACCTGCAATTCCCTGTGCTCATTGATGACCCGGGTAATGTGGAATGGATGGTGTCTACCGCTTGTCTGTTTGATCCCTGCAAGGTCAGGCCATGGCTCGACCAAGTTTCGCTGCGTGCTATACCTGGGTTAGCTGGAGCACCCTACTTCTCCGCTGCGGCAGCCTATAGGTAGGTGGGGTTAAGGCTATCGCGCTTGCTCTATGGGCCCAGAGATGCGAAAGATCAACGGGAAATCTGGGTATTTTAAACTAAATTCTGCAATCGGAAGTCAAGCTTTTTTTGCTACATGCACCACTGAGTAACTAGCAATGAATGGGGTGTCAGCTCGGACACTGTATCCCGTTTTCTTCATACATCCAGAATGGAGTCCTTATTGAACTAGGATTACAATATCCTTACCTTTGTTATAAGTACTCACCTGTACACAGTCCAGGGCTGGTAGACCAGGTTTGATTAGCGGTGCATTCTAGGATGCTGTCACCAACGAGATAAAAACTGCCAGTACAGGTGTACGCAACCTTACTACCCACAAGGTAAATATCCTTAGGGACCTGTGGAGAATGTGGAGACAAGAAGGATATTAAGTTCCATTTTTCCATTTTTGATTTCATGCACAGATCTCTTACAAAGGAACAGAAATTCGGAACTGAAATATAAATACCAAATGTGACTCCATGCCATTAAGCCAGGCTCATTTCCCTTTATTGGAGGCACATGAAATATTTAATTTCACATACACAAAAACATTTCCCACCTTGCCTGTTGTTTTCATGCTGGGTCTCAAATGTGCTTTAGAGGCATTCTGATATGTACCAAAAGACATCATTTCTCCACATTAAAGCCTTTGGTAAATTAGGCTGACTGATATAAAGAGAAAGTAAATAATATGAGGACACTAAACTGCCCTTCTTGGACATAGAGACCGCAAACTTGAAAATCAATTTGTGTGATCATGAACATATTCAATCTTTTCAATAGTTTGTTATGCAATGTACAGTATATAGATGTTTGGCTTAATCTTCACCAGGATGTAGCCGTTGATTAGAACAGGTGGGTTTCCACACGTCTGACTTGCTGGGAGAGTTTGGTCAAAGCAAAGAGGCTCCATTGTTCTGTAAAGAAATAAATAGTTTAAAAAAATCAAGATGTTGTAAAGTGTTGATGTTGTGAAACGTCCTTCGATGCAGAGAACCCTGGTGCCTGCATGTTACAATACTGTTGCAAAATTAAACGTAAACTCGCTCTGACTTTAAGTATTGCAGGTCTTGGTCTTCACAGTCAGACGTCTCAGTGGGTTCTCCGATACATTGTTGACCCCCGTTCTGAGGAGTGGGATTAGAGCAGCTACGTCTTCTTGATCTTCGACCCCCAGAGCACGATGACCAGGCTGACCAGCAGGCCCAACTGCCGTGGATCACTCCTATAATGGGAAGGAACAGAAAGGAAGAACGAGGGAGAAAGTGAGGAATATATTGCAGTCTGTGTGATATCATCCAATAAAGAGTGATTCATCTCTTCATTGTCTCATCTAACTCTCAGAAAGGAATTGAATGAGCCTATTTACCAAAATGTCAACGAATTCCTTTAAACATATCAAACCTCCTTGAGACCAAAGTGACAGCAGTTTTAAAGAACCTGCCGAAAAAGATGTAACACCCACCCTGCTGACCCTCCGCTTCACTTCCCTGCTCACAGGCCAGTCCTGATGTGCCAGGCTTACAGATGCATTTGCATTCATCTCCAACCATGACAGCCATGCCATTGTTTCTGCAGGGCCGGCAGTGGCAGGTGTCGCTCTCAGTAAGGTACTGCTCTATGGCCCTGCGTAGGTAGAGTCTCTTCACCCCAGCACACTGAACCTCTTTCACCAGCTCTGACAGCGGTCGCAGCTGCCAAAACAAGCCAGAGAGATGGAGCGTTGTGTTATTTGATGAGATGACTTACATGCATATATTGTGAATCCAACATTACGTTCAGGCTTCTATAGTTCAAAATGCTGATTTTACTCTCCCTCACTGTTTGTTTTATGACCTCTGGAGAAGATCGAACAGACTCAGCCCAGTTTGAGAACATTTCCCAGTTCCTGTCCGGATCAGAGAGACGCATGCCCTGCAGTGCTGCGATATGTTGGACGCCTCCTCCCTGCACATTCACTTTTTGCACATGATTTCTCCTGGTAGTACCTATTTTGAAAAGGTTTGCAGAGATGAAGAATGACAGAATGATTCAGAAAAGGCAAGTGATTTCAGAGGCTGGTGTGTTCGTAGTATTAGCAATAAAAATGTACCACTGCTTGTTCGGTGTTGATCTTGACCACTCTTGCAGACCGTTTTGTAGATGGGGAATATAAGAAACCAACGTTTCGTCCTTTCACATTCATCATACTGACTGCTTATGCTGACTTGGAAACAAAATCAAAGGAAAAAGACATTAACATCAGGATTGAGGCAGCGCTTCATGAGTGGCAATTTGATCAATCAGATTGACAATTGAAAAAAACTTCTAATACCAATACAATTGCATCCAACCACAGTTTTTATGGTTGCATTTAACCACTGAACATTAAAGAAAACTTGAAATTATTATTTGTTATTTTGGAAATTCTATGTGCCCTTTGTGACAATTTAAAATAGTCTGATGCACCCTTCATTTATAAATGCACCAAGAAACATATTGATATTGCATATTTATTCAGATTTTGATGCAAATATCAAAACACATTTCAGAAAAGCAAAATAGATTAAATTCTAGAGTAGGTTATTTGCTTTTATGAAATGTATTCAGGGAAAAAACATTTTGATGACATTTTCCCTCAAATATATATTTCAAATATATAATTTAGCCATGTTGTGCCAATGGTGAACAACCTGATCTAGTTATATTTATTTTTTATTTTTGTCACGTTCATATATAATACTTTTACAAATAAAAGACAACAAGGCACCATTAGAATAATTATGATTGTCAACCACCAGTATGTGAAGTAAAAGGTACTTTCTTTATGAACGTTTCTCAAAAACACGACATGTTGAATTTGTCAGGTGCCTGAAGATTCACTATTCTTTGATTAAGGCATACAATGAAGCTGTTGATGATATATGAATCCTCACCCATTTGTCTTTCAGTTTCTTCATCAATCTTGGCGATGACCTTAAAGGAGCCTCCGAGGCTTCCTTCCGACAGGTAGTGTGTTCCAAATCTCTGTAAAACCTTCCTGTAGGCAGCGTAGTCGTAGACCGATGGGAGTTTAACCAGCGCCTTCCAGAACTCCTCAGATAGTGGGAGGTACTGATGAGAGGTGCTCTGGAACTGAGCTACCTCTATGTCACTCTTCAGAACCAATAGCTTCTGGTACTGGAAGGAATAGTATCACTTAATAAGTTTAGTTTTTGATTTTCCTTTTCCATTCTCATACATTATCACTGGGATCTGGGTTGAACACACACCTGGGTCCTGTCCTGAGTCTCGTGAAAGTCATAGTTGTTATATCCTGTCGTGGTCCCGGTCACTGTCTCTCTCTTGACAATGTCCTTCGCATAGTGCCATTTACTGGCGTACATCTCATCACTGAAGTCATTCTGAACTTTAACCTAAGAACAGCACAGGTTTCACAATGTTAATTAAACAATTTAAAGCACCCAATCTTAAGAAAATGAAATAAATGTGCACAGGAACTGAAGATCTTGAGTATTCAAAAACACCTTGTGGAGATTTTGACCACAGTGGTGGTGGTGTAAGTAAGTAATGATTTCACCACTAAATTTACAGCATTCACAGAAGGTCTTACATGCACACCACAAGACTGCAGCATCGGTTATAACACTTAAAACTAAGCAACCTTTGTGGTAGTATGAGCTGAGGCAGCATTGTTATTCTCTCACATTCACCCCCTTTACACCTGGAACAAACATGCAAACTGTATCTGTTTGTCCTACCCGAACTAAATGTGCGTTAAAGGAGTGAATGCACCCAGAACACATTAACATCAAAGTACGATTGGATTCACCAGACAATATCCGGGGGTGGTCTGACTCACGTTGTGATATGTGTAAATGTGTGACAACATCCTTTCGAAAAAAAATGAGCTCTGCAAGTTTAAAAGGTCAGCTGCAAAAGCTGATTTAGAAATGAATGACGCACATTCGTGGCATTGCTTTGCTTGACCTGGAATGCACCATTTTCGCAAAACTGATTTGCATGGAGATCCAAGGATAGAGGTAAAGTGAATGCTCATTAACACCCGGTGTAATGCAAAGATGTCATTTTTCAGATAATATTTCCGGATACAGATCACATGTTAATACCAGGTGTTACTGGGGCCATTGTGGATGGTTGGGTCAACTAACCCAGTGTCTTTTACACCAGCGACAAGTCATGTCTTTGTCTTTCTTGTCCTTGAAGGCTCAACCATCGCCACATTCTTTTCTCAACTTTAGTCGAGAAGCTTTAGTTGCCAGAAAATGAACCAGATCACAAAATGCATCGATATGAATGCACCGATAAAAAGAGGAAAAGAAGAAGAAGGCCACAAGTTGATGTAACAAACTAATAGATAAAAAAAAAAGCTTTAAAAATCAGGTAGAAGATATTGTCACCTGTTAATAGGCCTTACTGATGCTCAGAAAACAAAGCTGTGGTCATGAACAATCAAAACTCTGCAGGATACCTTTACAGTAAAAAAAGAGAAAGGACTCCAAGAGGAGCATCAATAGTAATTGCAACTCTAGATGTTTCCTGAGTGACCAACCATGAAGCTGTACTGGGTCGTACTCAGGGGCAGTCTGAAGAGAGCATTGTGGACACCGCTGTTGATGGTGCGACACTGTCCCCCAAAGCTCTTTGTGTTGATGACAGCGGCCCTCCGCAGCCCTGACACCACATCAAACCTACAGAAAGTATCCCAATGTTAAGCCTATGGTACGTGCTTCTGTGTTGGTGTATGGGTGCACAAACGATGTGTCGCTCACCCGCGTCCTAGGAGCTCAATTTGAGGCGGGGGAACTGATGTTAGACATACAGTGTGTTTTCCAATGTCACAGCTACGTTCGTCATGTCCGTCTTCCTCACAGTCCTGATCTCCGTTACACAGCAGAGACTGGCTAATACACTTCCCTGTGGGTCCGAAGACAGACACCCAGCTCTGTGATTGTTATTTCATTCTGTATGATTATGTGAAGTGAGCAGAGATTATTTTCTAACCCGATCGACAGCGAAACCGGTCACCGCATCCATCCTCTAGAGGGCAGCCTTGTGTGGTTTCACAGGACCTGGTCTCAGTCCGATCCCCATCACAGGGGTTCCCGTCAAACTGAGCGTAGACAGCCATAGCTCGGCTTCTTGTCTGTGACACACCACAATGTGACAAAGAAATATAAATATATATATATATATACGGTACTGACAAGCATTAAACAAAATATCTTCATCATTTAAAAGCTTGCTAGTAAAATGTGTATTTTATTATAATTCTATAAAGTGTTAAACTTTAAGTTGTGCTAATAATTACCTAGAGAGAGAAGTGAACGACTCAATACTAGAATTATTCGTCCTCACCTGTGATTTGGTGCAGCCATTACACTCCGACCAGTCACCATAAGGCCCCCACCGGCAATGAACCCTCTGGACACAAAACCTTGGGGTTGAAATTTAATTCAAATGATTCAATAAATGAAACCAAATAGGTGAAATTAAACCAAATAATCATTGCTGTTATCATTTGTATCATTTATATTATATATATATATATATGTTGTTTTTTTAAATGTTGAAACAGTAGAGCATTAACAGACTTACCCTTTGGGAGTGAAAATGAATAGCAGCCATGGCAGGGCCGCTAAAAAGAGTTGTGTAATGCTCTAAGGAAGTGAAGAAGAGAAGAGGAAAGGAGAGAAGGCAAGAGAAGGTGAGAGGTTTCAGCAGTAAATTGAGGACACAAAGTAAATGCTCAAATACTCAAAAATCTAATCTAAAATTGTTGTGCAGAAATCTGATGAAATAGGCTCATGATTTCCCTGTTATTGAGTGTAAAATGTACTTGCCTTCATGGTGAGTGAAGAGCAGCAAACAGAAGAGTCTTGAAGAGGCTTTGGCGCTGCTCAGTTTTGTTCAAGTTAGGGAGTCACACTCTTAGAGGAACATTCCTTGGAATTCATTGGGTTTCATGAGGGGAAAGGAAGATGTATTTGTGTGTGTGTGTGTGTGTGTGTGTGTGTGTGTGTGTGTGTGTGTGTGTGTGTGTGTGTGTGTGTGTGGGTGGAGGGGATGGGGGGGGTCTTTGGTTTGGTCAAGAGATAAGAACATATTTTGTGGAGCTGCCAAAATGCTCATTGTGAAACTGAAAACAAAGTTTCCTCTTGGAGTGAGAGTCTCTATCTGCTGTTGTTCTTCAGACTTTGATACAAGTATTTAAAAAATATTCCAAAAAAGCCCACAACAACATAACTACTACCTATTTTCCGAGTTGCCCGCAGCACTAAAGAAAGGTCTGGCTCCACACATTATCATTCTGGTCCAGCAGGAAAAAAACGTTCTGGCCTATTTTGCATTTCTTGAAACCAACAACAATCATCTTGGGCAGGGCTAAGCACAGGATGCAGCGACAATGCAAAATAGATCAAATACTGTAAAAAGATTCATGATGGAATTGCCTGTGAGGCAAGGGGCACCAGCAAAAATCTTTTCTGGCAAATCAAACTGTCTGCTGTGAAAAAAGGACGTCCAGAAAAAGGTGAAAGAAATGTCATGTTGGGGTCAGTGCCCCTTCATTTCAACCCAATCAGCCCCTCCAGGACTTCTCGTGGTACATTACACATGTTAGCTTACAGGTTAATGCTTTGTCAAATGTCAAGCTCAGCTTTTAAACCAATGTAGACAGAAACAGAATCAACTTCATTGACCAAGTATGCGTACCGTACATACAATCTTCTTTTGTTTTTTGCATTGCTCTCAGTGTACACAGAAATAGACATAACAGCTTGGAACAAGGACAACAAAGCTCAACAATTAAATTGGAAGGATAAACAGGACGATTATGTAAACAAGTGTGCAGAAAAAGAAGGCGTACACAGTATACTCTGACCTTTTTGTTTTTTTTGTGACATACTACATGACTTTTGTGAGATAATATACTATGACCCTTGTATTACCTTTTGTTGACCTTTTACAACCTTTGTGACAAATTATTCTATGACTTTTTAATTCATTTTTATGACTTTTGTGACAGACTATACTTTGATTTTCTTGTTACTTTTGGATCATATCGTTTTACGACTTAAAAAAAATAGTGATGCATAAGTGCGCATGGTCATGGAATGTTCACCTCTCCCTCCCCCCGATCCCCCTCCCTCGTTTGGAAGTTTTGTGAACGTCTTCCAGATGGAGGAAAGCAGATTGGGTTCCATGTGCACAAGACATCTATATTTTATGTTGCTTGCATTAGATATTTACACGGATATCAGCCATATTACAAAAATTCCGCCGGAGTGTGTGTTGCTGAGACAAAGAAAAGTCTCGAACAAAGTTCATTTTTCCTCACTTGTCTGTCTGAAAAATGCCATTTCAGTGTCAGAACGTTCAGAAGATATGTGGTTGGTGACCATGGGACTAAAGACAATCAGTCACGATCTGTGTTCACATTCACTTCTGAAAACGGAGTTAAAGGAGTAGTGTGTAGACCAGGGGTGGGCAATTCTTTCTCCCAAGGGGCCACATGAGAAACAGGGACTGTTATGGAGGGCCGGACCAATAGACTGAACTCAATCCTGTTCAATATTATTCCACCTCTTTCATAAAAGCAGTATGTTGTGTGGTTTTTATAAGCTGCGAGTGGGAAGAGTAAATGTTATGCTCAGTGGTGGAATGTAACTAAGTATATTTGCTTAAGTACTGTACTTATGTACAAATTCAAGGTACTTTACTTGAGTATTTGTATTTTATTTAACTTTGTACTTCTACTCCACTACATCTCAGAGGGAAATATTGTACTTTTTACTCCACTACATTTGTCTAACAGCTTTAGTTACTTTGCACATTATAATTTTTCAAAACTTTCCTAACTACCCAAACTGAACAACAGAGTATAAAAGAGTTAAAATGAGCTCCACCTAAAACATCTGCAGCAGGAATAATGATCCAAACAAATATACATTTGTAATATTCATATATAATAGTAGAACACTGACAGGGATCATGTTTTTGCAAAATTAGTACTTGTATTACTGTAACTATTACCATACAAATGACCTCTTTCTGTTTTTCAGTTCAGTGCGAGAAATCTAGTCTTTGAACAAGTGCACTGAAATCAGGCTGAATGTGTGAGGTGAGATGTGAAGGACAGCTGACAGGTGATGTCAGTGAGAGAGGATCTGGATCTGGATTTGTTCAACTTCATCACAGAGAATGTTTGTTCACAGATGTAGGTTGATCCAAAGAGAACCAACATCTTCTGAGCATGCCTCCTCATGTGTTTAAAGTTCTCTTCTTTGAGAGAAGAATAAAAATCTAGCAGTGATACTGACTTAAAGTGCTCTGCAGTACTGCATCAGACTGCAGGTCAATGAGTTGGAGCTGAACATCACTGAGAGCATTATCCACACTGCACGTGAAGGGAGAAGAAATCATGTTTCACTCTCAACTGTTTTGAAGCCTTGAAATGGCCTTGAACACTCACCATGCAGTGCCCCTAACATGGATGAGTACTTGTGGAGATGTTCAACTGATGGTGTGGCTTCTTTCAGGTTTTGCAGATGGGTGAGAGTGTTACCTGCATCTGGCTTGAAAGAAACTGCAACTTTGTGATGAAAGCCTTCACCAGGCTGCATGTCATGTGCAAAGAGGCCCTTGCCTTCAGTTTGGTATTCAGATCAGTCATTAGTGCCGTCCAGTGGTGGGCCGTCAGGGCCAGCTAAGCCTTCTCTGCTGGACTAAACAGAATCACAAAGTTAGAGCTATTTTATAATTTAATAACAATAAAGATTCAGCCCCTATTTCTATATGCTATGCTAACCTGAGGATGCCGAACGTTCCGAACGCCGCACGTTTTGAACGTGGAACAATAAAAAAAAACAGCTGGGGCCGAACGTTCCCGGCATTCCGAACGTTCCCGGCGTTCCGAACGTTCCGAGCGTTTTTCCTGCAAAAGTCCAGCAACATGAGTCTGTTTTCGCTTGTTACATGCATACTGTCTTTTCAAAATAAACTTCCATCTTCACAGGAAACAACTAAGGTTTAGGCGATGAAATGACTTAGTTAGGTTTAGGAAAAGATCGTGGTCTGCGTCAAAGTAGCTACGGAAGTGGCGTTGCTTAAGTACGGAAGTCACGTCACAAATAAATCAACATTGGCTTCTCGTTTCACACACGGCACAAACTACGGCCTCCTGGAGGAAACACCAGTGTTTGTTTGACCCATCCACCTCTCCTCATCCCACCCGTCCTGTGTGGAATGCTACTCATGTAGTCGCTCGCTAGCTATAGCATGTAGCATCAGCTTTGAATCAACAAGATTGAGAGCACGTGTTTGCAATTGCGCATTAACGTGATTAACCAATGATTTAACTTGCTGCTAGGACCACTGATTCACCAAACCTGCTTGCTTGCAGTCTGTGTTCCACCACAGTCCCCGACGCTGCTCTCATGATTCATTTTGTTTCTAAAGATAGATTTGATTTTGTAGCGAGTAACGAAGGTTTCAGGGGAAATGTATCGGAGTCAAAGTATCACTTTTCTTTGCAAAATGTAGTGAAGTAAAAGTCAACAGAAATATAAAGTGAAGTGAAGTTCAGATATAAAAAAAACAACTTAAGTACAGTAACGAAGTATTTCTACTTCGTTACTATACACCACTGCTAATTTCCCAATGACCTCCCGTGGGCCGGACGGCAACAGCTCGCGGGCCGGATGTGGCCCGCGAGCCGTACAATGCCCAGGTCTGGTGTCGACTGTAGACTGTGGTTAAGTGGAAAGCAGGGCCGTCCTTCAATCAAAGGATCATTTTTCTAAAATGAATGCATGTTGTCATTTCTAACTTGTTCAGAGGGAGATTTGCTGAAAGCATGAATGAACAAAAACTAAAACAGACACCCATAACTATGAGTATTGAGATGTGATATAGTCGCGTAAACACTGGAGGGCAATAGAGATTTGAGAACCGCTTCCTCTTCATGGCTGAAATGTGAATCAAGGCAAATTAATGGATACGGTAAGTAAGTAGAGGAGATTTTTGAGGAAAACTGCATAGAGTTAAGGATCTATTAGGACATCTTAATGATTTGTCCACATGTTGAAAGAGACAGAGAGAAACAGAGGCTGCATGAAGAAGTCTATGACAACCAGATGTATGTCTGCAGAGGGACACATTTGAGCCATATTTGAGTTTCTTCTGCTATTTAATGAGGAAGTGTTCCCAAATTTGTATGTGGAACCCACATCGCTGTCTAATTATGGGTATATATATCTGCTGTCACAGCCAGACAGGAGGCCATACTGTGCATATCCATCACATCCTGGCAGCTCAAAAGGGAATAGCACTGAGTTTGAGTGTTCCGGTGAAATGTTTCAGCAGCCTGAGGGCAGGCGAGGTTGTTTTAGTGAGCGTTGATTCCTGCTGCCTATCATTTTGAGACATACGCAAGAGACAATTTTATCCTGCCCACAAATTTAGGATGTCAATTAATGTGCAGCTCAAAATGAGCTACACCAGACAAAATAAAAAGTTAGTTTTACTGCAGATGGTGATGGGATTTTGGAAATGCTGCTATATTCTCTGGCCCTGAACAGCAGAGGTATAGAATAAAGAGAAATACAAAGCTCAAACAAACACTTTGTGCCAACAAGCTCAGCCCTACGTTCACCAAAAAAACTAAGCTCCCTCAAGAGCTATTTTACAGGTACAGCAACTTTAGAGCAATGTAGAAATTGCATGGCATTTTCTACTCGACTGTCATCAAAGAGTAAATGGAAAAGCGAGCCTTCTATCTAACATTCAGCCGTATCATTTGTTACCATATACTATGCACATATATCATTTATGCAACACCGTCAAATACAAGAAGGTGTCTAAATAACTACATTAGTCTAATGTTTTGAGGAGAATTGATGTTATTACCACACCAACATGTAAAAAACCTGGAGAAAACTTTTACACAGTGTCACCTCAGGTCAAAATAGATGATCAAAACATAAGGGATGGATACTTTGTTCATATTAAACTGAGAAAATGACGACAAAAGTGATTTCCTGTATTTCTGAATTGACCACCCGATACTAAATGACTCGCTACTGTACAGCAGCGAGTCAAGTCCCTGCAGCGAGTCAAGTCCCTGCACTTCAGGCCAGAACAGTTGGCTCAGACAATAGGCCACCAGGCCGTGCCCTCCATTAGTGCCGTTTCTGTGAGTCTCATGATGTTCGGAGGGCATTTTTGATCGCCAGCTGCCCTGGAAGTGAACAACAGGCGGTGAGGCTCCGACAGAGACAGACGTAGTCAATAAATATGGGGCTTATGTGCTCTCCTCCACAATAAACCGTACCAATATTTCAACATTTCTTCATTAGACTGATATTTGTGTCCTGATAGCCGACTGGTTTAAATGCATACTGCTTGTAACTGCTACGTCCCTGGTTTGATTTTCCTGGGGTCCTTTTGTTGCATTTCATATGTATCCTGTCTGTTCCTACCATCTGTCAATCAAGGCAAGAAATTATGAATACATATAAAAGAGATATTCAAAACATTTTGGAGCTTATCAACAGTGAACTGCAGAGACTGTGAAGTCAAACGGCAATTAACAACAACTGTCAGTTCAAGGTTCCCCAACCTAGGGGTCTAAAATATATTATTTTATTTGTTTCTAACTTTTCTGTTTTATTCAGAAATTCTGGATAATTCTACCTCCTGTCTAAAAACGATGAAAGGATTAGATATTCCTTCCTTTGCAGGTTGAAAACAATTGTCTACTGCACGTATAAGGCAAATATAACACTCAAACAAATGTATTTCCACAAAGCTTTAATATAGGCTGTATTTTTCTTACTTCATGAAAAGTTGGTGTTTTGTAAATACATGTTTTTCAACGGACAACATCAATATGAAGATATGAAGCCTATGACAAGGGGTCACAAGTTGAGTCACATAAAGGGTCCCAAGCCAAAAGGGTTGAAAATAACCAACATACAGCTCAAAATTCATTTTGAGCTGTATGAGGCAAAGGAAAAGCTACCAATCTTGAATGGAGAAAGGGAAAATGATGTCAAGGTTATGCCTAACTCTTTGACTTTGTAGGTGAAAATCTCTGTCCCCTTGCTGCGAGTGTTGCCTGCAACAGGATTTGGAAAAACTTGTCCACGCATTTATCTTCAGCAGACTGGACTACTGTAATGGTGTGTTTACAGGTCTCTGTAAAAAGTCTGTCAGAAAGCTGCAGCTGATTCAGAACGCTGCAGCTCGAGTCCTCACTAAGACCAGGAGGGTGGATCATATCACCCCAGTTCTGATGTCTTTGCACTGGCTTCCTGTCCAACAAAGAATTGACTTTAAAATCCTACTGTTGGTTTACAAAGCACTGAATGGTTTAGGGCCAAAATACATCTCTGATCTGCTGCTACCTTACGAACCATCCCGACCCCTCAGGTCGTCTGGGACCGGTCTACTTTCTGTTCCCAGAGTCAGAACTAAACATGGAGAAGCAGCGTTCAGTTTTTCTGCTCCACATATCTGGAACAAAGTCCCAGAAAGCTGCAGGTCTGCTGAGACCCTCAGCTCATTTAAATCAAGATTGAAGACTTTTCTGTTTGCTGCTGCCTTTAATTGAACCACATTCAATTAATATATTAATCAATTTCCTGCATTTCTGCATTTTACTACTGCATTTTATTTCTTACACTGTTCTTAATTGCTGTTAAATCTCCTTTTCTTTTGCATTATGTTTTGATGCTTTTAATGGTTTTAAAAGGACTGCACAATATATCGCCATTTCCTCCGGGACCGAGTTCGTGCAAGGCGTACACTATAAAACGCAGATCGGCAGAGATCTTTTCCAGACGTGGTTTGTGTGCGAGTAATTGCAGAATTGCGGCAGTGTATGGTTGATTGCGTGCAGCGTAATGTCTCAGGGAGACATCAATTATTGTTTCAATGTATGTTTTAAATCTCCTTTACTTTTTACGACTGAATTTTATTTCTTACACTGTTTCTTGAATTGTTTTTAAATCTCCTTTTCTTTTGCCTTATGTTTTGATGCTTTTAATGGTTTTATGTGAAGCACTTTGAATTACCTTGTTGTTGAAATGTGCTATACAAATAAACTTGCCTTGCCTTGCCTTGCCTTGCTGCCTCCATGTGTCCGCTTGCTGTTTTCATGACTGAGTTAACGAACGATTCCAATCCCCAGTTCCCCTCTCTCCCCGACAATGACTCCGTCTTTTGTTGACTTTTAATAATCAACTGTGTGTCCCAGCCTTTTACGTCTCTCGCCATAATATTGTAGATTGTTGTGTAGCTCGTATTGGCGGATAAATTGCCAGCCTGTGTTGTGTGCACCTCATACAGCTAGACACAGGAGTGGCTGGCGAAATTGCTCTTCCTCCTCCTCCTCACACTCCAAACTTTTCTGAAACTGTTCATCTCGTTACTGCCCCTCTTTAAACCGTCTGAATGCCATCATCCATCTCTACCTCCCACACCTTTACCTCCTCCTCATCTGTGTGTGTGTGTGTGTGTGTGTGTGTGTGTGTGTGTCGGCGAGAGCGACAGATAAAGACACACGGATAAGCACACAAAAACATCAGGCATTTGCATTTTGTTTAAACTTTACATAAACTCCAAGGACATAATAGAGCCTTTTCTTTCACTTTTCATGGTACAGCATTAATACTGTCCATTAGGAAATGGAATAAAGCGAATAAAGGAAATGAATAAGTTATAACCTTTTCCTTCACTCAACTACTGCAATGTTAAATCGAAGCAATCAAAGCACTTAATACCCATCCAGTCAGCTGGCCTGTGTTTACCAGCACAACACTGCTGCTTCCACAGAACTATGTGTGTATGCGTGTGACATGATGTCACTTAACCCTGTGCATTTGTATGCATCAATATGAGAACATGACTTTTCGATTCAGTGTTTGTTAAACGCAGCTGCGTGCTTTATTTATGAGTCACATGACAGAAGGTCAGAATAACTCTTTCCTTCTTTTTAAAAGCGAAGACCTTGAACCTAGAGTCAGACGCGCACACACACACAGTGAGCCACTCGGAGTTATCTCCATTTCCTCTTCGTGAGCAACACCTGGCTGCAGAATGGCAGATGCTGAATTACAAAACACAGTCTCAGCAAGGTCACTCTGGGTGCCGCTGCCCACCCACCTCCATCCTCATCACTCTGGAAACTGGATGATTTTAGGATGCTCCTCTGCACAGATAGGGAATGAAATACTGGTATGTCAGCTTAAAAGCTGCAACTCTACCTAGATTTATAGTACTGCCATTTGGTGATTGAATTGAATCACAATTGTTTTATAATGGCTTTAATTAGCACATTTTTTATATATTTTTATAAATCAAGCAAACCAATCACCACTCAACAAGACGTAGTCACTCATTACGCATAGAAGCTTTATTTGATTTTGCCGTTTCCACTTACAATAGAGTCACCTTTGAACAAATGTTTTTTATTTTTATTTTAACAGCAAAGGACTCTTTTCACACCAGAACATAAAGGCAACGACAACGGTATGGACCAGAGGAAGACACAAAGTCCTTACAACACAGTTTACAAGCCTTCAAAGTCTGCTTGTTTTCATATGCGTGTGGGTTAGTAGCAGTGCAACGTTTAAAAAATAGATCCATTTTGGAGATGTGTCTTAAAGGGTAAAATACATTTCCAGCTGAGATGCGCTCGTGCTCCTGAGAGCATTATGCAGAAGGTAACTTAGCAGATGCACAAACACTAATGGACCCTGTTGCGAAACAACAAAAGTACTGTTGGGTTCATGCACTTGAAAATATGACTAGAAGAAGCAGTATGATAGCTCAGTTAAGTTAAGAAATTATCGTCAATAACTTTGCAAAAGTTTAAATAATTTACAATTCATCGGCAGCATACTATTTGCAATTACAGTATGTACAAACTTCCCACGATATAAAACATTTGAACATGAAACCACACTGAAGTGAAAGAAGAACTGTTTGAACTGTAAAACTGGAGCTTGAGCTCCATATTGAAGCGTACAACACAAACAAAAAGACTTTCCAGCTGATACTCAGTCACTCCATCATGAGACTTTTTTTGTTTTGTTTTTTTGGCAGAGTTACTTACAAGACACATACATTCACAAATCCAAAGAGTTGAGTTTCTTGTCTTGGTTGTATGTTACCAAACTAGACAGCAATGTCTTTACAGAATACATTCTCAGCAGAAAACGCCACACCGATCATAACACGTGTGGATGTTTGACTCGTATGTGATGTGAAACCTTGCAAGAACAAATATTCCTATTTTCTTTCTGGGTGCCATGTTAAAGTACTTTTCCATCCTAAATGAAATACTGCAGGGTATATAGAATGACACCCATTAAACATGAATGAAAATGAAATTGAACTAAAGGACATAGCAGAAATCCGGGGATTCAGTAACATTCAGACACATGAAACACCGAATAAGGTAGACACCGAAGAGTTACAGCTAGATATTAAACTACCGGTAAACATTTACTGTATTATTTTCAATGTGTCAAAACACGGCTGTTACATCAAGACCCACTGACTCCATATGTATGATGTTTAGCCTCTTCTGACTTTAGATAAAACATGTCCGTGAGTGAGTGTGAAGCAACATTATCACCTGTTATTATGAAAGACACATACATCATGATACATCTCATGATGACTCATGTATACTGCACTACAGCAGTAAGGACAGGCGCACACACAGACAGTGGATACACTCTCGTACCCAGATGTACTGTATTTTTATACTTGGCTATCACGACTCAGCACCCACCAGAAAGTCCAATAAATGTGTCTCGTTGGATGCTTAACCATTAGAAATGACGAGTAGCATTGATTGCATTTCCTAAAGAAATCATTTTTTTGTAGGTTTCCTTGCAGCGACAGCTGATGCTCGTCTTGGAATTTCAAACATGCTGACATTGTTAAGATTGTTGTTTGGTTTAGATGCACCATAGCGTGATTGGTACATTGATCTCCACTTGCCGAGCTGCACCCTCTCAAAATGTCTGTGGTTTTGAACGAGCGAGGTAATGACTTACCGATGCACAAAGGTGTCTGATCAATGCCTAGGCTGCAAGCTGACTTCAGAGGAGACTATTACTGGGAGAAAGCCCCTTCAGAGATTACTGCTGAGGAAACATATGGAAGATGGTTCATTTATCGTCGATGTACTGACCAAATATTTTGTAATAACACGTTTTAAACATATTCTGCTGTTTGTCAGAGACACCTGCACCCCTGTCTAACCAGGGATGCATACTGTAATAATTATTTAAAAAAAACATCTTTTGTACAGGTTTGGATGAAGAACGGCAAGCTATTTAAACCAGCCTAGAATTAGAGTGGTTTAAGTTACATAAGCTTATTCTGCAACAACTTCTGAAAAAAACTGTCACTAGAATACAAAAAAGAATGTACCAATACACTGAGTTGAAAGTTGATATGCTGTGAGGAATCTACCCCGGGTGAAGTGGTAAGTCAGAAAACAGTGCATTTGATCAGTGGAAAATGCAGTTACTTTTACAGCACAGGAAGTAAAGAAAACAAACATCCTTGAGAAACAAAATGTTGATCCCCAAAATAGAAGAAAGAAAAATCGTAACCTCACTCTTCGTGCTCCAAACAAAGACCCGTGTCATTTCTCCCAATCCCAACTTCTCTTACCTCAACACCCTTTTGCCATTTGAGCTGTCAATTCACTATATAGCCCTAAATAAAGTGAAAGGAGCAGTGCAGCTCTCCTCCTGAAATAAATGCCAAAGAGAAAAGAGTGAGAGCACAGACCAAAGCTAGTGGTGATGACCGTGCTCCCCGTCGCCCCCTGTGGGCTCTCAGGTGGCATCATCTTCCTCGTCGTCCAGGTGATAGTTGAGGGTGATGACGGCGCTGATGAACTCACCGAGCTCCACAAAGTCAGCTGTGATAATGTTGATGCCGCTCTCCCCGGGTCTCTGCGATCTGATCCACTGCATCATGCCCGGTAAGGCCCTGGGAGGACGCATGGAAACACGCACACACACACACACACACACACACACACACACACACACACACACACACACACACACACACACACACACACACACACACACACACACACACACACACACACACACACACACACACACACACACACACACACACACACACACACACACACACACGATGATTCATGGTTGGCTGGTTTAACACAGAGAGAGGCATGCTGTGATAAAAGATCTCTGTGACGCAGGATGAAATGTCTGCAAGCCAGACACCAGCTGTGAGGACGACACTCTGAACACCTGCTGGACATGTTCATGTGAGCCGTGCAGCTGGGGGAGGGTGTTACTCCTGCAGATGCCTCGCCCAGGTTTCTACTTAGCAAAATTCTCAAGAGTTGTCTCCTCCTCATGCTCGCTTCCCCTGTTCTGTCGAGTTCTACGCTGGCAGCCTGTGTGGCAAAACGAATGGATGGAATTCTGAAGGATGCCGACATCAAAGTAACCAAAGGCCTGGTGAGAATGGCTGATAGTGGAGTTGTCAAATGAATAATTCATGCCAGGAAAATTGACATTTGTTGCTGCTGAGGCTTTTAACAAACTGGTGACACTTAGAGGGAGTTATATACAGACAAAACTGGGGGTAAAGCATGAAAAGAAAATTCTGAAGCAAAACTGAGCAGGGGAGATATAGAAAGGGAGGATAAGGATGAGAAGCATCGCCTTGGGTTTGTGTCAGCTGTTTAAAAAAAACCTGAGGTTAGTGTCAAAGGCCTAGAGATACCGACGAAAAAACAACATGCCTCTGGATTTAGTTATAAAATGCTACAATGACTCACATATGACTGTTTATGTGGGTGGGTATGTGTGCACATGCAGATGAATTTTTGTATTAAGTTGTTTTGTTTCAACCATGACATTTCTGTGGCCTCTGGTGCAAAAGGTGTTGCTTTAAGTTTGGTTCCACAGTGCCTGTGCATACGTTGAATAATGCTGTTTGCCGTGTTAACCCTGCATCTCATCCAATTCTACTGTCATACTGAACATGATCATAAAACATTTTTTCTGTCTCTGTCATACATAAACAGTGGTACACACCTGTCTGTGATTGTCTCTCTCAGTCCGCTATTCATGCCCTTCATCACAGTGCTGGCCTTTGGTGTCAGAACCACCTGGGAGACAAAGAAGGTCCCCTTCCTCCTGCAGGAGTCACATCACGTATTCATAAGTTATTTTTCTGTTTTTCTTTTCGTGTGTGTATTTGATCCAGTTTATGTAAAGCACCTTATGACATCTGCTGCAGAGAGGTGCTAAAGGAATACATCAATGTTCCACACAGGGGAGAAAAACACTTATTCTGTCAGGAAAAAAAACAACAGAACTATTTCACATGCAAATTTATGTCAGATTTTGAAGATTGCTTCCTATTAGCAGTTTCCTTTACGTGAATGTATTAATGTGTTTTAAAGGGGAAAAATGTGGTTTTACCTGAATTGTGGCGCGATCGCAGAAAAGCAGGGCCATACCCGGTTTAGGTCTAATCTAGTTTATAACTTAGCCATTGGTGTGTCACATAGCCAGTAATAACTTGTGCATTTCATCCGAGTTCCCATCCTCTTAGTTGACTACAGCAAATTAAATTGTAAGTCATTATTTCCTGAACTATGAGCAAAGGATGAGCATATGACAATAAATCAAGGTCATGGCTGATTGACCATCATGGTTAGATCACATTAAGTCCCATTTAACCTCATGCATTAAATAAAATAAAAGCAGAGGCTGACCTGCGGTCAGTGACAGACGCCTGGAGAAACTGAACAAGCTTCTCTGGGTCGGTAGTGTTGGCCCAGGGAGTGGGCATCATCTGCCCTGGCCACAGGAAGGGCACTTCCAGGGCATTGGGGTGGTGGTAGAAGACAACCACCTGGTACTCCTTCTCCCACAGATACTGCAGAGACACCTGGAGATGGAGGCATGTGCTCAGGTTATAGGTGACAAAAGAAAAAAAGAAAAAGGTGATGGGTGTTGAATAGTAAATACAAAAGAGCCCCTTCTGTGCTGAGTGACAGAAAACATTTTAATAAACAAGTAGCTGAGGTGGACTTGGAAGTTTGTCTCGTAAGCTTTATGAATAAATGGATATAATTGCCTGATATGATGCATCACTACGGCTGATTATTAAGCAGCTTTGGTTCAATATTTGGTTCTGATTGACCATATACATCGTTAGGTGGTGTAGTCCCTTCAGAAGAGTGTATATTGCATGAGATAGATCACTACGGAGAAAGGGGGTATACTATGTATTTCAATGTTTATTGGCTAATAGCTGATTGTACAGTAAATTGACAGTATTAGAGGTGGATATACTCCAAAAACCTACTCCGTATACCTGCGTATATATACCCTCCACTACTCCAATACACAATTAACATTGGTATTTCTGAAGAGAATCTGTCTTTTATGTCTAATCATAGAGTATTGCTAATCGAGAAAAGAAACAAAGGCGAAAGAGTAAAAACACAAATTTTATTTATATTTTAGAGCTACTACAGGCTAGTCGAGAGGTGCAGGAAGACTGAAGACTACCTGCCAGAAATCCCATTCCTAGTAAATAACGAATAGCACTTTTGTGCAGATCTATATACCTTTTTTCATAAACAGCAATATGTTTACATAGCTATGGTTGCCGTTCTGCCACAGTGTAGCGTATGGACATGAGAAACACATCTGTTGGTTAAATCTCTGCTGCAAGATGTTCGCTGGACGAGTGTAGGTAAATCAATTAAGTTAGCAACAAAAAGAAAAAACCTAGAATAAATATCCCCTGTCTGATTAAAGGGAGAAGCCAGGTAATAAGTTGGATGGTGTCTAAGGAGGTGGCTAGAGTTGAAGTACAGGCCGTTTCATCTTGACCCCAAGATCCACATAGCTCATTCATTTAGTTTTTGATTCTCCATCATTCATGCTTATTATGTGACAATGAGCCTCCAGCTGTATATTATCCCCTGGGTATTTCTAGAGGTAGAGGGGTGACAAGGAAATAGTAGAAGAGATCTACTCAAAGACAAAGGAATGGACGAGAGGGGAGCGAGGAGTGAATATAATAGGTGTGGAGGAAAGAACACCATTCATTTGTCTTCTCTAAACACCACCCGAGATGCACCTACAGCACTGAGAAGACTTATTATTGTAATCATTACTTAGTCCAAGAATCGACAAGTCACTATTGTCCTTTTCCTCATACACTCTATCTTCACACAGCTGTAGCACCTGACAGGAAACTATGATCTTTGGTGTTGATTACGACTCCTTCTTCCAGGTTTCAGAGATACACCGTCACCTCGGGGTGCGGGGAGGGAGGGAGGTGGATCAAGTGGTGGAGGGTGGAAAAAAAAGGGACTGAGAAAAGCGGCAGAGAGACAAATCTGAGTGAGCATGGGAGCACTTTTCTACTCAACTTCCATGCAAAAGGGCATACTCTGTGTGAAAAACAATGAACAAATATGAGGGATGTGATAACCATCATTCTGCATCTCAAGACATCAAAACATAGAAATCATTGTTATGCTGCACTGAGAAAACTATAATTTTCAAAAGAACACACACAGACACACACACAAAACGAGAGGCTGATTCGTGTTCTTTCTAAATCAAGCGTTGTTGAGTTGTGAGAAGCATCTGGAATAAACGTTTGAGGCCGGCTGGCAGCTTCTACAGTACCTCCTGAGCGAAGACGACTGGGCAGAGCTTGTCCCCAAACACCTCTTTTAACATGGCCACCAGCTTTTCATGGTGCAGGTTCTGCACGCCGTAGAAGTGGTTGAAGTCCAGGAACACAACCTCTCTGGCATGAGACGACAGGAAACTGCTGATCTGCTCTAGACCTTCTCTGACCTAAAAGAAAAGCACAATAATTACCAATACATGTAGAAATAATTTGTTTCATGACACAATCATATGAAATATAGGCACATAAAAGACTGGAATGTACTTAAAATCTTTGAAGGACCATGTGTGAGTCTGCACTCTCACATAAGCTGCCACAAACAGCTATAAAAACATCACTTAGCAACCACAAGCATTGCAAAAAGATTCATCACATCAAAAACCAGCAAAGCTCTGTGCTGACCGTGGCACTGAAGAGCCCGTGGGCGAAGAACAGCTCGTTGTCGGGGTCGCGGGGTTTGGTGGAGATGCGCAGGTCAAAGAAGCGGATCCCAGCCTCCAGCTGGCTGGTGAAGTTCATCGTCTGTGTAGCTAACCACTTCCTCATTAGTTTCTTGGCCACCGTGCCAAAAACAGAAACAAAGTTCTGCACCGTCTCTGGCTGCTCGGGTCCCACCGGGGACGCCTCGTCAATGTAGAAACTGAAGGAATCATGGGAACCTGGAGAAGACACAAACATGAGGACGCATGCAGGTGTTGACTGCTGTAGGTCTTATTTCTGCGGCGGGACACAGCTGGAAGAGTGGGGTCAGTGCTGGACAACATCATGGCAACAATACTGACAGTGAATAACAGTATTTAACAGACGAGGTCGCTGAACTACTGCTTGCACTGAGATGCACCTGAACAAGCTGACCTACCATTACATTTCTGGCACGCCACCTATAGTGCTCATTATCACTCAGTAAAACATCAGAAGATTCATAAATCTTCTGCAGAAAGTAGTCCTGATGAAACATGATGTGAAATTTTCCAAATGTCATTTTCCATTGCCTCAATGCTCAGAAACACATTTACATCCACCGCCACTGTTCTGGAGTAGCAGCGGAAATGTCAGAGATAAGATATCTTAAAATGTCAGCAGATAAAACAAACTATCAGAAAGGATGAATACCACTTGTTGTGATGTTTTATTTGGTTAAACCAACCCTTTAATCAAAAGCTTATTCTAATTTAATTCTAGGAGCTGTATCAAGAGAAAACAACTAAATCCCATCCCACTAGTGGCTGTTAAAATGACATTGGACCAGAATCTGTCAATATATCGATGCTTTCCTAGGTGACACTCGATCCATGGTGAGCTCTATAAGCTAGCTAAGTCTGAAGGTCATGTGTCCTTCCATTCCTGTTTGAGAGTAAGACAAGTGTGTGTGTGTGTGTGTGTGCGTGTGTGTGTGCGTGTGTCCAAATTAAGCTTAATCCAAATTAAGCTGACAGTAATGCTGGTATCTTCCTCCTGCTGGTATCTTCTCAACTGCAATCAGCTTCGTCACGTTCCCTCACTCAAACCAACATTCCCCCTCCTCTCCTCCACCAACACACACACACACACACACACACACACACACACACACACACACACACACACACACACACACACACACACACACACACACACACACACACACACACACACACACACACACACACACACACACACACACACACACAGGGCCTGAGTTTGACCTGCAGCTATACGCTCCAGTGCCAGGTCTTCTCAGTCGGCCCAGAGAATGACCATAAGCAGGTTGGACAGTTGACTCCTGGGGGCAGGGCAGCAACCAGCATCTCTACAGGCTCATTGGTAGCACCACGGTCGCAACGTAACAGAGTATGACCTTAACCGGTCACAACAGCTGGCTGCGCTGTTTTTGCAGAATAAAGAATATCGTTGTGTAACTAAAACACCGTAATCATTATCACACTATTGTTTTATTTATCCACTAATCTAGTTATTTTTTTCTTTGTTAATTGATTAAAAATGCCAAAACATGGTGAGAAATAATCACAATCACATATTTGTGCATTACTAACGAGCATGCGTGACAAAACGACATTATGCTCTACTGCAGAGAGGACAAACAGCGACTGAAGGGCCGAACATTGTGCAAAAGGTGCGTAACATCCATTAGGAACCGGCAGAGAAAGCTGCGTTCGATCACAATCGCACTGCTACCTGAGCTGTGAACATGATTTAATGTTGTTTATCTTATAAAAACATATTTGCTCCACTTTAACGCTGGGGCCGTGTCTCAAGGGCAACACATTCATTTAGAAGTCTCAGGAAACACTTTGAAACGAACTGTGCAGACGTCGCACTTTCATCTTCATACAATTATTTACATCTAACAACATCGTGCTTCAGACATGAGTCATTTCCCTTTTAGTATCGTCTACTGGAACTAACAATCCACATTTGTTGGACAATATATGATGTTTCCACAATTTCTTTGCTCTTAATATGTTTAACTGGCAGAACATTAGACAAGCCAGTCATCTCTGCTGCTACAGAGCTTACTGAAGGAAATCCAAGTTACTACTTCCTGTGTGGCCTCAACATACAGTGAACAAACTTTTCCATCTGTGTCAAAAAAAAAACTCATTTGGTGGTAAAGGCTTAAGGCTTGCATAGTGATTATGCTTTGGTTCACATTGATTTAAAGGGCCATAGTCCATCATTTGGAATGACCTGCTTACTGTAAACAACATCCAAACTCATGCAGTTCGATAGGTTCAGCTTTGATAGATGTGAAGCTCCAACATATTCTTACTCCTAACTCGTCAAAATACCAACGCGTGTTCAGTGGCCCTGAGACGCTATGTCTCACTTTGTTTCCTTGTTACTCTCTTCCATCTTGTTCGACTGGCGGTGCGCACAAAGCCCGCATGCATTTCCGATGTGGGTGAATTCTTTTGAATTTTAGAATCGAGATGGATGTCCTCCTGCTGGAAAACTCAATGAGCTGCTGTGGTGAGGCAAGAACAGCCTGTGGAGAATCCATACCTAATCATTTCTGCCCGTTTCTTAGATATTCTGACAAAAAGATTTCCTCCAGCGACTTGTAACATTGGAAAAATACTTTGCTGTCAGTTATAAAAATACATGAATATGCACCTGGTCAGACAAATTGACTTTGGTCAATCTACAGTTGAGGTAAACAGAGATTTGGGTGGTTTGTGACTTACCTCCCATTTGCTTCATTTCTCAAGGACAATTATTTTTTTTCTCTCTCTCTCTCTCTCTTTGTCTTTCTTTCCACCGAACTATTTTCTCCTGCGTTGTTTGTTTTGAATCTTACATCCTGTTTTCCAATGGACTTTAAGCCGACTGATTTCCTGCCCCTGAAGCATCTCACTGCACTGCCAGTGTTAATCCTGGCATATGATACCATTCATCCTCCTTGTTCAGGGGCTTAAGTGGCAGCATAATGGTCTCGGGACTGACGGACAGATTTACAGTTAAAAGTCCTGGGCCAGCCTTTCCCTCTGCCCCAAGGGAGCCGGCAAGACTGACTGAAGATGCCTTTTCTGTCAGGGATTTGTTTTTATTGCCTTGGAGGCCATCTTAACTCAATCCAATTGCCTTCACCCTTTCCCCCTGGCCAAAGGTATGCTATTCATTTCTTATGGTAAAGCCATAAGCTGCTACAGTCAGCCATTGGAGAGGGGTGGTATGGCTCCCATGAGCCCTCTCATGTAAATATGACCCTGAGGGCTTTTTAGCATCTTTGAGGTAAAGTAGTTTTTCTGTCCAGGAGTTTGTTTGCTTTGAATAAAGTCAAACATGTAAAAAATGTAATTTTCTCTGATAGCGAATTAATTCATTTTGGGTAACTGCTGTCTAATTTTGAATTAGATGCTACATTTTGTACGAGTCACTGTATATATTGAAACAAAAAAAATGTAAAAGCAACAAAAACAATTAATGTGCTCAGTATATCTTGGCTAAATCATCACAGTAGTATACCATGACAATTTCGTTCCTCATAATACAAGATTAAAATAAGATTCAAATCAAATGTGTCCCTTTTCCAAACTTGTTTGATCACGCATGTTACAAGCATGTGTAATATAATAATGTAAAAAAATGAGTTAGGCCAGTTCAACAAATAGTGTTAAAGCTGCATTGATCAATATTGTTTCTATTAACATTGAAACAAATCATTATGTGTCTATAAAAGGGGTAAAATAAGTAATTTATTAGGAGAAAAACATGTCTGTTTTGGAGTTATTCTGCCTCCAAAAATCGATTGATGGAGTTTTAAAAAGCCAGAAGGAAAAGATGTGGATTATTTGTTGACATAAATCATTAGAGAGCAAATGTAAACACTTTGGCTGGTTAAAAATAACCAAAGCTTAGTTGATTAATACAAGCAACATGGAACTTTAAATTTACATTTCGTCCTTGTGCACACCTGTAGGACACAGATACGGTATAATGACCATCCAGTTTAATTACTATGGTAGAAAAACAGCCGTTCCCTGCAGTAAAGCTTGTTTCATGGTGAGAGAACCACTGAGAAACAGATTCACAGTATCTCTGGCAGCACACCTCTGCTGACCACCTCAGCGTCCCGAACGTGTAGCGTACTGGCAGTCTGCAGCACTCACCATGCAGATCTAACAATAGCCTCAGAAAAACAGCCCATCATGTCTCCCGCTGATCAGCTTGAGGGATGGAAAATGATAACTACCCCCTGCATCTTTCCCTCCTTCTCTCCCTTCAATGACCTCCATCTTTAATCTGCTACCGCTCCTTCCTGCTCATCCCCCTCACCTTTTTCCCCAATTAGCAGAGTCGAGCTGGCGCAGGTCATCTGACTTGTAGACTCGATAGTTTGGCACAGTGTGAGGCAAAAGTGGCATATGGGACCAAGCACAGAGAGACGAGTCACGTCTGAAAGCAACCATGTTCTTATCTCACAAACAAGGTGATGTGGACCAGCGGAGGACTGGCAAGAATATGCTCATGAAAATATGTATTCTTTTTATAGAATAAATGATAGAACCACAATGCACCTGGCTGCTGGGAGGTGTCATGACTCACAGCAAAATAAACTCACATGGTCAAAAAGTTATGTTCAATGTTGCCCTCGTATCATCAACAGCAACAAAAATGAAAATCTGACTGTATTCAAAAACCTTTTGTTTGAAAAAATACATTTTTTTATCTGATTCTGACAAAAGCTGTCTTTTCACAGCTCTTCTCCTTTTCTGGACACATTTCAGTCAGCCTTCACAGCAGAGCTGAGTCAGCTTTCCTCCGGGTGACAAATGATTTGTTGGTGTCGTTGGACTCTGATAATCACGCGGCTTTAAATCAGTGGGAGCTCTCTATGACAATCAAAGAGAAAAGAACAACCAATTTTGCAATATGTGGTAATCATGTTGGCACTCAGGATCAGGCTGTGATCAGCTAAGGACAGGATTTATTGTTCACATTTTGTCTTCCTCCGTCTCTGCGGTGTCCCACAAGGTTCCATTATAGTGCCCATTTTCGTCCCATAGGATATGCTTGCAGTGGGATCTATTTAAAGAAATGAATTAAATAAATATTTACTAACACTTCATATCCTGGTTACAATGAGAATATGCAGCCTCATGAAACCTGCTGTACATCTTTTTATGACCCTTTAAATTCGAACTGTGTCCTGAGTGGAAGGGTGTATTTCACCTGAGAACTGTTGAGAAATTAAAACCGTTTCTCTCTTCTTTAGGGACTCGGAAACATGCTTTTATGTCTTCACTTATTGATTACAGTAAGTCTTTGTGTGGGAGTCAGTCAGTTGGCCTTGTCTCGACTGCAGCTTGTTCAGCATGCAACAGCGAGGCTACTCGAGAAGAAAGACCATCCCTCCCCCCGTTCTGGCTTCTGTTCATTGTCTTCCAATTAAATGAATCCTTTTATTGGTTTTTAAAGCACTGCATAATTGGACACCAGTGTACAATACATTTTGACCAATGTTTCCAATCCAATCTAAACTCGGGGTGATTGAGCATTTCCTATTTCTGACTAGGAAACGGTTTACACCTTACTATAAAGTGTACTGTGCCGTACGCGCTTTTGAGTGTAAAAATTGGAGAACGTTACTTCCTGTTATTTTTATTTTTATTCAAATTGTCTAAACCTTAGCACTTTAGTCAGCATTTGTCCTCTTTAGGGTCAAATATCTCCACTTGACGAAATATTAAATTCGTGGCTGGTACTGGTATGTTGCATACATACTGTACGGAGTTAGGAATCCTTGCTTAGATTAGCTGGCACTTCACCATTAGTGCATAATGAAACAAACAAACAAACTGACTAACCATTTAATCATCCTGACAAAAGCAGTTCACGGCAGAAGTGACCATCCATGATCAGTGAATTCATATATATACTGTATAATGTGACTTTTGAACTGTTTTTACTCGAGATTGGCCAGGTAGATCTCAGTCAAACGTAACAGCAAGAGGACAGAGATAATATCTGTCATATGCTACCTTGAGAGTCTATAATGGTTTATGTGTATGGACATATATTTTCCTATCATACACTGGTCCTTTGGCTGCATTAGTTCATATCCAATTACTCTAAATATGGAAAATAGATGGCATTAAAATACCATCTTCTCTGTCACCGCTAAATGTTATGATAAAATCATCACGAATCATACAGATTGTATACTAATGAGTACAGCAGGCAACGCAGACACAGTGGACTGTTTAGCTTTTAGGCAATAGCAGAGCACCATGCCATAACATCACCCCCACATGAGTGCTCCAAATTGCCAAAATACTTTGGCCTGTATCATTGAGGCTGGTGAACTCTTTTTTTTTTCCTGTCAAATAAATAGCATCACTGAATTACAGGCAACAGTGGGCGGATGCCAAGGATTGTATGACAGGAATCTAACATGATGAATATAATATCATTTCAACTCAAAGGAAGAGTGAAACTTGTGGAGGAAATAAAGCAGTTGTCTCATTTGTTTCTTGTCTGTCCCAGTTTTATTTCAGCTTGAAAGGCTTGTAATGCTGCCTTCCAAAATGAGATAAAGGGATGCAATATGAGAGACTTTTGAAGGAAATCAAATATATACTGCAATAAGAACACATCGTTTTTGCTAAATAAACTCATTAAATCCTGTGGATTTTTTTCTCTCTCGACAAACCTTACACCAAACTAGTGCACACAAGCACAAGAAAGTGCAAAGAATCTGCGGATGTTAACAGAATCAGCATCTAAATGGAGGATAGACAGAGAGCAGCTGAGCTGCAGGCCGCGGGGCCAATAAGAAGTAATGATACCTAATTAAATGGGATAGAGCATGTTCCCATGCTGGCTTGGCATGGTGGACTGTGACATGTCACGTGATTTGGCAAAATCACAAGCATGAGGTAATACACGTCATCCTGCTCCTGTCGATCAGTGAGTATTTGATTACATCTAATGCTGTGTCTTAGCATCCTTAAGAGCAGTGGACAGCGCTGGTAATGCCACGCCTCATTGGACTCAAGGTCCAAGCCATCTGCAACTGAAAAGCCATCATTGCACATAAACACACCACAGCAAGAGATGGAGAGAAGGAGAGGAGGGAAAAAAGAGAGCGGGGAGCGCGGAGGATTGGAAATGCAAGAAAATGAAGAATGAAAGAGCTTTGTGTGGAGGTGTGATAATCACTAGGCAGCAGATATGGAATTAGCTGGCTGCTAATAGGCCATTCCATCACTCAGATGAGTGGTGGGCTTTAAAACCAGCATTTCCAATTTGAATGGAGTTTAAGGAGACCTGCACACCGATTGGCTGAAGGTCTAACAACTCATTTTCTATGAGATGTGCTGTGCGCACAGACTGAACCCATCCCACTCTCCTCTGTGGCCACCACCCCAGTACAAACGCCAAAAGTCCCACATAATACAGAGCTCATGGTTTATGTGTATTCTTAATCTTTAGAGCAGCTCTTAGTCATAATTTTGTTTTACCCATTATCTTCTCCTCGGAATATTATAAGGACAAGCAAGACAGCAGAACATCACAAGAGGATGCGGAACTGTTGAAAATGCATGGCACTGCTCACGTTGCGCAACAGGTTTTACCCTTCGTTCTAATGAGGTCAAATTAAACCAAAGCCATATTTAGGTTGTAAGGGTTGCCAAGAAAAACATCAAAGTTTGCAAAGCAATACAATATTGTAACTGTTGAAACTCACAGCCTATTTATATATTCCTCATTTACTACGACAGCTCCACGAAATGCGCGCGGACAGAAAGACATGGACACACTCCCTCACCTGATTACACTGGGGCAACGTAAAAGAGACACCTACCGGGAATTGCCAGGTTGGTGAGCGGAATAGTGTGCATGCTCTGCGGTAAACTTGCCATCCAGTCTGCAAAGCGCATGTCGCTTCTCCCGTGAGACGAAGCCATGCTGCCGCCGTGAACAACGCTCCGTTCTCCCGGACCGGTGCCTGCGCCAACCTGGAGTGCTCTCTCTCTCTCTCGCCACTCTCCCTGCCGCTCTCTCTCGCTTTCTCACTGTCTGTCTGTCACACACATACACACACACACGCACACACACCAGCGCAACAGAGAGCCAGTCCACACACCCCTGAGCAGTAGACCTACGCATCGGCGGATGCCACAATTACGAAAATGGGGTTTGTTGGATCGATCCAAATATGGCAACAGCTTGTACGCAATGACACTGTTACACGTTTCAGTTTTACAGTCACATAATCCGACATAAACAGCAGCCTACCATTAATAATTACAGTTTGCAGTGTTCTTTTAAACGATACGAGACCAAAATCCACGCATTTTCTTCATGTTTTATCGCATGGCGGCAGAACACCAACCGGTGGCTGCATGTTAAACATAGTGGGACAATTAAGCTGTGCACTTGACTCGATTTTGAGCATTTCAAACACACACGAAATATTTGAATCTGATCATAAAGCCACTTGTTGGAGCAGTGGTATTTGTTCTGGTATAATATGCAGGTATATCCTCAGTATGACATTATAGAGATGTCCATTATCTCATTCCTTCTCTACAAAAAATATATATATATGTAAAGTACTGGCTGAAATTAATGTTAGCGCTAAATACTGGGATTGAAAGCGAATTCCCAATTGACCTAGAAGCAAGTCTGAGGTCATGTACTTGGCTGACATGAGAGCCATATGGCAGGGATTCATTATCACTGCAATTAATATGGCAGTGATAATTGCACAAATAATGGTTGTGTTTCTGCATTCTGAGGTGAGGTGACTTATAGGAGGAAGGGTTGGTCATTTGTAATAAAAAATGTTTTTGCTGCACTGCTCATGTTCAAACATATTGGTTTGAGTAAAAGCCTTTCATGTTTCCCGTATTCCCTTTTCATAGCATTCCAGTACCCGCATGAGAAATAAGTTACTAAATGTAGGCTTACAGGGTACCACTCGCATTAACAGCCGGTGGCAAAAGCCCCCATCGCTTTCTTTCATTTTTCTGCTTGATGACCCAATCCAGTTGATCTTCTTGAACCCAAAAGCCCACTGGCTGAATTCCCCAGTTATGTAACAGCCCTCAGGTAATGTCAGCGCCTCTCTACTCGAGTGGGGAAATCACATCAAGAATGTCAATGCAAGCGCACCCTCCACATATAGAAAGCTCTAACCTGTGGAGTGTCAGAAGCCATCACTCTCAAAGCCATTTGCGTTCAATCATTGTGTGATTTGATGAATCATTTTAACAAACAAGTCAACTGTTGGTATTGTTTAATACTTTTTAATCAGAAATCAGAAGAACAAAAAAAAAAGCATTTTCTTTCTTTCACCCAGCAAACAAGGTTGTATTGGATTTTTATATACAAATGCAAGGGGAGAGCAAATGCCTGTGTAAGAAATACGAAGCTGAGAAACAAAAAGGGTTTTACATGGTGGCAATGATTATTGTTCCAAACATGTTTCAGTCGGATCCTTATTATTACATCTCACAAAATGTATCTTACATTAGATTTATAATCCAAGGACATTTTTGTAACTTGGTGTATCACAACCTTTATACAGCTACAATACAAACATCTATGCAGAATGAAGAATCACCTCAACAGCACAGCTCTCTACATCAGCTCTCTACATCAGCTCTCTACATCAGCTCTCTACATCATTTTTGTTGATATACTTAAAATATTATTATTGAATTCTTGTATTATTTTTGTTCAGTAGTGCTAGTGGCGTAGCATTTTTCTTACAGAACATTTAGATAGTATTCCCTGTTTTCCACGACACTTTCATGTGGCTTATTTGGTAATAACTGCACAAATATTATAGTCAAAGATGCTTAACGTAACGGTGTAATAGGCAACAACATAATGTTCCCTAACCGTTTGCCAGATCAGATCCTTAAAGAACCAGGGAACCGAACCAAACAGTTCTGTTTAACAAGCATATTTGACCCGTCTGAGGCTGCTTAATCACCAGCTGTTTATCACAGAGAAATAAAATTGAGTGTCACACAAACCAAAAACACAGATCCATTGCCACCCCCTTTTAGATTTGCTGCATGGACCTCAGGTTGGGAGACACCTAGAAGACACCAGACAGATCACAAGGAAGTCAAGACATGTCTCATGGTTCTGAAGTTAGGAAATGAAATATAGCGCTGGTAGCCAAACTGTAAAGATACTTACTTCAAAATCGGTGCCAGTGCATGCTTTGATATCCTCAGGAGTGAGCCCCTCCCATACTTCTATCAGAGTCAGGCCTTTTGTCTTATCCACATCAAACACGGCCTGGCAAACACAAACGGGGCAGGAAAAGAGGGAGATGACATGTTTAGAGAAAAAGACGAGGGTGAGCGATGAGACACAAAGACAAAATGGCGAGAATGAGCATTTCCTTAACAGATGGGTTTGAACCCCATTATGTGTGGTCCCAGAGGAGGATGCAGGAGTCTCAATTTTCAAAGTGATTTAAAAGAGATGACAGCACCCTCCCACACCACTTCAGTGTCATCCATAGACGACAAAATAGCTGCAATTATTTGTGAAATTGTAAGTGTGGTGAAAGAGTGGTCCTCAACTCCATGAGGTTGGACCACTACAAAGTAAAGAGCAATTACATATTAATTGTGGTAATAATTTTAACAGTTGAAACAGAAAAAAAAAAAAAAAAATCTGTTGGATTCACGAGTCCCTGATGAAATAGTCATAGCTAACATCAAGAAGGAAGGGAGGGGAGTCAATGTTCCCTAAACAACATTTAGTTGTCCTCAACATGTTTTTTTCTCCCAGTAAAATTCATACAACCTCTTGAGAAACTCTAAAGATGCCAAGATTTCCAATAACCTGAACTAAAAACACTAGATTATTTCATGCAGCAACACTCGGTGGAGAGTGAAGCATCTCTACAGCGTCCATAGCTGACAGTCAATTATCGTTATCAATTCTGGTTCAAAAGTGGCATTGTGAGTTTCTGTTCATACCTGTGATCACACTTCTACAACAACCAGGGAGTTGTGCATGTGTTTTGTGATGAGTTTTCCTGAATATAGACAAATCCACAAGCAATTATTGATTAAGCCGATTCCAAGATGAGCTTGCACATGGTTTATGCACAAAACCGAGTGTGCACGATAAAGAAATGAGGCTCCAGGAGATTTCCACATGAAATGCTGTACATGGGTAAAGGCATCGCTCCTGTTGAAGAGAGTGGGAGGTGGAAACCTTTAGCAAATTACCATTAAGAATCCTCCCAAACCTGTCATTTATACTGAAGGCCAAATCACCATAAATGCCTCTAAAGAACAACTAAGTAGCGTTCAGTCTGACACACTAATGCTCGTGAAGTATACCTTCAGGGAGCAGACCTGTTATTACCTCTTTAAGCCTTCTTTTTGGAGCTCAAATAATAATTTGTATACATCAGAGTGACACTGTTTTTTCTGGCCAAAGTGTCTCGTCTCAAACACATTTTGTTTTTGGGTTCTTTTCTTACTTGGATTCATGTACGTGTACAGAATAATGATTGTCAACACTGTAACTTTATGTTACTACGTTTTTTTACTTTCGCAATAGATATCCTAAAGATTGGGAAAGATTTTCAGCATAAAGATGACCGTTGATTTCTCAGGTACCTACTATCATTAAGTTGGATAACTGCCCAGCTTAAAGGAGCAGTGTGTAGGATTTAGTGGCATCTAGCGGTGAGGTTGCAGATTGCATCCAACTGAATACCCCTCCGCTCACCCCTCCTCCTCCAAGCGTGTTGGAGAACTACGGTGGCATTGAGGTTCTCTCTAGAGCCAGTGTTTGGTTTGTCTGTTCTGGGCTACTGCAGAAACAAGGCCGTGCAACATGGCCGACTCTGTGAAGAGAACTCAACGAGAAGGGCTCATTCGAAAGTAACGGAAACACAACAATTCTTTGTTTTAGGGGACTAATGAAAACATAGTTATGAATATTATATTCCATTTCTATAAATCTCCCATTAATCCTACACACTGTTCCTTTAAGATCGCCATGGATTTCTGTCAACTGATACAGTATCATCAGATTCAATTTGAAATATCTTAGCCTGCTGCTTCTCAACACAAGGCTGACATGAAGTTAGTTATAGTAATGATCGCCTAAGTCTATCTTTGTGTGCGGCAGTTGTGAATGGAGAATATATTGGTGTTTATTTTCCTTAGCATATTTAAAGTACTGTACTTGTAAGTGTTATCAGTGGCCTGCAATGTTGACATAGGTTATGAACAGGGTCTTTTATTATTGTTACAGTTATATTTATTTTTCTCGCATGTAAAATGGATGAGAGGAGTATGGAGCGAGCAGACGGGAAGCAGGCGGCGTTTACTGTGGGCTCAAAGGATTACAAGGCGACTGTACAGCAAAGGAGCAGAATCAAACTTTGTGGATTAGAAGTCGGAAAACTTCACTGGACTACTGCAAGAAAGACCCACCATCTAAACGGCCTGTGGTGAGATCGCGCGAGTTCTACAGATTACGGAGCAGCTGCGTCTCGCCACGCTTCCACCTGTTATTGATGTTGTTTTTGGCCTTGGGGATTTATTCATCATCGGACTATCTGAGTTGAATTAAGGAGCTTTGGGACTGATGGGACACTGGGTTTGGGGTTATAATTTGTGAACGTTAAACTTCTTTATTGTGTCGGAGTACATGTGTGAGCCTCACGGCTTATTGTTGGCTGTAACTTATGCCGACCAGGTCATCTAGATCTGGAGCCATATCATTATACCTACTGATGCAAAAAATACTCTCTGAGCTGTTTCCTGTTGCTTCCCTCAGCAGGGACTGACGGACTAAGCCACAGACACATCCAGGCAAAGGCTGTCAGGACTTTCAGCTCATTAGAACCACACACACACACACACACACACACACACACACACACACACACACACACACACACACACACACACACACACACACACACACACACACACACACACACACACACACACACACACACACACACACACACACACACACACACACGGCAGGAGGCAGATATCTCACTCCAATATAGCAAGACAGATGGAATGTCACGAGGGTCTATGGTTAACACAGGCACTGACATGCATCTCTAATCGTCACACGTGTCTCAAGTGACTGAGGAAAATTAAAGATGTCCCAGAGGTACTGGATATAGGAAGAGCAACAGTGTGCTGACACGGCAGGTGCTATGTGATCAATGTGTCCTCACAGTTTAAAATATACAGGATCAGGACACAAAAGGAGCTGGGGGAGTAAGTCATAAAGCGACGAACCATCGACTGACCTAGTTTCTGGTAGCCACACTTTTTCTACTGACCAAAAAAACTTGCCTCCATACGCAAAGCAGCCTTTTTGTTGTGAAACTGTTGAGTCACCTTTCTTCACAGTCTTCAGAGTCGCCACCATCATTGCAAGCTAGTCATTAAGAAGCTGCTACTCTAACACATGTGTCGTCTGGCGAGAAGTGGGCTGCATGTCATGGAACAACAATAAGCCAACATCATTCAGCCCACCTCACGCTCCAGACAAATGTGAACGTTACAAAGAGATGGGAGTAAAAATTTACATTTTACCCTCCAACAGCTCATCCAGTGTCCTGTCAATGTAACACAGCAATTACAAGGAGCAGCTTTTGAGATGTGTTCAGACAAAAACAATAAAATCATTTTAATTTGGTTCCTGGAGTAATAATTGCTGTCACTGGGCTCTGCCGTCATCACGGAAAACGCCACAGGTAACACATTTCTTGGCCCATTATGATGACTGAATAATTCACGAGTTGTTCTGCTTCATCTGTGAATGAGTGGGCAATTGTTGTTTTGTATTTAAAAACAGGAGATAATTCCCTAAATAACTGTTGAGGCGAGAAAGTACTGAGAAACTTAGCATGAAAAAAAACATCGGAGCCACGGAAGTGATGCGAATCACTCACCGCACATGTGATAAACACAAAATGTATCATTTCAATGACAATGCCGCAAGCGAGCAAGCAAGGGAACTGTGGCTAAGAGAAAAGAAAGGGCAACATTGTGTTTAAAAAAAAAGGTCCAAACCATATCGGGAGGCAGCAGAGACTGCCTGAGGCAACAGGTTTCCCATCACCCTGGGACTCGAATCGCAGCAACACTATTTAGGACGACGCTTGTGAGAATATAGTGTGTGTTAGCATCTGTGCACGAGTCTTGAGTGGAGGGAGCGGAATATTTTTTGGCAGGTTTGGCAGCCCCCAGTTTCTGTTGTCATTTTAAAGACAAATTGCAGCAGAGATTTTATTTATGTGAAATAGCAAACCGTAAAAACAAAAAAAATACATTTAGAATAACCATTATCAGGCTTATTAAAAGCATTGTTCGCCACAAGGTTTATAGTCCCGCGTGTTTTACCACTGGGAGTTTTCTCTGGTAATAAAGTTCTCACATCCCACAAATCATTTTATGAACAGCGCTGTGGGCTAATAAAAGAAAAAGCTCAACCGTTAGGCTGGTGTGCTGTTGTATTCCATTCATCTCACCATAAGTTAATAAATAACATGCTTCCACTTGACTTCAGACATAAAGCCCTAATTGGTTTTACGTCACCATCTTTAATAAGTTTTTAGTTTACCACCACATCCTGTGAGATTAATAACAATTGTGCGTAATACAAAAGTGCCGGCAATATCCTCACTGAGGTTTCAGCATGGGGCCTTATTTGCAAATGGTTAGTTTCATTGATCAGCTTTTACTGGCAATCACAGATAATTGTTTTTCCCCCTTCCTTATTGTCATGGAGATACATGTGGCAGAGGAGACTACTGTTCCACTTTCAGATGCACCGCTTACTAAACGGTCCTGCAAGAGATTTCAAATGTCTGTCACATGTTGAATCCCACTGGCAAAATGGGAGGAAAACATTTCCTCTCATAAAACTGATGCGCGTCTTGTTTTTCAAGCGTAAGAGAAAGTTTGAAGGCCGATGCTTTTCCTTCATGTTTCACCTCGACTTTATGGATCTCACCGGAAAAAAAGGGAGAAGGCTAAACATGTGTACACGTTTAAATTACAGGATCTACAAACATTCTATAAACTATAATCAAATTGCTATGAACTAAGCGTAATAAATGGAGTAAAATCTACAAGTCAGTCTCTTGTGTGTTAATCCCCAAATCTCTCTTGGTTTCTCCCAGGTACACAGAGCATAAAGACACTGGCCATCCCTCTAGATGAGGACAGTACACATTTGTTTCAATAGATAAATGCTCTGAACAGCACTGGGCTGTGCACCAAACTCATTATTATTCAACAGGTAAGGTTGAATAATGCTCTCCGTTTTGGAGTAATTTAAAACACTTTCATGTGTCACAGTCAGAGCTTTCGGGCGTAGCCTTTTGACATCCCTGCCTGCTGTCATTGCAGTGAAAAACAACTCGAACACTAAGGTTCCTGAAAGAAAAGAAGAAAATATCGTTTGGTTCACGGTTACGGCTACTGGACGGCCCCCTGCGGGTAAATCACAGTATGCACGTTGTGTATTCATCAACCTATTCCAACAAAATAACACGTAACATACACATACTGTACATGCACTCGGAGGTCTAGAGGGTTCTTATATCGTCTCAAACTCACACCAGTCTAGCTACAGTGTGTTTCTCATACATCGTGTGTGAGCCCCCGCAAATAAGAAACACTCATTTTGGCAAACTTTACTCAAACACAATATTAGAGCGAAGAAGCTTTAAGAAAGGAGGCCTGAGAAAAATATAGAACAGGTGTTTGTGATAAGCAAAAATTCGCAAAACCATCGTCAAAAATTCGCAAAACTATAGTCAGAACGGGAACCACGTTCACACCATGTCTGACGAAATGGATGTGGATTCAAACTTCACATTTTCTTCACCCGAATATGTGTAATTTTCTTCACATTGCAACAGACGTGACATTGGAAGGATAGAGGGTAGAGTAGAGGAGGAGGGTTATGATAAGTAGTAAGCATGTGTTGAAAGAGATGGCAGGAAATGAGAATAGATTAATGAAAATTTGAGTCATTACCAAGAAAGTAAAAAAGCTGCAGGAGAGGACTAATGGATGTAGAGGGAGTGAAAACAGCAGGAGATGAATTGAGGAAGGTGAAGAGGAGGAGGTGGTACAAGTGCTAGTAGGGCAGTAGAAAGAGCTTTAACCTTTGTAAATATTGACAGAGATCTGCTCGCTGAGAAATGTTGCGCAATCACAACAAAAGCCAGCCGAGTAGGAGTCATGGACACGCTGTCTGACTTTGCCCCCGACGGGTCGTGTTTTAAATGAGCGAGTTCTAAAGGCAGTGAACACCAGAGGGTTGCAGGGAACTGACTAAAGTACAACATGACACCGCATCAGCACTAAGCTCTACTAGCTATTGAAACCTCTCTCTCTCTCTCTCTCTCTCTCATTTTTATTTCTAAACTCACCCACACATTTCTTTTCTCCCAAATCAGCATTCCTCCATTCTACTTCCTCCATTCTCACTAACTGCCATCTAACCCCCCCCCCCCCCCCCCCCCCCCACACACACACACACACATCTGAACTGCTCTTGATTTTCTTCCAATCTTGTACTTTAGCTTACTGCTTGTTGTCAACAGACAATTCCACCCTTGGGCCATCACAAGCACTATTCTGACAAGATAAGCGTTACCATGTAACTTGAATGCTGGCCATTACAACTGGATGGGAGTGACACAAATATATTAAAATAATGTTCATGCCCCCCCCCCCCCATATGTGCTACCAAGTATGACAACATACTGCTGTAAATGGCTGTATCCAAATGTTTTCGCCGTCTTCCGTCACAGCACGCAGAACACAAACTGTGGGGAGCTGATGAAATTGAAAAACAGAGCAGAAAGAGAGCACTTCACATACAAATGAAGACGATGGAGATTTGCCTTCAGGTTAAGCTCTCCATAAGCTTTCCAAGGGAGACCGAGCAGTGAGATTCCCCAACTTTTTAAAAAATGGGAACCACCAGCCCCACCTGCCACACCGAACGTCTTGGGTCAACCGAGACTACCCAACCATATCCAGAACCCCAGGATCAATCTTTTCCACCAGTGCCACTCTGGAGCTTCTTTACTACCTGAATCATCCCCTCTACAGAGGGCAGGTGGGTTGCCTTTGGGGTTTTCTCAAAAATATCAAAATTAAAAAAAGAGAGCCCAAAATATATAAAGCTGCAGATCAGCTACGACTACACTTATTGCAGTAGCATCAACAGCATTAGAAGCCGGGCCCTGAGGCCGAATGCATAATTAAGGGAAACCCAACCCTAGCCATGAAAATGAACAAACTATAACAAAATCAATAAGAAGTCTCCTTCCCCAAATCCACTGATTGAATTAATGTTAACTGAATAAATGTAATTTCCATCTACTTGCATCACAACAAGCTCTCAGTGGCAGTGTGATTGTTTTCGTACGTGTTTGTGTGTGAGGGAGATGTAATTGAGAGATAAAGACACAATGTGTGTCTTGTGTTGCGTTGCGTTCAAAGTCTCTGTGTGTGTGTGTGTGTTGCTTATTGCCGACATATTCAGGGGACGGATTGGCTGCGATAGGAACGCAAACCCGCTGACTGATCTTATTCGATTTTGGTTTCACTTAATCACTCATGACTGCAAGGTGGGAAATTGTTATACTTCGCAAGGTGAACAGCCAGGTCTCGAATAAAAACAAATGGACCAATATTTTTTAATTCATATTAAATAAACAAACAACCAAAAACCATAAACTGGTGGTGGAGGGAGGAACCTGCAATGTTGGCCACAGGTTAAAGGCTTAGTATCTGTAGTGGCGAGATCAAGTGTGTATTCAGTGTATTCATGTTCTACAAGAACATTGCTGCTTAACGCAGAATTAACTGAAGTAAAATATGTCCCAGAAATGTTAATATAAATAAACTACTTGCACAAACTTCTCTTATGCCCCCCGAATCAAAGTCTTTTACATGTACTGCGCAGCCACCAGTGACTCATTGCCACCAACTAAGGAGCACCTATGAGCAAGCAGCCACGTTCATGACTCACCTAGCCATTCATGCATATGCATGCATGAAATATTTATCTTTTATTGTTACATTTATATTTATGAATAAAGGATTTTGACAACATCATCAAATGTATCATAAAATCAAATATTTGTCATCATTTCTTCTTTTTTTTAAAGAAACCAAAGAGCATATTTTTCCATATTCACGTGTTTAAATTATATATTCAACAACAAATCTGCAAAGATCTAACCCAAATTCGTTGGTGTGAGAACAATCCTAAAATATTTCTGTTTCTGAATATTCATCACAGAGAGAGAAGTTTGTGTTGATGTCAATTTTAAATGTCTGCATGTAGTGATTGGCAGGGTAATATTTATGGGTCATTTTGAGGTACTTCCTCAACCTTATTCAAAATGAGAAACACTTTCTTTCTACCGGGGAGTCAGCTGGGATTATCTCTACCTTCTTATGTTCAAGGAAAAATGAAGCAGTAAAAAAAATCTGATGCAAGATTTCTTAAAAACAATCATTACAGGCTCCAGATGGGAAAGGACCTGGTGTGTGTGCAATGTATCACTAGAGACATGTCATATGAATGAGTGGGGTCGCTGCCCCCAGTACGTTACAACGGAACCATCCTCCATGACGTGCAGCGGTTCGTAGCCCAGTCCCTGGTGCAATATTACAAATAATACTAAAAGTAAGACATGACCCACCCTGCTCTGACTCCGATCAGCTCGCCCTGATATTCTTACTCTAACCAATGCAACCAACGAAGGCAACGAGAGCTAGCCAATCAGAGGCAGAGTAGGGCAGGTCATACCTTTGCCAGTAGGACGAGTTACGGTATATTGCATCCCAGGTGGCCACTAGTCCGAATCCAGTCTCGCATTAGTTTACAGCTCTTTAGGGCTGCTACAACAAGCTAACTGTTGCATTGGCTAATGCAAGTAGCTTGCTACCGTTCGATACACAAAGGGAAACAGAAATCTGAAAAAAGTAAATTTGGGCTTTGTTGAAAACGCCTAAATGGAATGCATCTGTTCAGTGTTTAAAACATAATATTCTTTCTAATATGCTAGTCTTATCTATTGATTTACTTTCAGTTTGTCACACTCAATTATGTATATACAGTGCCAAAGAACTCAAGATATTTGTAAATCATCATTGGACCAATGCAGTGTCGATATTGCCCTGTAACCCAGCAGGTGCTGCTGTTGGAGAATTTTAATCTGAATTTCAATAACATTGTTATTTTCCAAAGAAGAGAGAAAAAACATTTTATAAATGATGTTGAGATTCGGTAATGGTTTGAGTCAACCAATTTCTCTTTTGTATATTTTGATCTCCGTCTTCCCTCTCAAAAATATAGGAGCAGCAACCGCCTCTGTCTCTGTGGACCTGTATCGAAATGATTTAAATATATATATATAAATTAAACATACAAATAAACTCACCTTTTCTGTGATGATTCGATCCACACACTGCTTTCCAGTTAAAGGCAGGTTGCATTTGTCCAATATCTTGTGTTTTCCTCCCTGAAAGACAAAGGGTCGTACTTAATTAGAAGTCAGCCACCTTTATTCCGAGTTAACACTTCCAGGGATGCAGCTAATTATGTACACTCATCCTATCCCCAAAGGATATACAGCACATCGATCAAGATGGCTGCCTTGGTGTGTTGGTGCGCATTGTTTTGTATTCAGACAATTTCTTACCGTTACACACTGTGGTGGTGGGCGTGGGTGGCTCAGCTGTGGAGGGGGCGGAGTGTGGGAGTGGTTCGGGGAACGGTGCCGGTAAGGGACTTAATTAGGCGCAGCTGGAAGGGATCCTGATTGTCTCACTCACGGCTGTATTTAATCCCACAGTAGAGACTGAGGCGGGGGACGGACCGGACGGAAAGCTCCTGCGGCGTGTGCTCGGAGGCGAGGCAGGAGAGCACCCGGCCAGGCCCGTTAGGGTTTAAAACAATAAAGAACCATTGAAACCGTCATTCCACCGTGTGCTGGCGTCATTGTGCTCCCCAGACCCACCGGGTAGCAGAGAACCTGCTACACACACCCTTGCACATCTTTTCTCCTTTAATATCCACATGACACTTTAACAATATACCGGTACTTGATTTAACAGACTCTTGTTTGTTTTTGTCATATTTTATTGTAAATTTTCTATTTTTAAATGGCGTCATATTATTGCATGTATGTTGCGTGTTTTACTCTTACGCACGAAATCACCTCGCCAACATCCTTGTATGTGCAACGTACTTGGCAATGAACAGATTCATATGAGGCTGTCTCAGTTTCCACAACAGTCTCCTTGAAGAAAAGGCACTCATCAAAATGCCTCCGACGCTTCCTGAGAAGCACTACATCATACATCCCCCCCTCCCTCCTCCCCATAATGAATGAGAGCAGACTTCAGGGCAGTCAATTTATGCTCACCTGCTGCACCATCTGGAATAAAGCTGGGCGCCAGACAGGCTCCCATTAGCAAAAAAACAGCATGCTACTCTGAATGCAGAATGTTACGTTGAACTTGCATCATAGCGGTTCGGACTTTCGAAAAAGTAGTGCCTACTGCTTTTGTCAAAGACCCTGTGGGGTTACTCATCCCTTCCTACAGAACGAATCAGCTGTTCCCAATACGCAGAGTCTAATTCTAGACTTCTATTCAAATTAGCCGAAGACAAACCAACAGGTAATGGTTTGTGTGCAAAATGTCATCAGGATGAGCTGGCGCTCTCTGTTCAAGAGGCATTAAGCAATCCATGAACGGAATTATCTCTAATCAGTCATAACACTCATAACCGTAGGAAGCAGAGACAAGGTGCGCTGGTGGGTTGTACCAACATGGGAGAAGAAAATTGCAAATTTAATTGGACCTGGACCCTTGGGGAAGGAAATGAGTCTTTTCGGGTAATTTGTAAAGGCAACACTTGTTAGAACAAGCATGGTAAAAGCTCAGTCACTCTCACACACACACACACCTTAGCCGAGTGCTCCATTGTGACCACCACCTTGGTTCCAGCGCTCGCCACCAAATCCATGGCTCCTCCCATTCCCTTCACCATCTTGCCCTAAGAATGGAAGATAAAAGAGGATTACGGTTTCAGCTTCATTTCTTTTGAGGACAAAACAACATAAACACTTTACAATACAACACACTGGAATCATAAACAGCCAATAACCATGGCCTTAAACATTACCATGACATTAAATGAACAAAAAATAGAACAATAAACAAAGGCATTCATTTTCGAAGTGTGGAAAGAAATGAAAGCAATACATTTTCTCCTTCAGTGCCCAGTTTCAAGTACGTAGATAGCTCTCCCCAAAACAACTCCCCCTCCATCAAAAATACATAAAAATACAAAGCCGATATGTGGCTCTGTGCCTTCAAAGCGTGAATATCTTCTAATGCTCTGTGCCTGGTAAAAAATAATTTCATCCCTGCACTAGTAAGACCCCGAAAAACTTCACAGACTGAGACAGAGTAGAAAGAGTTCAGAATGGATCTTCAGCATCGAACTATGAAGCAAGGAATCTCCGTAGGTGTGCATCTCCTTCGCACATCTCGAGAAACAATGATCTACTTCACGGTTGGCGGATGTATTGCTGTTCACGTTCAATATTAATATGTTTTGATGAACAAGCAATAGCCCTCTGTATGGCAGTGGGGGTGGGGCTTAAGGCCTCTGCGGCCTTTACAGGCTGAGGCTTATTGACTGCAGTTCACGTTTACTGCTGGATGCTGGACATACGACTGAAGAAAGTAGCTCCAATGAAAACTGTCCCAACGTGCTCTGTGAATTATACTGAGTGGCGGTGAGGCAGTCACTGGAAATACTTTATTTAGTTTTTTTTTTAATGCAGTGATCACCACAAACTATACTAGAAAGGTGCACTCAGTAGACTGCAGATCTCCGCCAGGTGCGTCTGCAACGAGCACTGCTGTAATGATGCAAATATATCAGACAATAGTGAGTGATGAGGCAGCAGTCAGCATTCAATCAATGGCACAATGGCAGTGTCCAACAGGCAATAAAAGGTGTTTTGAGAAAGTGTGAATCACTCCAACCACGAGAGGTCTTTGGGCATGCAGCGATAAACGAGCCTCCAAAATATGCAGTTTGGTGCATCACTATGTAAGACTAGCTGTGGACGGACACAAAAGACACACAAATTCACTCACACAAGCACTCATTCACTCATGACCGATCTCATTATCTCCTGGCAGAGTAAACAATAACATTCACCGTCTTTGTATTGGGACACCGGCAGAAATGTCTGAAATGACCGATATCTGAAAACCTGAACAAATTAAAGCAAAGCCATCTGCATGAATAGACACCACCGGCGGTGAGTTTTGTAATTGGGTGAACCAAACCTTTACTTGTAGGAGCAATGTGATCAAAGGTCATGGTTCTTGGTACAATTTGATCAGCGGCATCTTGAGCGTGTACTTAATGGTCAAAGGTATTAATGGTCGCACTCAGATGCAGCAGCAACAGGACTCCAGTATTGGGCGTTTTTAATTAAAGGTGTTCACAGCAGCATTTTTTATTTTATTTTAGACTGGGAGTAATTCTTCACCACGGTTTCTTGCACAGATCACAATCGGAACGATCAACAAATATCCAGAGACCACCATCTCATTTTTAGGCAGAAAAAAATGAAGAAATGCGAACAAAGCAATGAGCAAGCAGCAAAGGATCTGCATTGAAGCAACCTTCAGGAGGCATCCTTTTCAAGACAACAGACATGTTCCCTTTTTCCCTTTTTGAGAGGGAAGACTCATTTCACACCTGATGCAAACAGTCAATCAAATATAAAATATTAGTAAGGAAATACAATGTATATCAAATATATGCAACAATAGTAAATCAAGGCTACATATATGACATGTAAAAAGTACAAAGGGGTACTTAAAGATGATGATGGTATATACAGGAACATACCAGTAAAAAATGTACCCCCATAATAAAGTCTTACTAAATGTACTGACACACTCACAATATACCACTCCTGTTGCAAATGCACATAAGGACATGCATTAAGCATGTACACGATGCAGAACCCAGATAACACAATACTCAAGTTAAAGCTCTCCTAAGATGACGCTTATTATAACATGCGAGAGCGAAGACGTTGACAGATTGAGTCCCACTCAGCACAACAAGGCTTTCTCAGTGAGCCATCGATGGCATACAACTATAAGGCTATTAATAGATAAAAGGCTGACACAGCATTTTACAAGAGTAAAGCATGGAAGGCGATGAAAGTGCAATAAAATGCTTCCTTACTGTGAATTCCTGTGCACACAACATCTATCCACGAAATGCGGGGCAACAGGCGATTCAGAGTCTGGTCTTCTTTTTCAAAGTGGCCGCTGCATGCAGAAGTGCCTACACACTGTACTCTGAGAGGGAACATTCAGAAAACTAACAGTGTGTTGCCTTTTCATCCGTTATCAGTCAAAGTGGTTTCAGTCCTACCTTTCAGGCAGAACTGAATATGTGTCACTGGGAAGATACAAGTCCAGACTGCTCCCTGTCTCCTGTGGTGTTCCGCAAGGGTCGGTCCTCGGCCCCATCCTCTTCATTATTTATATGCTCCCCCTCGGTCGTGTCATCAGCAGACATAGGATGTCTTTCCACTGTTATGCTGATGATACACAGCTCTACATCAAAACTGCCCCAAGCCCCTCTGCAGCCATGTCACGTCTCACCTCCTGTCTTGGGGAGATAAAGGCGTGGATGAGCAACAACTTTCTCCAGTTAAACAGTAGCAAAACCGAAGCCCTCCTTGTTGGCACTCCACACCAGGTTCAGTCATCCTCCATAACTCATCTCACCTTCGACGGTCAGGTCATCCCCCTCGCCTCCACAGTCACTAATCTGGGAGTTAAGTTTGACCCACACCTGTCCTTTAATGACCATATAAAACACCTGTGCAAAACCTCGTTTTATCATCTCAAAAACATCTCCAAACTCCGCCCCACTTTAACCCTGTCAGATGCAGAGAAGCTCGTCCACGCCTTTATATCCTCAAGACTGGACTATTGCAACGCACTATTCACTGGGATCACTGCCAAGAACATCCAGAAGCTGCAATACATCCAAAACAGCGCTGCCAGGATCCTGATGAGAGTCCGGAAGTATGAGCACATAACACCCATTCTGCACTCCCTACACTGGCTCCCTGTCTCATTCCGGATTGATTACAAAGTCCTACTACTCACACATAAATGCATAAATGGACATGCACCTCCCTACCTACAAGATCTCATCACTCCCCAAATCTCCACCCGCACCCTCAGATCATTAAGCAGCTCGCTTCTCCGGGTCCCCAGCACCAAGCTCCGCACCATGGGCGACCGGGCCTTTGGCTCGGCAGCTCCACGCCTATGAAACAGTCTCCCCGACCACCTAAGGGCAACACAGACACTGGTCTCTTTTAAGACTGGCCTAAAAACCTTTTTATTCAGGAAAGCCTTTCTGACCTAAGTCACTGTCAGTTATTTATTTTGTGTTTCCGTTCATTCACTGGTTTTTATTTTATTATAGTTTTAACTATGCTTTTTACCATGTTTTACTATGTACTGGCTCTGTGGCACTCTGAGATTTAAAAAAAAAAATGAAAAGTGCGTTACAAATAAAATACATTATTATTAAAAGGATTGACTAAAAAGCAAACTGCTTTTATTGGATTGGTGTTCCAAAATATGAGCGCAAAAAGCACCAAGGGACACATACCGGTACTTTGACTAGCGCTGTGTTAATCGTGGTAGGCTCATGGGGGCTTTGCTTGTATGTTTTTAGTTTGTTACCATGACAACAGAATATGATTTCCTCATTTGTTTAGCAAGTGTTCACCGTGACAGCGGCAGAAACAACAAGGAAAGTGACCCCCTTCACAATCCAAAAGTTCCTACTTTACCAACGGGCTTCATTTCTCTCGCTCACAAATTCTGTGAGGATCTCCTCAGTCCGACACAAGCGGCTCTTTATATAATAACATAGCGACGGACCGTCACAAGCCTTCGTTACCCAGACAACTAATGACAAGAATCACAGGGGGGGGGGGGGGGGGGGACAACGGACGACGCGTACAAAGGAACTGGAATACATAACATTTTACAGTGTGCGACCGGTGAACACAGCGGTAATCTACACCGGTCACGCACATGGGAACGTGACACTGAGAGCTTTGTGTGTCACTGATGACAAACTGGCAACCAATCCAGGGAAATCTGTTTATGATACAGCAGGAAAACATGTGACGTTGCAAGTGAAATATTCTTAAGCAGCTCCTTCATTAAAGCTGGCATCAGGCCCTATCATGAGCACAGAGTACATTTTAATAGTGCAGTAGCTCGAGCGATCGTAGCACTTAAGCTGCAGTTATACTGAGCCTCCGGAGTTTTGGAATATATTTCTGATGTAGCGCATGTTTCTCCGTTAAAGGTCCACGACTATCATACTGAATTCTACTTATGTTTAATTGTATTGCTTTGGTCAATTTGAATATGTTCACTTTTGCTTCATTTACTGCTCAGATTTGAAGGTGCAAGTGAAAACTAAAGTACCACTGTTCAGGCAGCCCAAATCAATAAAAATCTAATTTTAAAAACAATGTGTGGCTGACTGTTAGAAATGTGTGAGGAGGTACTCACAGAAGATACCCACGTCTACATTTAGGACAGCTTCATAAAGCTCCAGCACCTAAATGATATAACAGCAGCACACCAAAGCCAAAATGCCATCCTATATTCTAATGCCGCTTTCTCTCCATCAATCGTTTTTTCCAGATGTTTCGGACTGATTGGCGATGTAAATGCATTTCAAAGCCCTCGACTGGAAAATATTCATCTGCAGTTTGCATATTTGAAGCAATCAAAATCAACATAATCGCGCTAAGCTTACTGCATCCACCACTCCTACGTAAATCATTTCCAATTTCACACCGTGTACCCATCCTTAGGTAGTGAATAATTTTCATTATCCTAGAAGGTGGGAAATGTAATTCTCCTCATCAATCCTTTTGAAAAGATGGGCGATAATGGAGATTGAATGTGGAGGTGAGGACAGAGCGGTATTTCTGTCTGTGCTGCTGCATCATTTTGCTGTTCGAACTGTCCATCACTAGAATGGCCCAAAGAAGATAAGATTTTATTCTCAAGGTCTCTGCATGTAAACATCTGCTTAGAGGAGACGCATCTATGAAACGATTCGCTGGCTGAGCAACCTTGCAAGTACACTTAAGTCAAGCAGAAGGCAGATGGCATTCCTTGGTTGAGCCCTTCGGCGATGTGAACAGTCTTTTTAATGGGTTTGTGACCTTAGTAATCACTGAGGACTGTGGCCACTGTGGCGTTAAGACCAATTGACCTAGTGAAACGTCAAGCAATAATGTCTGCCAGCCATTACACTGTAACACTACCAAACAAGCCCTACTCCTCGACCCCCCTCTCTGCACAAAGTCAAAAGAAAAAGGCTATTATATGCTTCATAAAGCAGCATTTGCATCATGCCTATTGCACTGATGTTGGTGGGTTGACCCCCAGCAGCTGGAGCAGAAAAGATGGATGTGTGTCATAAGAAAACTAACTTACTGGGATCATCCAGTTGGCCAGGTCTCCATGTTTGGACACCTGCATGGCTCCCAGCATTGTCAGGTTGATGTGACCGCTAAAGAGAATGACACAAAAGAAGAAGACAGCTGTCAACTTCAGAATCAGTTCTGAGCTCATCAACTCACTCACCAAGTCCACTCATCAGAAAAGGCATACAGTTCCGCCAGTTTACTTGTGACAAGACACACAATACAAAGACAAATATCTGATAATTGATGGTAGTATAGATTCTCACAACAACAAACAAATGTCTTCACAATATAAAACATCTTTCCATCTCTGCTGTTTTCTTTATAGCAGAACGTGTCGTAAGTAAAAAGCTGGTGAGACGGTTTTCTTCTCATCTCTCTTTAAACTCCTGTATCTTCTTAGCACCTTTCCTTCCTTTCCTCCTGAATAATGAGTTCTCCTACCTGCCTTTTAAGTAAGTGGGAGCATTGTCAGGATGCTTGCAGTTGCATAGATGTAAAGCAGGATTCATGGCACTGCTGCCCACAGTAACCTCCTTAATGTTCCTCCATTACACATGATGACACATAGCAGGTGTGAAGTCATAGACGAGCACATAGATGCGAAGAAGTGATCAAGGTTTGTGATGAAGAAGTACAAGTCATCCGAGTACGAGAAGAAGCTGGACTAGTATTTGAGGCCACTCAGCTCACAATCCATCATATGTTGTGTTCTTCTCCCTCAGTGACTCTGGCCTCTTTAAAGGTGTTCGCACAACAGCGAGCGTGCACACACACACACACACACACACACACACACGGTTCGGCTCGCTCCCTGCCAGTGTGACTAGACAGCTCTATTTATGAGCACTATTGGATTTCCACTGGGTGGTGGACAAACAGAACTGATGCTGCAAGGTGTGCGGGTGGGAAATTTCAGACAGCTGGCAAATCAATAAAAACCAGGGACCTTGGGAATATATGGCTGCTGTCTAGTTGTACTGGTGACATATCCTTATCCAGAGTGGTAACGGAGCTATTTCTTAATATGTAATGTTGCAAATCGTGGCTAGCTCAATCCCAATGGTGAGAGCTGGCTTATGGTGCAGGCGATAACACTACGGAATTAAGGAAATATTTGCTGAGAAAAAAAAAAAAGAAAAGTGTTTTGTTTTTTTCTGCATAAATTGCACCACAAGTTCATAGAAGTGACCGGTAGTGTTATGATTTAATTTTTTTTAGAGATCAATACGCTGTGTATATGTAAATTCTGAAATGTCAGGCATATCCGAGTTTGAGTTTGTGAAAACGTTTTCAAAGCTTCAGTGTTGTGGCCTTACCCTCGGATCATGGCAAATGACTCATCACTGGAGAAATAGGCGGCTCCCGGGAGCACCGTGACAGTCTCCTTCCCTGCGGAACAGACAGCTGACATGTTTAATTCATGGGGATGCAGCAGTTGCAATTTTCTTTTAAAAATCTCACCTGCCGCTTCCGATTTTCTTTCTAAGAACTACGATTGACAGCAAGGCTCTTTTCACCACCATCCCGAAAAAGTATTTCAATCTTCCCGAAGTCAGTGTAACCTGTCAAACATTCTAAATTGTATCCTTTAGCTTTGTTATTGCCATCTATGGTTCACAATTCAAATAAGACGATACATCTTGCATTTTTATTAAATATTTACTTTGTTCAAATGTATTTAGTTTTTGTGGCATTAATAGTTTTAATGATCTATTTTAAGCTGCTTAGAGCTAGTGCTAGGAAGTTAAACAGGTTCCCTCTCTAACATCTATTTTATCTTGCCGATAACATCATCTTCAAACAACTGTATTTACTCAAGGTTCTTGGCAAAAATTTTATTTGACAAAATTACATTTGGACACATCATATTATAATTGACCTGCAACCAATACAATATTTTATTGAATAGAGCTTGAATGCATCATAATGCAAGTCACCGCAACCTCCGTTATAACGCTTATAAGCAGACTGTGCTGCCCGTGCTGTCGGCAGGCGAGCCGGCCACTGCGATCACTCTGAGGGGTATACATGGAAATAAATAATAATATAATAAGTATCTGGTTATTGTTCCAAATATTTAAAGGTTGTTCCTCCACAGCTTATCTTGGACTTGCAGTGGTGACAGATTAAAAGCTTTATGTCTTCTTCACTCACACATGTTCACATCAACAACATGTTATGGCTGTTGTGGCTGTGACGACACTGTCTGTGCTGATGTGTGCCAACATAAAACTATGATGCGCTGGTGGCGGCGGCGGCACAAGCGTGCAAATGTGACTAGCAAAAATATCGAAAATGTGAGACTGATCGGCCGGTCACCATTCATGATCGCTCAGCAAAATAAACTGTCGCTTTCGATAAGTAGCCGATCAAATCGGTGCATCGCTATGAATCTATTTGGCAAAACGAAAGATTGGGATTTATTTAACATAGCATAGAGGTGTTAACAACATGTCAATATCACTTTAAAAGAGCATCTGGATAAGAAAATCCATTGTACACACACACACACACACGTTCATCAAAGAGTGTGTGTGTGTGTATAATGCAGGAAATCAGTTGTCACCGAAAAAGCTCTTTTAATCAATCCATATCTTAGTTGGATTTTTACATATACATAGATTTATCATTGGGAAGAACTGATTAGAAAAACCCTCACCAGCATTAATCAGGTCTGCATCCACTGCATCCTCAGTGGGGTACGGGCCCTGTGCAGAGAGAAATGAAGATAAACAAGAATGTGTGCACAGGCGAGGCAGCCACATACTCTCACTCGTCACTCAGCCTCACCCGCCATGATCCTTCAAAGGAGAGAAAGACACAATCACATGTTGGTGATTGGATGAGACATTGATTTTCTCTGTGCTCAACAAAAGGAGCAATCCTTTTGGATGGAGAGGGGAGGAGAGCAGAGAGCAGTGTCTCTTTAAAACTGGCACTCATAATCAGAAGAAACTTTGACAAGTAAGGTATTAGCATAGGCGCCTACTTTCTCCTGCGAAAACAACTGAATGGAAAGTTATTCTACAGCAGCAGCAGCCTTTGTTGAAGGCTCTGTCAGCAAAAAATGATCGTGAGACAGAAAAATGAAAGAGAAAGTCAACCTGCCACAATCTGGCAAACCCAGCACATTTTAAATGATAATGCTCAAATGAGTGGCTACAAGCTCAGAGCACAATTCAGTTTTTAAAATGTTCCACACAGGACAGAAAATAAGCTGCTCGTTAGCTTGTTTAGTTCAGATTGGAAGCACTGAAGCCGGAGTGGGAAGAAAGCTCTCTGTAGGTGTCTTACCAGTCCCAAAATTCCATTTTCACTTTGGAGGTTTACGGTGATGTCTGGTTTTATGAAGTTGCTGGCCAGCATGGGGATACCGATTCCGAGGTTGGCTGTTTGGCTCTTTGTTAAAGATGCCAACTATTACATTTGTAGTCATGCATTGTGAAGCAGCTATTACAGAAACATATTCGGCATTGATTTGAAAGCTGCTTTAACAGAAACAACCATACACAGGAGAGCATTCCGTGGACATTTTGGTGTAAGTTTGAAAGATTCCACAGAACTATGAAGTCATAACATTTCCAACATACCAAATATGTGATGCTGAACTATAGGGGAAAATCAGGGATCGATCAGGACCAATCATGTCACAATAACATCTAAATGTTAACTGCTGAGAAAAAAAAGTGCGTAATTTGAAAGTGCAATCAACACAAAGGCAACAATTATTCATTATGTGTGTTGAAAAAAAGAAGCTGTACAGAAAGAAAGAGGTTTTACTTGTTGTAATTAAAGGGAGGAACCTAGAGCACAACGTGATGTGATTTTGGGATTTGCTCGCTGCTCGTATTCTTTTTAAAGGATACCATACATCCCATCCTCAAACTCCAGAGCAGCCCGGCGAATGATCCTTTCCCGAACAATATCCGAGTCCTTCTTCGGTTTGGGCTTGTCTTCTTGGCTTTTCTTTACCGTGCGTTTCTGGAAGCGTACAGGAATATATGAGGATCAGGGAGACGGCATGCTGAGAGGATATTTCTGGCTGAGCATAAAGACACACATGAATAAGAAGAGCTAGTATGTGCGCTTCTGAACAATGGAAATGTGAAATCCTGCTACAATGGCTTCGTCAGAAAGGGGTCGACTCTCCACTTTGCTGTTAAAGGATTAATCATGATTTTCAATAAAGTGACTCTCACATAATTCAGACACGATAGAGAGAGAATGGATATGCATGTTCTGTGTCGGCCTGGTGTTGTACCTCAATCCTTTTTTCGTAGCTGGCTCCCTGGACCACCCTGTGGACGTAGATGCTGGGTATGTGGATGTCCTCTTCGGCAAAGGTCCCGACATCCACCACCTCCTCCACCTCCACAGAGACACAGAGGGATGAACACGACCGTTGAGATTAAAGTTCAGATCAGGAACCCACGCACAGGTGGACGTGCGCTACCAGAAAATGACCTCCATCTACCCAGCTATGAAATTGAACAGGTTAACTGATTGAAGGCCGAGAGTTTCTCTCGTTCTGCTTTTGCGGGGTTATCTCAAAAGCAATTATCTTGACTTTTAGGTTGTTGGGTATTTTTTAAGGCCAAAAAAAAAAAGGTGTTATTTTCAGCAATACAGCAGATTTTTTTAATTTGCTTCGATATCAAATCCTAAATTGAGCTACAAACAACTGACGCACACAGCAGACATTTGCACAGCAAATATGATCTCACTGGTTTAAAATGTCTGCTGCCGTCATGTCTTTCAGGAGGAAGCCATGGTAAATATTTGTGTGAGAGTCTTACAGTCATTCTTTTAGCAACACCAGCGAGTTCACTGAAAGCCGTCTGTGTACTCAAACCCAGCCTGTGCGACTAAAAACAGAAGAGGATCATCAGACACACCGCGGCCCAGGGGACATAGCTTGATCCTGAGAGCAAAGGAGATGGAGAGTGGGGGGATCATGGGGGGAGATTGTTTTGGTGTTGGGAGGATTTTGGTCGAACCAAAAGCACAGTTCAGAAAGAAACATACAATGTTTAGCTACATATCTATATTTTCAGGTCTATTCCACACACACTCCGGCCTCAAGAATCTCTCGCAACATTTACAGCTCAGCTTATTCTTTGGTTCTCAGTGGAGCTGCTACAACCTTGGCCATGTATATTGTCTACATACACCCCATTAACACTTTAATTACTTTTAATATGGCAGCATTTTGTCCGTCAGTAATCGACTAAGCAATATATTCCTGACTCTGAGACAGGAGTGCACCACCTTTCTGTAGAAAGTGTCCAGCAGCAGACGAAGAGTGTACATGAAGGGTTATTTCTGTCCGACAAACAAGACGGGTGGCTATTGATTTAAGCTGAGCTCGGTCAACATGCCTGGGATAGAAATCCCAGAACAAACGCACCTGCGCCCTCCTCCTTAGGTAACATGAGGAACTGCTATAAACTGAGCCTGTACAGCCTCAACTTACAAAGGTGTTCAGGGACAGGCATGTGTGGGCTCCACTCAATCTTGCCGCCCGTTTTTAGCCTGCTCTAGCTCCTAAAAACTCATATGGCATGCTTACATCTGTAGCATGCGGTATTAAAACGTAAGAATCAGATTAGATTTAGAGGACGGATTGTGCATATAGATATAGATAGAAGAGACCCCCAAGAGGGAGGAGGCGCAATTTCTTTCCTTCTGAAGACGCATCAAAGGGGGGGAGCACTTGGAATCTACACTAAATTAAATGGAAAAAGGAGAGTTAGACACATCTTTAGGGACCAAAAGGGGACTTAACCATGACAACATAATTCTCGCCCTCCCTTTTTTACGCTCCTTTGCAGCTCGCAGTGTAACCTACTTATTGCATTTACATGAGGGGCAAGCAGCCGTTCAGAGCAAATTTAATTGAATCTCTCCTTATCTCCACTTCCTCCCTCAGCACTCGGGCACTGACTGAGAGGAGTTAATGGCAAAGAGTGGATCCCATCTTAGCGTTGTCATGGATACGCAGGCTTTGGGTCTGTGGTGAGCTCGGGCCACTCACGGCTGTAGAGTGATTTTTAAGACTCCTTTTCTGGTTTCCCTTCAGTCGGGTTATGGTAAATCTCTGATGCTCCGCAGTGAAAAACGAGGCCAATGCGAGATGAGATTGGTAACGCGAGAGAATTGATACGGCGGTCCCACACATCCGCCCACGTCTTCCTCTGGGGGCTTGATCTGTCTTTTGTGAGAGTGATGATTTCCACAGACATCTTCATCAAGCAAGACTGAGCTCATCACATTGTAAAACGGTTACAGGGAGAACATAGGGAAGACTGGGGTGCAAATATTTGATGGCGTAAATTCCGACACTTCCGATGAATTCATTTAATTAACAGTATAAATCCCTAATTTTGTCTCCTTGATCTAAGTGTCAAATAGCGTGCCCTTCAAAAAACAACGGTATCAGTAAAAAAAGAAATCGCACGTCAAGGACGAGTTTCAGTTTCAGTTTTTTGGTTGTCAAAACACACACAAACAAACTGTGTATTCAGCTCGATTTTCAATTAGCCTTCTGTAGCTAAGTTGCAGCACAATAACAAGCTCATACAATTTAAATGTGCCGTGTACATAAAAAAGCCTCCTGCTCCTTTCATCTCGGTGATGTGTCCCGCCTGCACCGGCGCTCAGATGCAGTTCAGACAGGAGGTTCAATGGACAGGGACGAATAAAGCATTGAAATGCAGTAATTCAATTTTAAAAAAGCACACACATACAAAATAACAACACACAGATACACACACACACACACACACATCAATGAGCAGGTGTGTGGAGCAAGCAAACGGGCACACGCACAGACACACACATTGATATTCCTGTAACTGTAGAATGATTTTCAGATCAATGAGAGCAGGGCCAGGCATGAAGTGAGCTGGCAGGAGGACAGAGGTAATCAAAGTGCCCTTCACAACAAACACACAACAAACCTTTTTTTTTTTTTTTTTTTTTTTAGCTTTGTCAAATCGTGTTACTCTCAAACTGATTGGATCACAATGCTGCAGATTCCTAGAATAAACCACCAACGGCGGTGTTGCATACATCGTTTCCTCTACGGTGAGTAAACAAAGCTGGACATGTGCCATGTTTATCACAAATGTTTGCTAAAACAAGATAAAAACTAAAAGTGCTGCATATGCAGTCGATCACATTTTCAAACGCATGGGACTAAAACCAAAAAATGATCAGCGAGTGAAAAACACCAGCATGCTTTCAGACAGGAATTGAGATGCAGCCAGACAACACTTCAGCACCAATCACACTCCATGCTCTGAGCGAAGGTATTCATTGGAGCTGATCACACCCCTATTGACCATCTGGCATACGTGCACCAAGTAAAGAATGTGAGATCATATCTGCATTGTAATTTTGACAATTCTAACAAACTGTTAGTAAGCTGCCAGCTTCTAAAGGCTACTATATTCATTCCATCCTTTCTTAAAAAGGGCAGTGGTTTAAATGAATGCCTTCTCTTCCCAGGGTTGTGCCAAAGGATAATTCGATTTTTTTTCTCTGATGAACATTGATACCCGCAACACATTTATTCAAATTTTGGTCATTTGTCATCAGTATCTTGTGGTGAACAAGCAATTTCAACATGTAGTGCGCACGCTGAAACAATAATTACTGAGCAAATGTTTGCTCCCTTAAGTGGAAATTTAGCCTGGTGGAGGTAATAAAAGGAGAGGTCTGGTTGTCACCAGGATCCTGAGGAATCTTCTGCTCGGGACTATAAATATTTACATCAAATCTTATTTCAATCTGGCAAGGAGCTGTTTGGCTATTTTATTTTGGAAGTGTTGGGAGCACCGATGACACCAGTCTATACTACGCAGTACGCACCACCAGGCGCTTTACACCTACTACATGTTTTGGCTAGCTAACTTTTGCTAAATTACTTGGCATAATTTACCAAGTGGATTGGAGGGGGGGGGGGGGGGGAACCAGGACCAAGACTTGGCGGGGCAGACTGTCACACGCCCTGCTGCAGTAGAATGAGACATTTTCTAAACGGACTCTGGGGCTCCAGAAACACTACCACTTTTGTCCACTTTTTTCCACTTATTTCTGAGTATTGAATCATCAATTTTAAGTCTTAAATCAGATCTGTATAATGCCTTGACAAACTGAGATATTACAGACTGTAAAATAATCAGTGGCCAACACTATAATTGCAAAGCTACCTGACTTTACGATCCATCATGTTCGTGTTTTGTGTGCGTACTGACATGAGACAGTCCGGAGAAAGAGATGGTGTGGTTACGGGCATCAGAGCATGAGGGTGACAGCGACACCACACTGTCATTACCCCGTGTATTTATAGCCTCTCCATCTTCCTCCCAGTGTGCGTATGTGTGCGTTTGTGTATGCGGCACTTGGCCATGCTCTGCTGCCGCTTTCGGGGCTCAGCTCCGGCTCCATCCTCTAACCCAGAATACTGACAACATGAGCAACCTGTTTCCTCTCAGTGGAAACTCGCCTCGCCTATGACAGCCTTCATGGTATCCAGGAAATAGGAGACAGCCAGGCAATGCAGACCCTGACGACATTATAGGAACTAAAAATAAATGTTTTGAAGGACACACACTGCACACCAAAGGACATTGCGTCATAAGGATTTCAAACTCCAGCCCTAGCTCAAATGGTAATGTTTACATTTCAAAGAGCACTTAAGACTCTGTGCAAAGAGCATCAGATTCAGATGATAGGCAGGCAGTCATCAGAGAACTTTGAAGTCATCAGAGAACTTTGAACTTATAGTCAAAGCGCGCAACATGCAAATTTACCATTTCAAACATTCAGTTTGTGAATATGTTCAGCAAATCAGTCTTCCCCTTCTGCTGGCTCCCATCATCTCTTTTTCTTAATCTATACTCTCCTCTTTTCTGCCTGTCTCTTCAAATCCCTTCTACGGAGACCTACAGTAGAGCTGATTATTAAACTAGCCATGCAGGTTGTCACTGGCTTTAGTATCAGTCAGTAAATGTCAGCATTGCAAGTGAATTTAAGTCTATGTCGAAACTGGCTTCCTCAAGTTGCTCTGTGTGGCGGTGCAGACGTGCAAATACTGCAATCAAGATCCCTAAAAAAGGTAAGCTGTAAGATACACGAGTTATTCAATATTAATCAGCTTTTCTTTTGAGGCTGTATCTGTTTGAATTAATGCCTGAGCAGAGCCCACAGACTACATTCAGTCAACTACTTTAATCAGACGCCGATATGATTTGAATGTTTATTATGTGCACAAATTGATGCACCCGTGCCAAAACGGAAATGGACAGCCATGGTTTCAGAGAACTGACACATGAATGTAGAATAGTATCTGGTCTTGTAACTCGGCTACCATTATCACGCCTATATATATATATACGAGTTCATTCATGAGCTCACCTCGTGGTGTGTGACTGTATTCCTACCAAAGCTACTATAAATGAATAGAGTTGTCCTCCATCACTATCAAGGTGGCTTATTCATGAATCGATGTGTAGTCTCACAATCTCAAGATAGCATCGGCTAAATGGATATGCTAGTGCAATGTCATTGCTATCAGTGTCATCGCAGAGTGTTTTCTTCTCTCACATGCATACAAACGAGCATACGCACGCTCTTGTGGGGAAAAGGATGCCAAAGGCATTATTACAGCCATTATTATTACAGCAATTTGCTCTGGTTGTAGCCCAGCCAGCCCTGTCATTACCACCATTTAAAATGGTATATAAATGTGCCTTTGGCAGTCTATAAATAGAGATAATTAGCCGGCGTATTGGAAATAGGCATATCGCAGCTATACATTACAAAGATGGGGGAATCGGGGACCTGCAGTTCAGCCAGGCCAAAAGTAACCTGATAAAACATTGACAGCCCCCCCCCCCCTGCATGCTTTTTCAATGTACTTGTAGCCTGCAGGAGGGGCCTCCTTTAAGGTGCAGGTAGTCACCACTGCTGTGCCAGGTCAGGTTTTGCAAAGGCATAAAGAGTCAATGTCCGGATCACTTAAGAAATCATGACATTTATTGCACATCTTATGTACACGAAAGCTAATTCATGAACCTCTTCATGCCGGAAATGATGGGGAAAGTGAGTGGATTCATAATTATTTGCCAACAGTAGCTTGAGGAATGGAATTAGTCAAGAAAACTCAACAAGGCATAGTAAGTGCTGCACAACAGCATTACAAATGTGGGCTGTGATAAATAATTAAAATTCCAGCGGGGAGCAAACAAAGCATTACGCACCACGATGACGACAACTGTCATTTCAAGGCCAAACTCTGAAGAAAAAAAAACCCATCAAACATTACCTACACACTGAAGTTAACAATTCACTGCTGAAGCTACGGTTTCCTGTGTTTCGCAAATGTGTGCCATTTTTGTTTCAGCACAAATGTACAGCGGGAGGTTAAGGGTGAAACCCTCCTGAGGGACGGAGGTCATTTATACCCAATTAGACCTCTAGCTTGGTAAAAGAACATACTGACAAATACATTCATTAAATTCATGCATGACTGGTCGGTTGTTGTCGTGCACACACCAACACCCACGGCGCTGCATTGCACTGCCACAGTAACAGAATACAGTTGAGTCATTTACCGTGACTGATGGTCGAACAACAGCAGAAACCACTGCTTTGATTCGGTCTCTGGTGTATTGTATCCCACAATGCAATGGGGGGGGCCTTCATTGTAACTGTGATAAGGGAATAAATGGACCAGCTGGAAACCGTGGAACATTGAACAATTGAATAGGGTTTTGTTGCCTAGTAACCATGACAGGAGCTGTTGATGATCTAGTCATTTTCAAAGTGCTTTTCGTGTTTTCTTGTTTTCTGAGACCTCTCCTGCCTCTTGTAGTTTAGATCCAGTAAGAACATAAATAATAGTGGACTACAATGATGTGCCAGTGGTTACTGACCTGAAGGAATGAAGCCGTAGTGGTGGGTATGGTCAAAGTTGAATCTCTTCATAATGGCTCATGTATCATGATGTCATTTATATTAGAAGTTTAGTTCTTCCCAGATTTTGCCATTAATGTCGTACAGAAGTGGAGTCACCAGGTTACCCATCTACACGTCGCTAATGGATTAAACACCCATCCACTGAGCCTGAGGCAAACAAGTTGTTTAGAATTCAAATTGATATTTTGATGACTGACAGTTATGGATATGAAGTATGTAAATATTTCAATTGAATATGCCTTTCAAAGAACAAAGTCACAAGTGTAAGTGAAGAACTTGTAAAACACGTAAACTGGACAAGTTAGGAGGTCAAGCCGACGTAATTCAAACAACCATTCGGTAGCAGTGGGTTGGCTCAACGTTTCTTTAATCAAGAGGCTCATTGGGCACCGGCGTCATGTGTCAAGTGGAAACTCATCAGTATTTATGGAACTTACTTTGACATACTTCAATGTTGTTATGGATATTTTGGCATTTCCTTGACTCTGATTAGGGGAATTCATTTCATGAAGTATTTGTGAAGAAAGCATTGAATTGAATCTGGTTTGAATCAGCCAAACTCTTCTGGCCTCGTTGTATATGCAGTCCAAGTTGCTGCCCTTTAACTGAATGTGAGAAGTGCATAATCTTTACTCTACCCGATTTTCCTCAGTTCGGTCAGTCTCCCGTCGCAATGTCCTGACATTTTTGTCCTTTGACAACAATGAATTGCTTGGCTGCTGAACAGCTTGAGCCAGGTAGGCTCAAGCTGTTAAGGAGCTGGTGCAGCAGACTAGCAGCTTATTCTGCAACATGATCGTCAAAGAGCTTGCCGCACGCTGGCCTGGGCTGCAAGTTACACGAATGGCTTAAAAAAATAAAATAAAAACCTGAACCCGTCTGTTGGTTCCTTTCCCGGACTTAACAAGCGCACTGAGAGAGCAGGGTCAGTGTTGACAGCACATCACCATATTCGTGACTGAGCATGCTCTGAATCCTAAAAGATACATTTATTTTCAGAGAGATGGTAATTGCTTCAGGATCAGACATAAAAATGTTCCTAATCGGTAATGAAATACAGGCCTATCATGGTATTGTCACCACTAAATAAGCCTGGATAATGTTCTTAGCTTACCTGCACTGCCATAAAAAGGCACCGTAAAAAATGGCAAAACCGTGTGATACGAGAAAGTGTTCAGGCAGCTATGATGGGATTCCAAGTGCTTAGCACAACTAATGAATATCATTCCAAATACACTTTTGAAATATTAATTCATTTCAAATTGTATGCATCTGACATGAGCACACAGTGAATCAGTATCCAATGAGGAAGATACCTCACTTTTCAGTAGTTGTTATATTTTCAAAAAGCAAGTAACATCAAATCAATAACCACACGACGTAAGGAGGACAGTTTTGAAATATACCGAATTCCAATTTAACATTTAAAAAAAACCTGTTTGATATTGTTTGTCAGACCGAAGCACCATTGACAATGAATGCCCCAGTGGATAGAAGCATTTAGTTGATCCGTGGATGACAAGTGTCTGAAAGGACTATTTGTTATTAGAACGGGACGTGAAAAAAGGAGCGAAATGCAAAATCTTCAAAGACTAGGATGGAACCGACAGTCTGCTTTTAGTGCTGGCAGAGAACATAAAATTACTTTTTAAAATGGATTAATTTAAATTCAGATGCAAATGCAGAGCTTTCCAAAAAATAAGACGATTTGTGCCAGGGTGTGGAATGTGTTTCGGTTGAGATTGAGACATTACTTCTTTTTACAAATAGGCAATTTATAATTTCTTTAGGCTACACGCCAATGTCTAGTTCTCAACTAAAAGACTGTATACTGTGTGCTTGTTGAAAAATGTATGATTTCTGAATACATGCGAGTTGGCCGAAGCTGCTTGCTCCATAACCTTTTCTCGGTGCTTGTTAACTCAAGTAGGTCGAGTGCGTCCTGGAAGCTTGTGACAACGTGGGATATAAATCTCACATTTAACTTGTCACATCATTCCCTCTCTCTTTCTTTACATTCCTGCCACTGTATGCAAGTAGAAATGCCACAAAAACAATTTTAGAAAAAAAATAAATAAAAAAAAGTCCAAATGCAGCCTGGGTCTCTAAACCCATGAATCAATCGTTTCATCCTCTCCACTCAGCAAACATACCCCGAGCAGATGATTCTGGGTGCACAGAGGTTGAAGCAGGCAGTTCAATATTAAATCCAACCAACTACACTTGCATAAAGCAGCCGTCTAAGCAAAGCTGCATCATCATTCATGTCACCACCGTCTACATTACGACTCCAGCAGACGTCACACAGACACATTTCTTGGTGGCGCCGCTGCTGTCAGAGTGACTGGTCTTATTATCCCTTTAGAAGAAAATTAGCTCATTTCTTTTTCCACATAGAACAGACTGTCCATAGTTCATTGGTATATCCATCATCGGCATCATGGGTGTCGTCAGGTTAGTTAGGCACGATGGGAAATAGTGCTGAATACTGTCTCAAAACTTCTTAAATACCTGTGCTACTTACCACTTCAAAGGCTCTCTATACGGCTGTGTAGTGAGAAAATGTACTCTCCCCATTTGGTCCCAGACATTTCTAATCAACAGAAAACTAAATCCAGCAACCGTGGAATAATTGAAAATGTGCTTAGTGGAACCCACTTAGATTTATGAGAGACCCTTCGCTACCTATTTATTTTCTGAAGGCGCCTGTGTTTTATGGTTTTCACACAGTTTTTCTCCCGGCTGCTCTCTTAGTCAAACGGTGTCTATATGGGAGGTGTGAAGCCGTTTTGTGTGTTGGAGAGAGACACACACACATCCACACAGAGGGAAGAGATGAGCTATCACATTTCTAGACAATCAAATGCAAGACAGGTGGGTAACCAGACAGATAGGATGACACAGACATCCCAGAGATAGCAGGACGTTCAGACTTTGTTTTCGATCATACAGATTGAGGCAAAGATCTTTGAACTTGTAACCATTAATAATCTGAGGTCTAAGAGTTATTTTCAGATGAATAGAAACCAATTCCAATATCCAAGTGATCCTTTCATCCCACGAGCATACAACACCTGGCCTTACACCTGTAAGATGCCCGTCTCACATTTCTGCTTCCGACCTCGAGTGTGAAAAGGATTTTTTCTTTTCTTTTTTCTCCACCTTGTTGTTTGAGGTTGGTTAGATAACATCTATCTGATGATGACTGTGTTGTTGATCTCCCGCTACGGGTGATTAGGTGACTACAGACTTTGTGTGGTTGGGTTCAATTGTCAATGGCATTTCTATTTACACCATTTCCTTCATGATCTACAGTTAAACATCTTTAAAATGTTACTTAATCCACATGGATATTCTTTGGATGTAGATGGCCGGCTGATTTAGTTTGTTGAAAGACAAATTCACACATTCACACAAGATCACTTCCAGGCGGAGCTGGAAATTAAAGGTGCAGAATACGAGATTGGGAGTATTTGGATTGTCTCAACGGCTTTAAGCAAAGTGCTGACAGAGCTAACAGTGTTCACCAGAGGGGTGACCGGAAGGTGGGTGCTACACACGCGTTATCAGCTGCAACCACCGTATGAGCAGTGCAAAGCGGCGGCCGTAAGTGAACCAGTGGGGCACGCTCACATGCACTAACATGCACTAAAGGCACGCGTGGCCGGCCTGGCTACGTCAACAAAGCAAGGAGAAGCTCAGATAACAACACACACAGTAGGAGAGCGACTTTCAGCTGTGAGGGCCAGGAACTAAATTCCTAGAAAATGAAAGTCGACATAACGCATGAAAACTATTAAAAGGAAAACCCAAGTCTGTGTTGTTGGAAATTCATACCTCAACTATGGTGGTTTTGGCTGCCTTGCACATGGGCTGGTTGAAGTTCCTGGCTGTTTTCCTGACAGAGGAGAGCAAGAAAGAAGTGATATGAAAACAAATCATAATATTTAAATTAAAAAAGGCAGAGATGAGCAAGTAAAACGCAAAACCTCTCAGTGTAATGTCCAACATCTAGTATCCAGTACGGCATGTTAGTTTACTAGAAGACACTGCTCTCTTGTGGAGAAATACTGTACTACATCTACTAATTGGTTGGCGCAAATTAGCTTATTGATGGTAGATGGAGGGTCAACACTGAATTTAGACCGATGAGGATATCCATTAACTTAATGAGTCATTTATTATCTGGATTTTTCTGACTTTGTTCCATGTACGTTGTTAGTAATGATCAGTGATGATCCTAAACCTAACCTGAGATGAGTGTGCTGTGAGAATAATTCAAGAAATAGAAGCTGATGCTGACATATGATATGTTAACACACGTGGATCAAACGAAAGAAAAGCATGTAGCTAGAATCAGTCCATACAGTACATCCCTCAAAGATCCTATAAAAAGGTCACGGTTCAAATAATTGAATTTCCATTGCTAAAACCAATCCCAACCTTTCCTTAAACTGTTTCACTCTCGCCACGTGACATTGGCATCATGTGAAGATTGTTGTGCAAACACGAGCAAGGTGATAAAGATCAGGCTAATGTGCTTTGTGGCAGGAAGAACCTGAATCCTTTACTAGATAAATACTGGTACCTTCCATTTCAGCCGTTACCTGAAAATAATGTTTCCAGCCTTGTCAGCTTTCCACGCCTTGACCAGTGCGAAGTCTCCAGTTATGGCCTTTTCCATGATGTAGTGCCTGCCATTGAACTCCCGCACCTGTACAATGACAACCCAATTCAAGGAGTGAGTGGCGCCGGCTGCAGCATTTACAGCATTTTCAGACTTGGCCCAGATATGCGAGTCCAGGCCGAGGTTAGTCATTGCTGCTGATTTTTATTTTTTATTTTTCACACAAGAAAATCAACAACACGACAAACATTCACGGCGACGCATCACGCCATCTGTGAAAAGCCTTATTCTGGTAAACATGAACTTTCAATAACAACAAACAATAACTTTCCCTCGTTATTTAAATGGTGACTGAATGCGTGTTTTTGTAATGCAAAGCCTATTTTGAGGACTTCTTCAACCCAGGTCTATATGCATCTTCCACTGTGAAGAAAGGATGGCTTTCACTTCTGGAGAGAACGACAACGCACCACATCCAGCTTCCTGGGAAGCAAAACAGTGCCCAAAACTCTCACCTCTCTCTTCTCACTGGCGATGGCAATGCTGCCATCTTTGTTATACTTAATAGGAGAGCCTCCCTCTTGGATCAGTGTGCCGTAGCCAGTGGCTGTGAAGAAGGCTGGAATCCCAGCACCCCCAGCCCTGATCCTCTCTGCAAGAGTTCCCTGAAAGGAAAAAAAAAAAAAAGAGTGTCAGATTAAAAGAAGACGACAACATATAAATGTCCACGGCATGCCTTTGTTATTGTCCAGTATATCACATATACAGTATGAGGTCTGATCATTTGGATGTTGGAATTTAGCATGTCAAAACCTCCTGATTGAGTGAATTTGGTTTGTCAATGTGCATTTTCATAAAGTTATGTATAATAGACCTTTCCATGTTTTCTGACCAACCTGTGGCGTCAGTTCCACTTCCAACTCCCCGGTCAGATACTGACGCTCAAACTCTGCATTCTCCCCGACGTAGGAAGAGATCATCCTCTTGATCTGTTTAGTCTTCAGCAGCAGGCCCAGGCCAAAGTTATCCACTCTGAAGAAAAACATTCACATATCATCATGAACCTTTGAATGGGAGTGATTAGGTAAATTGTTAATGGACGGCATTCATATGGCTCTCTCCTTGTTTAGCGACCACTAAAAACACTTTACAACACCAGCCAACATTCACCCATTAACACACACACAAAACTATTTGGGGTTCAGTGTATTGATTGCATACACATTTGCTGGTTTAGTCTCATTTGTCCCTGCTCTTTGACCGAGAGGAGAGTCCTGACATTGTAACATACCTCTTATTCCCAAAAATCCCCAGGGAGGTTATTCACAGCTGTTGTAACTGTTGTAACCATTGTGTTACGAGGGCTGTTGGGATACTCACGGTTTAGTGAGATGACTGACTTTATGTGGCTGGTCAGTCTTTAACATATGAAGGCATAGTCTTCATACAACTTAATAAAACACATAAAGAGGGTTCTGTCTTATATTTCCCACCCTGTCTTATTACAGGCTGCAATATTCCTCTGAGAACACTGCAATCAAATCAAATCTGTTTTAATGACCAATCCAAATGAAACTTTAAGTTAATGTTATTGTTGCCCTTTATTACTGTCTCTGATCCTACTGTTCAGAGCCAACACAAAAGCTGAGCTTTGCAAAGAGCGGATTTTCCTTCTTTCCAATATCCCAGGGAGCCGAGAATCAGGAACCACTGCTTTGTCCACAACTCTAATCTCAGATCCTCAGCTGACACGATATCTAGGTCATGTGCGCTCAGAATGTCAAAAACAGATGACTGTGTTAAGCCCCCCCCCCCGTCCCCGTCCCACACGCAGCTAGCGTTACAAAACATCTATGTCAAAGAGCAAGTCTGACTCACAGTTTGTTATCTTATTTGTTTGTATGTTTGTTTGACGACAAACACCACGTCAACTTCAACGGGTGGACTCTCCTATCGGGGACAGAGGACAATACAGAATGAAGAAATTCGAGCTCTCCAAGATAAATGTTCAGTGATCAGAGCAGCTTCCAGCATTGGACACAATTCCTGCCTTTCATACAGAATCTATGCTGGTGAAAGCATGAATATAAAGCTGCGGGGGGGTGCCGCTCTGTCACAGCTCAATAATCTCCTGAATCCTCTCATCTCCCGTTACAGTGCATGAAGAGCGCACTGTGCCAGTCTTCATCACGCCAGAATTCAATCTTCCCAGAAAACATCAAACACACTGCTCTTACTTTTTCTTACTATTCGCAAAAACTTCATCCATCATATTGTCTTGACTCCCATATGTCGTATTTGTAGTATTGCACTTTCACCAGGATTGTTGAGAGAAATGGCGTTTATCTCAAAGTGCTCATCGTGGCGGTAAAGAATGTCCTCTCTGTTATCACGGGTGCATTATTCCTCATATTGAAGTTACACATAGTGTAAAATCGTGTCCTTCCTCTGAGACTTGAAGAGGATTAACAACCCATTCAGGTCTTCAAGAACAAAAGGAGCAGAGGAAGAGGAGTTTACAGCTTTGGGAAATCTTCTGTCCAAAATTGAAATGTTACACAACTGCTGCTTTCCCCTCACAGCCCTCATCCCTGCAGACACGCTTAGTTGTCCCCAAAACAAAAAGAGTGGATGTACAGTAGGCACGGTAGCTTTTACAAAACAAGAATAATCAACAACAGTCGCGTGTTACGACTGGCAGTCAGTTCTAAACTCCCCTCCCCTTGTTGCAATATGACTCGCGCATACTATAAATACCATAGTTCCCACTATAATGTACACGTAGCCTACATGTAGCCATGCATAAGATGATCCACTGTGTTGGGACTGGCTCAGAGACAACATGGCCACTGTTTGTAAGAGGTTGCAATGTACAATCTATGGGCAGCAATGATTGTTCAAAGGGCTCAAGTAAATATTTTGAGCAACTATTTCAAGAATCAATATCCAGCAAAAACCAAAGTCCACGAGAGAAGTCTGGTGAAGAGTAACTTCTGTGAAGCACACTTTGTAGGTGAAATAACTACTGGCACAGAGAAATGTATTCACAATGTCTGTACAGAGACTAAGCCATTTGATCTTCCTACTGCACGACTACAATAGGAAGTAGTCAGTGTTTCTGCAGAGTCGGTTTCATATTTAAGTAGAACAGGTTCCAGTGACTCTTTTCAAGTTTCAGTGCTGCTGTGCAAACACTTCAGATAAAACTACATTTACTGTGTTGGCAGCACATTGGCATTCGGTTACGGAAAAAGATTACAACATGACAACTGACAAGACTGTTTCCTAGTCTGCAAGAGAGACATCGGCATGGTGCTAAAAAAAAATCCAGGGAAATTGCGGTGAAAAGCTAAGTTGATAGCATACAGGTAAAGCTTTTCATTTGTACTTCTTTAAAAATGAAAAAAATGTTCTTTCCAGGATTGTCATGATTCAGGTATTTCCTAAATGATTGACCCATGAACCCAATGCTTAGTAGAATAAATGACTACGTCTCTAGTTTGAGATTCTCCTGCATATCAAGGTAACTAGACCGAATGCTTAATAAAGGGCATTGATGTCACCTCTGAACGTATTTATCTGGAGTTTGTCCCACTGAGAGAAAAGACACACGTCACACACACCTGACCACTGAAGGAGGCACTGTAACACTGCTTGGTTTGCAAGCACACATTCAGATCCACACACACACACACACACACACACACTTACCCTGCATTGTTGCTGACGGCGGTGAGACCGCTAACGCCGGTCTTCAGTAAACTGTTGATGAGATTCTCTGGGATGCCACATAATCCAAAGCCTGTGTTGCGCCACACAAAAAGGCAGTAATGCATTATAAACAAAAAGAAAGTGGAAGCAACCAAGGAGTCATTGCAGAGTGTGTGAAAAGGCTTAACTATGGTACTTCAAGGTGGAACTTTCACCTAGTAGGGTTAGGAACATGGCAGATATGGAAAAAAAAGAAAAACCTATAATATTTCCCGCTGTTACAAAACACACAGGAAAACTTTGAATCGAATAACATGGTCAACCTGGAACCAAGCCTCAGGTAATTCTAGTCATTTGTCAGTATCACGTGTTTCGATTATTACACTGAGTGAGGCAGATTTCTGTTTGTCCGTGTTTTTTTTCCCCCCAGATAGAGGTGACACACAACGGAAAATGTTGAACAATGTCTCTCCGAACTTGACTATAAATAAGAGCTGTGGAATTTCTGTGTGCTCTGTGTGTGGATGGTAAACAACCACAATGCCAGACACAGTTCAAGCTGACTTTGCTGTTGAGTGCTCATTGAACATACATTGTTTTCATGAGTTAACAAAACTTGCACGCAGTTACAAACTGAGATAACTTGCCAGCACTGTCATCAAGGTGTCGATGTAACCATCCTATAATCTTAAGAGTCTGTTTGTGAAAGTGTTGTATGTATTACCTCCCACAAGAATGGTAGCTCCACTTGGGATATCTTTGACTGCCTCTGTGGGATCCGAGTAGAAGTGTGAACTTCTTTGGCTGGAGGTAGAAAAGTAGCAGCCGCAGGACTGCAGAAAGCAGATCAAGAGGCGATTAAATTAAACAGAAACACTTTAAATTGAGTCTTTCAGAAAGAGTTCCAGGAACTAACTATAAGTGATTCTGAATAACAACATGCCAGTATAACGCTTAAAAAAACTGTTGCTGGTTAAAACGAAACCGACAGATGCCTGAGGGCAGCTAATATGGGGCTAAAACCAATTCTGATTTATATGCAGCACATTTTGTTGTGTTTTGCCACCTGCATTTCACAGACAGGACTATCATGGATTATAACCATGATGGGCTGTGAGTCTACGGGCTATGTTTATTGCAATTACATTATAAACCTGTTTAACTGGCATTTGATGTTACATATTTGGGATTTCAGTAACACGGATTCCTATGAACGTGTAACCTTGAGCATTCACTCCTTTTGCTTTCCTCATTATTACTAACTTCACAGTGGATTATGAAAGCAATGGCATTACTGTATTGTACAACGTCCAGACTATAACATGTGCATAACAGAAATATTGTTTGCGTGTAAATACATACTGGCAGAGGTGGATTATGCTAAACACGAGCACACCTTCACGTTGGACGTTTTGACTGTGCGTTATGTAAAGCCGCTACAATGAACTAAGTTAACTGTTATCTATTCATTGTTTAAAGTCATTAATCGTCACAATATTATGATCATGTATTCCAGCGATTTACAAGCATATTGTGTTAACCGTGTCAATTATTGAACCCATCAACGTAACCGTACCAACCTTTCTCAAATGGAGATTTTCCCCATTTAATTTGGTTCTGCGGGGACCTGAGAGATTTTTGAAGAATAAATTCTCCGCTCTGCACAAGGCTTTGAGGGCAGCCATGCTTTTGAGACACGGGGAGAGGAGCACTGTGATAGCTGCAGCCGACGAGACGACAGATGATGTAGGCTGCTGAAAGGTTGCTGTGTGGCTACCCGCAATGCTAGCTCACACGCCAAAAACTCAGCGCCCCAATGACATTGGCTGGTGCGTCAATGGGCTGGACTAGCACGCGGTGACACAGAGGCTCGGCTAGCTCATTTAAATTTAACCCTTTCACTACCACCACGCCACCATGCGGTAACAGTTACTCTGCGAACTGCAAAATGCTTTCACTGTTACAGAGACGTTAATGTCGTTTCAAAACCCCTAAATTGGAATAAGTATCGGAATTTAAGTATATACAAGTGCGGAGATAACTACCTTCATGCGCACGCGCACACACACACAAACACACTGATGTCTCTTGGAAACAGGCATGACACTATGAGCACGTGAGTAATCCCTGGCTCACGTGACGCATACTTTTAGTCATGGCCGACGACTACAGGCGACAGGGTTTTGAGTTGGAGAGAAGGATCTTTGAGTTAGACATCAAGTGTTCCAGTCTCAGAGCTGAAAAGCAAGGTATGGACATAACGTTGTTATTTTTGTGTCTCGTGGCCGTTCTTGGCACCGCGTCTGCGTGGCTAAGATTATTGTTCAGTTTATTAGCTACCTAGCAAGCTAGCTAACGTTATCTAACATAGCTTGCAACTATAACAACAGCTGTTGTCTGATGAAATGTTATCGGCAGATAATACTTGCCCAACAGTTATTATCTAGCCGGTGAACATTTAACTTCGTCACGGTTACTAACTGACCGATGTTTGTTTTTGAATATTATATGGGTGTCCGAGTTAACGGCTAGCGTAAATTTGCTAACGTTAGCTAAAATGCATTATTGTTGACAAACGTTTTACATTAGCTGGCCATGAAACACGATGCCACCTAAAAGTAAATAAAATAGGGGTGAGAGTTAACCGTAGAAGTAAAGTTTCCATTATTTTATGTTCAATTCTACCTGTTATAGTCGTCATTACGTGTCAACATTGTTAACGTTAAACGCTTGAAAACGTCAGTTCACATTTCATGCCATGATTGTATTAATTTATTATGTTGGCAAACAGTCACATTGCCTTTAGCTTTGTTACGTTAAAACTATTTTGCATAGACTTGTAAATATACAGTGCCATTCATCAACAAAAGTACAGAAATAATTGGTAACATGTTAATGTGTCGTTCTTCCACAGATGATGACTATTTACAGAATGCGTCTGCCATACTAGACAAGTTGAAAAGCTATTACAGGCAAGGAGGGGAGAGTAGCAACCTTTCCAAGGTGCTTCAGGATTACACACAGGTACTTCATTACACTACATTAGCTAGTGTTTAATATCTGGCTCTGTTTTCCATTTATCATTTAGTTTGTAAAACATCATAAAATAGTGAAGAAAATGCCTCTCAAATTCCCTGAACTCAAGGTGATCTTCAGATTGTAAGGTGCATCTGTCTTAGAGTCCAAAACTCAAAGGTATTCAGTCATGCTTACTTTTATTAAACGGGGAAAAGCATCCTTAAATTTGAGAAGGCGGAACCACCAAATCCTTAGCAGGTTTGCTTGATAAATGACATAAGCGATTAACCAAAATGAATGTGTTCTTTTTTTGTTTTATCCCTATAAACGTCAAACTTGTAGCCCCTCAGTTCAGCCTTTGAGTTCAAAACCATATGCTATACATCTATTTCACTGATATCATAGCTTTCACAATGTAGGAGAAGAAATGTACGCCCTAACTGCAATCAACTTACTTAGCTTTGTGTAAGAGATGCTTAGATTGAGGAAGATTAAAGCCAAGTGTGTGCTGGAGTCAGAGGTTAGTTGTAGATTGTTACGGTTGTCTTGTTGATGTGAAGTGGTCTAAACCCTGACTGAAGAGGCTCAATCGGGTTTTTCGTGATTCTGATTTGATCTACTTTATTAATGAAGAACTCAATACAGTCATTTAGTTTGCTTCTGATGATGTAAACAGTATTTTTGTAAGTGTCAAACTTGTTGCATAGTTTTCTTGAACATTGTATTCAATGTCAAGTGTGAGTATACATTTGTTTTTCATCCTTCAGGTGATCCTGGACATCACATTTTATGAAGAGAATAAACTGGTGGACCAGGAGTTCCCTGAGGACTGCTCACCTTTTAAAATCCAGCAGCTGCTGCAAGACCTGACTGAGCCAGAGGTTTTGGCAGGGAGGCTAGCACCAGCACAAGAAGTGTGTATATGTGTGTCAAGACCATCTTGTGTGCATGTCAATTCCACTTTAATGTGGTCTCTAGTTAGTTTATAGTTGTGCAAAAAAAGAAGTAGCCCATATTTAATTACATGTCATTGTCAAACAGTGCTATTTATGTCTTTTGGTTTTTAATAGGTGCAGTCTATGTTGGGCCTTGAGCTGTTAGAATGCCTCTATTGGAGACGTGGAGCTCTGCTGTACATGTACTGCCACACCCTTCATCAGCGAAAACAGTGGATTAAGAAAAACAAGGACACATTCCTTAAGGTGCCACACTGTTAAGAAATCTAAGTAGATTCAGTAAATTGTCTTTGTGAACAGAAATATGGGCTGATTCAGCCAGATCCATTTACTTTGTTTTGGTGCAAACAGAAGTTTAGTATGTGAGGTTTTTTCTTGGCATATGCTGAGATTAGTCCTAATGCTCATCTGACTCTGTTGTTTCAATCTAGTGTATTCAGGAAGGGGTGCGCTACCTAATGCGGATGTTGCAGGTGAGAAACTCTGTGAAGCTCAACGATGGCGTGGTGCTCCATGACACTGCTACAGCAAGCTTCTTATCTGAAGGTAAACATGTCATCAGTTATCTATGATTAACAGCTTCAGTCAAGTTGGAGAAAATTCTTCATGTGGGCCATTTGATCATACTCACTTATTATTTTGGTCAGGCATCTTCTCAGACACACACCTGTTGACGATGATGTACATCGGGGAAATGTGTTTCTGGGCGGTCAAGTACGAGGACTGCAGTGCTGACACTATGGATCGCAAAGAAGATCGCCTCCAGTTTCGGGACATTGGCACACAGATCCTCAACAAATACGTGCTGGCCTGTGAGGGCCCTCTGCAGGGCCAGGGCTGGAACACAGAAAATGCCAAGGAAATCCTTAGTATTTTACAGTGAACCCAGCTGCCCCTGTGTTGAAGTTGCCCTCAGGCACAGATCTAAGTTCAGTATTCAAATGTGTGTAAACCCCAAATAAAAATGCAATTCATCAGGTGGGGTGTAATCTTGTGGAAGGTACAGTAGAGACATGGGGAGAAAGTGTATGTGAAGGAAAGAGTCTTTGGATCAGTGTCTACAGGCAACCTCATCCCATGCCAAATGGCCGAGGCCAAAGCAGGTGAAGGAGAGGTTAGAAAGGATAAGACTGGTGGTGTAAAACTGGCAGGGGATGCAGCCAAGGTTGTTAAATAACATTTTGCCCTGTCCTGCTGAAAAAGCAGTTATCATCTTGATTCCAGACTGTTGACTGGGGCACTTATTTTGCTCTGAGAATGTGTTATAATAACATTAATATAAATATTAAAAGGTTATTAATGAAATTTACCTTTTTTTTTTTTTTTTTTTTAAGATTGAAGATAATCCAGCTGGAAATGAGACATTGCACAGTAACATTTTATTTATTGTTTTTTTTTTGCGGTTTTGTTCTGCTTTTTAATATGTTATAATTGCATATACATTATATATGTGTGTATACAAATATGCACTAACGGCAAAAAGAAAGGTGTTAAGAAACAATTCACAATGATGTATTCATGACTATTTGAAGTATGTTCAGATTTGTTCATACCAGCTTTGTAATGCGCCACTTGTATTCTCATCTATTGCAAAATTACATTTCTCTGCCACTTCAGTAACCTTGATAGTACAACTATTAATAGAGACTCTGTGTTGTTTGGACGAAAATCATTTTCTGTTTTTTATGTCCTCGTTGACAATAAACACGCGCGTTGTTTTAAGAAAAACACGATTTAGCTGCACGTTATTGAAAAACACAGTACCCACAATGCCCCACTTCAGCCAGCAACAAGGAAGTAAGACGGGTGGATGTGTTGTCATCGCTCACTCCGTCGATATCACGGTGGTTTTACCATTTCGTCGCTTATTACCACTCACTTCTGAAATCATGGCAGGACAGACACAGCAGCTCAGCGAGTCTGTTGTGATCCGCAGCCTCAGAAGGTTCAGGGACCGATATTTCCCAAACAGTGGTAAAGTTGTCAAAGGCTCTTTGACGCCTGTTGTGGACGCGGTAGGAGAGCCACAACCGGGATCTCTGGATAGTTTACCGGTGAGTGAAATTAATGGAAATGTATTTTGTTTAGTTTGACCTGTCCTAAACTATTTAGCCGTTTTAATGTCTATATTCATCTCATGGGGCGAGGTAGGGGCAGGTATGTGAGGTTCAAATGCATGACTACAATTTCGACTTGTTTCCATATAGGACATCTAAAAGCCTGGAAACTGTTCCTCGCATATCTCGATAACCGCTCCTCCAATCTTCTCACGTGGTGGGTGTATTGATGGGGACCCCGTGAAGTGCTTTTTTAAAGATCTAGTGCAATTTTGACACGCGACACATACAATAGTAATCCCATCCTGCGGACAGCCGCTCATGAATACGTCACTTAAACTGCTGGATAGAGTGCTGACCAGTGGCCCAATCCCAATGTCCCCCTTTAGGGACTCACGGACTTTGAGGCGCGCTCCCGCGAAGTCCGTGAGGGTTTAGTGATGTCCCACTGTTAAATCATCGAGTGTTTGATTCTCTTGCAGACATTTTGAGCCCTTTATGAACCCTTACCGTCAGTCAGCTGACTTTGCCTAAGGGAATTACCCACAAATCATTGCAATGTGACGTTAAACACGGGTTAACCAGTGGACGCATGGAGACGTAAAAAAAAAGGTAAACAAAGAGAACGGCTCACGTGTGTTCAGCCTGTCCTATTCAATTTACGCAAACATTAAGGGTTAAAGATGGAACAAAAAGTAAACTTCAGATCAGAAGATATTTATTTATTTGTTCATCAAATATTTGATTTAGTCATTGAAGCTGTTTTGACAAAAACGAGTAAATATATTATATGAAATTACCTTTCAACTTGTGAGGAAAGAGTCTGGAAGACTTTCAAATCAGGGAGTACAAAGTATAAAAATGAATACACACAATTGTATTTGTAATTGTACAATTGTATTTGCAATTGTGTTTGTAGTATTTTTTGTTGTTTTGATGGTAATGTGATATGTTGCAGCAAAGTGCTGTCCCATTCCTATTTACACCGTCTCAAGCCGTCACAGTCTCTCTCACTCAACCACTTACCAGGTGACTTCAGTAAGTCCTTGAGGGTTCAGGGTCTGAGGCTTTAGGGGGGGGGACATTGGGATTGGGCCATAGACTAAATGAATGCTGGATAACGTCATGACTGAACTTACCTTTACTTCCGGCAAAATACCCCCTCTCACTACATCCACGCTCTACTCATCAGTCGCGTTCGTGATGTCAAAGCAAGCGACTAACGTGCGCTGTGATGCTGTTTCCTCAACGTTCCATGAACGTTCACGGGACGTTGTCATTCGAACCTTCCGGGAACTTTTGACGAACTTTGGCTGAAGGCCAGGGTTCAGGGTAGGTCCAAGGTGGAGCTTTCTGTTCTGGTTGAACAGGCTTTATAATGCATCACATTTTAATTGTCAAATGTAATAGTACCACAAATGAATGGACAAGATGTCACATTACATAAAGTGAAATAAGCTGGTTAAATGTAATAGCCATTGAGTCGGGTGGTGAAGAGACACCCTTTTGTACAAGCCGTGTACTCAAGACCAGAATTTGTTCTTTAATTGACAAAGTCATAGTCCTTGCTCTATGCTAGTTTATAAAACTATTTACTGTGATACTTAAAGAAGCCCACATTTTGCTGTTAATATTTATGTAGCCAACTCTCACTAAAGTAACATTTGAAATGCCGGGTTTTTCTTATCCTCGTGTGTCTTTCTATTGATAATATATATCCAAGTGTTAGTGATTGTCCATCGGTTCCTTCCTGTCTCCTTCTCCTAACTAGTCCTTGACACTCTTTTACTTTAGTTTTGTTGAAATCGTGGTATTAAATCATGCCCTCCCTCTTTAAGGTGGACGTACAGTTCCTGATCATGACCTTACTGTCTCCGGCGGATATCTGCATTCTGGGAGCCACCAGTCGGTACTGGAGGGCCATGGTTAGAGATCCAATACTGTGGAGATACTTCCTGCACAGGGACATGCTAAACTGGCCCTCCATTGATCATGTGAGCATGCCCCAACTGGAGTTGTTGGACGCACCACTAATCAATGAAGACGAGAGCCTGGACGATAGAGAAGAGTGGAGCGACAAAGGGATGGAATCGAAAGTTGACTACATGTCAGAGTGGGTGTCTTTTACTGTCGAGGTCAGTTTGTTTGAAAGAGATTTTGACTGCCCTTTATGTCCCGACAGATACCTGAAAGGCTGCCCATCCTGCAGACAACAATGGCTTCCCTCACGGCCAACCTATGAGGTTGTGACCTCTTTTCTCCAGTCTCTGGTGCCCTCATCTGAGCCACGTTTTGCCATGTTGGGCCCCGGCATGGAGCAGCTGGACGTCTCTTTAGTCACAAGGCTCCTGCGTGCTCCAGATGTGCTTCCAGTGTCGGGCACTCCTCACAGACAGATAAATGGTGAGATAACCTTTAATGTTTGGTGCTGATGATGAAGGCTATAAGCTCTTCTCGGTCACCATTATTAGCATAGTGACAAAAACACCCCTGAATCAGTTTAAAGTCCAGCTTCGTCTTGAGCTGATAGGAGCTGGCACTGGAACAAGATCACTTTAACAAGCAGATAATGCTGATGTGGTTATTTTTACAAACCACACACTTCACTTACTTGTTGTGCGTTTACTTTCCTACCACTCGGTGGCAATATTGGCCAATAATTGTTATCAGCTAAGACGCCCCAAGAATCTAACCGACCCTTGTTTTTATACTCTAGGTATTGGCTCAGGGATCAGTTACATGTTCAACAACCAACACAAATTCAATATCCTGACTCTGTACTCAACCAATAGGTAAGCACTTTGTATTCAAAGATACCATGTGAGTTGCAGTTATAATCAGTTTTTCCTGCGTATCATTGTGAATACTGCCACCGTCATTAAACTGTGCATGCTTGTGTGTGCAGGGCAGAGAGGGAGAAAGCCAGATTGCAGCAGCAGAGCATCAGCAATAAACTGTTTACCTTTGAAGGAACCGATGACTCAGGTTATCCAATCTACAGCCCTGCTCCTCAGGTCCAGCAAGTGTGCCAGGTGGTGGACGGTTTCATCTATGTAGCCAATGCAGAGCCTGAGAGAGGTGAGATAAGATGGCATATCTATTCGCAGCCTCTGCTCCTCTGCTACCACCATGTCGCATCATGCACAGTGGGTTTTTTTTTGCCATATAAACTGCCAGCGAAGACCATTTGCATGAAAAACCATGTCATCAGTAGGCGACGGGGAGTCCGAGGCGGCTCAGATTCGGGCTGTGCTTAGCTGTGCCGAGGGTTCGGCGACCAGGCCTCTGCTGGTGCTCTCCTGTGTCTCCAGAGAAGAATCGGAAGAAGTCAGGATAACCCGCCTGCAAACCAGTACCAGCAGAAACAGGGCCAGGTGTCGAACTCCCTGTGTCAACATCGCAAAGAGACTCGGACTACCCCAGCTGGCGAACCCTTGGATGGTAATTGAAAGATTAAAAGATTGATGATTGAAATCTATCCAGTGTCAGTTTCATGAGACTTTTTTTTTTCCCAACCTGTGTTTGTGTTTCTCGCTCTCATTCAGGTGCAGGATACAGTCGCAGAATCCCTATCAGGTCTTCTGGAGGGCGTCTCCTGGTTGCTGAGATGTTCGGGAGTCAAACTCTATGGTAGCTAGTTCTCTAACTTCTGCTGGCTGCCAGATGAGTGAAAACCACTCAGACACCAAGACACACTATACGGCATTACCCGAGTAATTTATGCCACATCTGCACTGATGGGTTTCTAACTGTTGTTCATCCAGGACAACTGAGAGAGACTCTGATCTTTATTTACAGAGAGAGCCGAATGAAGGAGTGATGGCAGGACAGGAGGTTTGACCCCCCCCCCCCCCCCCCCCCCCAGTACACACTCGCAATAAAAATGTAGTTGTTGTAGGATGAACACTGCTTGTTCACTGAGACTTGCAGTAAAACACAGATGTAAAAAGACTCTGGTGCAGGACTACAAAAACCCAAATGAAAAAAATGTAAAATCTCACTTTGACTCAATTTATTATCACATTTAGGACTTGCCGTGCTGCTGACTAATCAGGTTGCCCGCTGTTCAGTTCAACACGGGGAAGAGATTTTTCATGATTTGACATGGCACTTTTCAATATTTCATCTACGGTTCATAATGACCCGGCCTTTTTACAGCTTATGTAACTTTCAGACAAAGTCCACTGCCCTCTGATCAATGCTTACCTCTCGTATACCGTAAATATATGACTTTTAGAGCTAAACGACAATACAAGCAATTTAATGAAGTCACTTTATTTTAAATATTTGATGTTGTGCAATAAAGAAATGTTGCCTTTTGAGAAATGGCAAATACTCCTGAATATTTGCATCTGTTATCTGTACAATTAGAAAATATATATAAAATAAATTTCTGATACAAATGTTTTTTATGAATACAGATTTCTCTTGTGGTGGAGAAGTCACACTTTCAGTCTCTCATAACCCTGATAACTGTATTACATGTCTGTTAAATAACCAGTAAATCGCTGTTCAAGTAATCACAAATGACAAAACTATTCGATGTATGTCAGTCACGATGTTTGTCTTCTCTCCTTCCTTCTTTCACGTCTTCTCTGCACACATTCACAAGTTCAAAATGTCCTGAGCAGTGGATGGTGTATTTCCCCCTGCTTTCCTCTCCTCTGAGGTCAGCCCTGGCATGAAATGTTGAGTCAACATCTGTACTCAGCAAGCGAGGGAGAATTATGTTGTGGCCACCAGAGGGCGCTACTAGCAGCTGTATGTTTCTATGCTTTGTTGCCAAAGGCTCTGCCTTACTAACTGCCTTGACTGTTTGACTAGCACTGACCATAAAGCTATCAAATGTGAGAAATATTTGTCAAACATAGATTTGAAATAATCACAGCAGAAGAACAGATACATTTTATTTATTTTTTTTAGACCTCTCACTTATTATGTGTAAGTTGTGTTTGTCCCATAGAAATGATCACCCGGTTCATATTGGGTGTCCCTGGTGGCAGCGTACGCATGACCTAATGGCAGCATGTAAGGCATGACAACGTAATGAGCCTCACTGGTGCGCTTTTGTTGTAGTCCCCTAGGTAACCACAAATCCCCCCCCCCCCCCCCTAGTCCCCTAGGTAACCACAAATCCCCCCCCCCCCCCCCCCCCCCCCGGCAGCCCTTCCATCAAAAAGCTCTTTTGTCTCAACAATCATTTTCATAGACATACACAGACTTGAAATAGGACCATGATTGGTGCAATTTAGGTGCATTTAGCTGAGCTGAATACTGGTGAAGCGGAGATTGATTTTTTTTTCCCCTGCTGAAATTTAAAGGGAAATTATGGAGAAGTTGGCCGCAGTGTGTGTGTGTGTGTGTGTGTGTGTGTGTGTGTGTGTGTGTGTGTGTGTGTGTGTGTGTGTGTGTGTGTGTGTGTGTGTGTGTGTGTGTGTGTGTGTGTGTGTGTGTGTGTGTGTGTGTGTGAATCTGACTTTTCCTCTCAACTCATCTCTCTGTTCTCTGTAAACAGGATGTCTACCTCTCAGCTACTCGCTCCACACTTATTTACCTACATTTTACGTTTGTGTGTTGTGTGTATGAACGCTCTTTCACCGAATGTCCAACAATGAAGGTGAACCACATCAAAAAACATTTAGAAAAATAGTATGTCAACAATGGTAACTTGTTTTTCGGGCAGGTATGCAGAGAACAACTGCTTTATCTTTTGTTCTTACTCTGTGATCATGATGCAGCCAACGGAGGTAAAGTCCTTCCGCTGTCGGTGTGGATGAATATGTACAGTTACAGTCTGAATGAATGAGTGAATGAAGATGAGCTACTTTTATGTGAATGCAGACTAAAGAAAGTAAACTAGCGATGAGGTTACTGTGGGTTCGCATCCAGGATGTGTTGAGTCCATTGCTGGAGCTTGCTTTGCTCGGACAGTTTGTTTAGACTGCAGACTGTGGAACATTAGCACACACCGCTACATAATGTTTTGGGGGGGGTTTTCTGGGGCCTTGTTTTGGAAAGCAGGCCTCCGGCTGCCTCTCGTCTTCCGAAATCCAGAGGGGCCTCTGGGAAATGATGTCACGAGGAAGACACCCCTATACTGACCCAAGACTGCAACAGTGTGTGGACAGTTACAACATGCCATGTAAGATGTGTATAGTGACACCAGGACGCAGCCGATTGGAAACCCTGTGTATATAAAAGACCGATAAAAAGGCTCTTCCGTGGCTCACAAGGATTTCATCTTGATGTAATGCCAGTGTTGGAGAGGTGTGTTTATAGGGTTCTTTGTACAGCCTGAGGCAATAGAAACAAAAAAGAATCGGGTATATTTCCCCTGCTCAATGAAGCTTACGTTTTTGAGCTGTCCAATATACAGTATATAGTATCTCCATATAAGCCTCATTCACCACTACTTTTCAGAATTTGTAGAATAAGTCAAATATTGAATTTGGAGAACTATATTTACCCGGCAGTGTAAAAAAACACGTAGTTTTTACTGAAAATATGCACAAAAAAAAACGAAATCTAAATATGCTTTCTGTTGAGTGCACATTATTGGAAACACCGATATAAATAACAGGTGGGGTGGACCACGATTAGAAACATCGGTACAACGTAAATCTATAATTCAGGAATGACTATTGCCACGTTTATGATATTACTTTGCTGTTGAAAATGTTTGTGCTTTCTGGGGCTGCAGTTTGTGGTGGTTGCAGAATTACGTATTCATAAAGCGTCATTAATGCTTTGTTATTGCAGCAGTAGATTCAACAATGGGAGTAAACTGCTTTGAATCGAATGAAGCTCTGTCGCTCTGTCAATAATTGTCTGACTTGATGTCTTCCTCAGACATCATCCTCTCCATCTTCCGCTATCCCTCTTCTTCACCGTGGTCTCATCCCACCCGTTTCACTCTCTCTCCTTTCATTAGAGTTAAGTCCCTGATTTGTATTCCGCGATAACGGCCAAGATTAAAGTAGGCATTGAAAAAAAACAAAAAAACAGTATTTGCATGATGCATTCACTGATTAGGCTAAGCGGCCCTCTTAATTGTGTTGTTTTGCACATGGCGGGGCTCTCATGCTGATACTCTGTGGATCTTACTCTTCCCATGCAATCTCGCCAATTCGCTTCAATTTCCTCCCCAATTCACTGCGTCCGTCCCACCGACCTCCCGCTGCCATACACCAATATGGCAGGTCAGGGACTCGCAATGCTGGATCAGGGTTTTAGAAGTGTTAATGCTGAATTACTTGTGAATCCCTTTGAATCTATGAGCAGCTCGGTAATAACGAAGATATGGAACCAGGAGCACAGTGATCCGTCCATGTATTCGATGTTGTTGTTATTTCTGTGTGTGTGTGTGTTCCCCCTGTAGCCATCTCCTCTCTTTTACCCTAATCCAATCGGCAGCAGGGTGCTGACATGTGGTGGTGAGTGGCCACACTTGTGACGTGAAACCGTACTAAATGCATTCGGGGCTGAAGGGGATGACACAAAGGGCACTCTTTCATCATGTGGAAAATAAAAACAGACAGCCAAAACACGGAGAGGTCCTGCATGGCTATTGAAAGGAAGCATCACGAAAGATACATAAATTTAAAAAAACACTTACGGGAATATGGCTGTGAGTGAAGCAACAGTGCTCAGTCAGGTGGCTCGGAGATTGAAGCAAAATAATCTAGAAATCTGATTCTGATTCTGAAAAGTGTAGTGATTTACATATTTTATTTATGTCAACAAATCACAACAACAGTGAATTGATCTTTCCGATGAATATTTCCTAAGTCAGACACACTTTATTCCTTGGTGCCATAGACTTCCATTCCTGTTCAAAACCTTTTAAAAACACACAAATGAGCCACATTATTACACTGGGAGATGTGTCACATTATCACATTGAACTTGGGCACAATAGTTGTTTTTTTTGTTTGTTTTTTTACTGATCCTGCCAAACCAGTTTGTTCCAGTCAAACCTTTCCCCTGCTGTAAATACTCACTGGCACATTAAATCCACCGCTGGAAATAGTCCTTGACGAATACACTGTTTACTTCAGTTTGACTCATGTTTGCTTAAAGCTACACTGCCTATAGCTGTTTTAGGAAATGATTTAGCCTTTTTAAAGAAGTGAAACTCTGATATACATATGAGCCATTCATAAAGATTTACATCAGAACCTTCAGGGCTGAGAATCACAGACAGGATGTGGAAGTTGGAAAGTATTCGTGGAACGACGAATGCATGGTTGGTTCTGGTCTATTCCAAAAATACCAAATATCACCCGCCCCGTCCTTCAACGTGGATTATTGGATATGGATGAATGTGGCTTACAGCAGACAGATCAAGGTTGAGTCACCAGCACTCCCAGCCCTGCAGTGCAGGCACAGTGGCATCAGGCTGTGGGCCAGATGCATTGTTCTGTTGTCACATTCAATACAGCATAAGTCCACATGATCACTCAGGGCAGACAATCACAGGAATGAGTATTCCATAACAAGGGAACTAATTCAATGGACGCCCCCCACTCTGCTCCAATCAGGGCTCTCCGTCCCTCTACTGACCAATACATGGCCATGTTCAGGGGTCACTACAGACACACTGTTTGTGGTGGGTTTTCTCTGTTTGGTCATTAATGTCACAAAGTGCCCCGAGACCAGTGAAAAGGTCAGCTAATTACAAGAACCCTAAACTTGAAAACATAATTTCAGCCAGTGGTGGCTGGTGGAACATGTTCTAGGTAGGCCCATCCTATCAATTTCAGCAAACATCCCAGTATGATTTAATGCAAACAAATGTAAGTATCAAACACGCATTATTACTTGGCAGTTAAATATTTAACATGTATTCCAACACGAAAACAATCAGTAAATAACACTTATATAATATAATATAACATGTGTATTTATTGAGATGCCCCTATGGACCTTGTTATAGGAGGTAAAGATCAGGAGAAGTAAACATGAAGTGTAATTATGAATATTGATGTTAAATTAAGCTTTGATGAGTTTTCACTGTTAATTTAACATCTCTATTACATGTTGATGCCTCCATGACCAAGTTAAGCAGATGAGACTGAGGACAGCTATGTAGAAGAAAAGATGTTCACTTTGCATAATATGTAGCTTGACAGAGTTCTCATGTGTGTCCTGGTGTTCTCATGTTTCCTTACCTCCTCATCCCTCACTCCCGTAGCTGTCCGTGCTGGAGCCGTCCCCGTTGTTTTAAAAAGCTAAATAAATTATTAGCATGACGTCATCCAGCTAGCCAAACCTGTCTGGTGTACAGCTAGTACAGAAGCTCCGCATGTACTGCTTCCCTTTCCCGCGAGTCTGCTGTCTGATTGTGAGGTCAGGCTGATCTGATATCAGCTCTTTGGCTGCAGAATCTCCGCCAAAGTTCTCCTCTCAAACGGGTCTTGGAGGAGGAGTGCTCGCGCTGGCGCGGGCGCCTGTAGAGACTTCTGACGAGAACGCGCAGCGAGGGGGGCCTGATCGTTCTGGCCCCGAGCTGAATCTATTTGAGGGCGCTGATTGGCTAAATTGTATGTCACTCATTTATATCTTGAATCAGCAATTGGCTAAACTGCTTCATAGACCCGCCTCTTTTGGGCCAAAACGATGAGGCCCCCCTAGCTCGTTCTCAGAGTGTCGTGCACACAGACAGAGAGCACGAGCAGAGAGCACACAGGCGGAGAGGACGAGCAGGAAAAGCATATATTTTGCGCAGATATCATATTTTAAAAATACAAATATTGACAATTAGTATAATTTATGATTATTATAATTTTAATTTTTGTTTTTTTGTGTGGCTCATGGTGGGGCCAGCCACCACTGATTTCAGCTATAGCTCTTTCCTCTGTGCAAGTTATAATTGACAGTATTTGTGTTGCATGGGAGCAGCCTTGTTTGTCTCACAGCGTGGATATGAGCACTGCAGCCCACTTAGGAAAAAGCTTGCATGCTCATGTCATGAACATGCTGCTAAACTCGTTCGTCAGTCCAGAGGACAGCGGTGAACTCGACTTTATTGGCTCACACATGACGTCATAACGTGAAAGTGTACACTGTTGCGTTGTATGTGAAATGAGCAGGAATGCTGTCACGCCAAAGTCAAATCCTGAAAAGAAAAACTATAACATGGTCCACAAATACACGCAACATACAGTTTAGCAACAGCTGGGTACATGGGGGCGTTTCTCTCGCTCACGTGTCGGGGCGGGCACTCCATGCTAATCGATGGCTCTTGGGTCCGGGGATGGGGGGTGGGTCTGGGGGGGGGGGGGGGGGGGGGGGAGGTATATCCAGACAGCTGAAATTCTGGGCGAGCCTCTCGTAGCGTCACTTCTCCAGTGGACCCTCGACGTGAGCCCACACAGCCTACACTTTACAGACAGGCAGCCATTCATGAGCAGCGTGTAGTTGTCAGCATCATGTCGTGTGAAGTTACACCCTTAGCTTCTCTAAAGCGCTTTATTCCTGTTTTGTTCGTCTTTTCCCTTTCATTTTACAATCAGCGGACATGTGGTAAAACACATTTTGTTTGTTATGTAATGCCAGACAGACGGAGTAATAATAACAATACATTCTCTGGTGATTTTATTTCCATCCATCTGAAGGCAACAAGTATCTGTTCCATCTGCAGTCTTGGAGTGATGTAGCGCACTGTCAAGCCACAATTACGCACGCCATATCCGCTGCTTAATGTATGTGCAACAAGCACCAGAATGTTGCAACAAAACAAAAACAAAATCACCGCAGAAACCTCCGTGCTCGTGCGCACATACAACTGGTCGCTTATGTATAATTACACTACAAAGGTTTTGTTGTAAACCGGCACGTTAACAAGGTCCCGCAGCTCCGTGAAAAGTTGTGGACCACTAGACACAAACTTGGACCGTCGGGACCATCCGTGTTCTCCGTGTCTCCATCTGGAAGCACCGGGTAACCCAGGGCAACAGCTGAGCGCGTCATTCCCTGCTTAACGTCGGACCAAAGTAGCGCCTGCAGCTCCGCGGTTTTGATTACGACAGCACACACAGGTGCACGTGATGTCTTTCGCGTTCAGTTTCAAAGCGGTGCTCGTGTTCCCAGAAAATGAAATCTTCATGTATGTACGATTGCAAAGCTTATGTCGCAATATGAAGATAACACTTGATCCGTGCCCTCAGTGTCCTTTTGAGCGCACAGAGCAGCAACGGACCTGCTATCGATGTATGGATTATAAAGCGATACAAACAAACGCTCATCTGCGCAGCTGCTGATTCTTAATGACAGACGGGATCATCTGAAACATGACACATAATTGATGTGACCCAAAAAACGTGTTCAGTGTTGTATTTCAGCAGATTAACATTTTTAAACACCTTCGATCACGCTGTTGTATTACGGCACCACATTATTTCCCCCACGTTATGAACGTGCTGTCGTGCGCATGCGTATCCAGGGCAGCGACCCAGCGCACTATGGAGTCAATAAATGGTATTTGCATATGGAAACAGGATTTGAGGCCAATCGCTTTAAAAGCATTCTTGCAAAGTATGCAAGTTATATGTTAAATAGACACATCGAACTATTTGATTTCAGGGAAATAGCCTTCAGCAGCCTGGAGACTGAAGTTTTAACCCCAAGCTGCCCGCTTGCTGAAGACATTTCTTTTTAATAATAATGGAAAATGGAAAATGTATTGGGTGCTGAATGCAGCACATGATTATTGAGTCCTTGAAAATCGATCAACTAAAAAACAAACAAAAAACTCGAATCAAGGATATGATAAGTTCCTGCAGTCAAGTACAGGCAGAGACGACAAACTTAAACTTTTCTGCATTTTGTCCTCACATTTAGACTAAAAAGTCACTGTTTGCCTGCGTGCACGGGACATCAGTATCAAACTCGTTGGTTTAAAATTGAAACAGCATATGTTGCATGTTTCTTCTTCTGGCATGGTTCTCTCTAATAACAAGTAGTACAATGTTAATTTGCTCCCTCATTTAAACGTTGCCTCTCACCAGAAAGCGTGGCAGCAGGCAGCTCCTCACAGGAGAGTTTTATTTTGGAGGTTGTGGGCCGGCAGTCTTCCTCCCCGGCTGTCCCTGCTCATAATGGAGCAGATTGGATTGTTGGCGGATGGGGGCGCTTCACCGCCATTAGAAACACACACACACACACACTCACTGGCTCGGTCTATGCGACGCTACGCGTGTAGCCCTGAAAGTGGACTAGAAGATGGACTGAGTTGCAGATAAGACAACAAATCTTCACCGCGGAAGCGAACCGGACCCGATTATTCGATGATCGGATGATGTGAAAACACTGATCGCGGAGATCGGACCGGGCCGAGACTTTCCGTGCCTGTTACTCACGCTGGCCATCCGATGACCAAGTTCTGAAAAGTCGATGTGCGCTGTCTTTGCGGGGTTAAAGCTCGAGACTTCGGAATAAGTAAGTACCTTTGTGTTTTGTTTCTTTTAAAGCGCGGAGAGCTTCTTATTTATTTTTTTTTGCGTTCACCCGTATCTCCGAAACTACATGTGTTACGCAGCTTACGCACGATCCTGGAAACTTTGCTCAATTGTTTTTAGCAAATTACAAATGCAATTTTGCTCGTTGTTTGACCAATCATACATATGTAATATGCTGAGTCTACTGCACGGTGTGTTTGAAGCTCGCATTAACATGACATCAACTTAACTGCAACTGCTCATGAAGTGACAGCCATGGTCTGTGTGGACGGGTGTAGCCTAAAGAGCGTAATACTGATACATATCAAATCCCGAGGGAGGAATAGAAACATCTGCGTGAGATAGATGAGCTCGACAAACTGGCGCACTGAAAAAAAAGGGGATCGAACCTCTAATATGAAGTGTACAGCTGAAATATGCTGTAGTGTTTCTTCACTGTTGACACAGCCTGGTGTATTGTTGCATGCACAGATGGAAATCAGTACAGGCCCATGCTCGCTCCAGTGACCATGATATGCTTATTTATTTGACTGTAGATGCATTACACGAGGAGTGCAGCCACAGAGATAATCAGTTTTCCTTTCTTAACTGTTTTGATCTATTAATCAACAAATGTAGAGCAGTGTTAATGAGAAGTTGCCAGAGCTCATGATGCCTTTTATGTTGTCTCATCAACTGCCCAAAACCCAAAGGAATTCAGTTTCATCAATACAACATATATAAAACTGGAACCAGCTTATGTCTGGATTCTTACTGGTTAAATTACTTGAACCATTAAAAATACACTCAAGATATTGATTAATGTATTACCACACTACGTTACTAAATGAATTAATTGAACATTGTTTCCATCCAGTGTTGACTGTAAGAGCAGTTGACAGATTCTATGTGTTTTTATTATTATACTGCTTGAATTAGAAAGCGCAGCACGCTGGGATGAGAGGCCATGTGCAAACTCAATCTGGTTTTGTGTAATATTTAAATTAGTTTCGCACTGCTGTAGTTGGTTGGATTCCTTAAGAAAAAGGTTTTACTGCACCGTTGAGTCCCATGACTTTTTTTTAATTTTTCTTCCTCTGTTGTGGCTCCACATCATTCTTCTTTTATCTAAATCATATGTGCATTGCTGCGTGTTTATTACGTCCACTGGATGGCATTAGTTATATAATAATAATCTCCAATCCCCTGACACTGTGGGATGTTATGCATATCACAAACCAGTTTTCCTTTAAGACCGTATGGTTGGATGGTATTCCCTTAAATAAAGCTAAGCCATATTCAATAAGATATATTGTCACATCGGCTCCTCAGATGCAGAGAAAAAGCAAGTTGAAGGACATGTAATAGCAGCCTCCTGAGGTACGAGGTGTATTAATAGGCGAGGATTTTTAAGAGACATTACAGTTCCATCAGTTTCTGTCTCATTGTTTGCTCCACTCCCACATACAACATTAAGTACAGCTGTTATGTTCTGACAGCACTCGAGAAGACCATTAGATTTTTACACGCATCAGCGTGCACTTTGTCTGATGGTGGTTGTCAGGATGAGTGTGTGTGTGTGACATACAGGGAGAAACAGCAGGATTTAGTGCAAATTGGAGAGTTCCGTGCTGCACATTTATACTTAGACTTCATTCTTTATTCTCCTACATGGGATTGAACTCCAAGCACTGAATGTGTACCACTGATTAGTTTGCCTGTGACTGTCCATTCTGTAAAGTTTGAATCAAGTCTCTCTGAAATGACCAATCGAGGCACAACCGAGGTTATTGTGTTGATGTTAAGCAGCGGAGATCAGATGAAAAGGTAAGATTCAGGCGAAATTTAGCTTGACGGCTATTAGTTGTAATATCTTTGACAAACTGTTGCATGCCCGTGCGCGCACACACACACACACAGCGCGGCATGCTGCAAAGCAGACATTTTCCCAAAAGATAGATTTTGAGATCTGTGCAGCACACTTTCTCCGTTTCTGCTGGACTCGGGCTCTTGCTCGCACTCTTTACCTTTTCTTGTTCTCGCTCCGATACACACACTTGATTTTACACGTACACGCCTGCACATGCACGCACGCAAACACCAAACGCTTGCTTTCACTCGTCTCACACACACACAGACGCAGGGTGTAGCAGGGGTTTGCAGATGTGTGTCCTGCTTCCAGCACAAGCTCTCCTCATGCCAGTGTGCTGACTCTGAGTTTTCCCCTCTCTCTCTCTCTCTTGCTCTCTCTCTCGCTCTCTCTCTCACTCACTCACTCACATATATCTATCTAGATATATATATATATCTAGATAGATTAGACTTTGTCACCGTATGGCACACACACACGGTTCATCTGGACACCGATTGTAAGAGTGAGGTACATGAATATATTGACCAAACACAACACACAAAGTGTTGTTTGGTCAAATATTGATTTCGCTCCACATCGTGAAAGCAATCAATGCATCGATGTATTTCCAAGGGTTGCATTTTGCACTGAAAAATAGAGAAGAGCAAATTCTAAGTAAAGTAGAAACACTGCAAAATCATTTGTGGAGAAAAAGAAGAGAGCATGAATTACATACATTTATTTTCAACTGCTAGTACAGGTCTTTGAAAACAGGCTTCTCGCTTTAGCCTCCAATGTTGTTGTAAACAGGAATAACCTGTAGTTGTGTTCTAGTGCGTACATGGTTGATGAGTAGACAAGTAGTAGGGAGTTGTTTTTGTCTTACAACTAAAACCCCTTTACAGTATGTTTACAGTGCGTGAAAGTTAATTGTAACAACTTGGTTGCCTAAAAATGTCTTTATCAGCTTTTGATTGTAATTAGTTTCCCCCTCAAATAACTTCTGGTTGCAAAAAGCAAAGGCTGGAGACTCGTTGTGCTTTAATGCACACATTTCACAATTTTTCTCTCTCAATTGTGTACATTACATTACAGTCATTTAGCGCAGTGGTCCCCAACCCCCGGGCCGCGGACCGGTACCGGGCCGCGGGTCATTTGGTACCGGGCCGCACAGAAAGAATAAATAACTTTTTTTCATTTCATTGATTATCAGAGTCGGAAAGATATTTTATTTTGAAAAATGACCGGATTCTCTCCCAATTACATGCGCCTGTCTCTCTTGACACATGTCAACACGCTTACTCGAGCGTTACTTCCCAACCACAAAAGACCCACGAACTGCGAAGGAATGGATCCGCGACCCATTTGTGAACAAACCAGGTGAATCGAGCTTATCCGTGCCAGAGGGAGATCAGCTGCTGGAGCTTGAAAATGACGGCGGCCTTAAAAGTATGTTTGGGACAACAACTCTGCTGCCGGTGTTAAATGTTAAATTACCAAGTACAAGTGGGAGTTTTGCTGGACAGAGTTCGAATCCAGGTTGTTGCGATCTTTCCATAAATGTATTTTCTTCCATGTATTTCTTCATACGTGGCTGTGATGCAGTGCTCACTCATACAATCATAATCCCTGCAATCGATATGAGATGTGTCTTTTAGATCTCCAGCAATATGTTTGTGAAAGTGTGACGAAACAGGCGACAGAGGCAGAAAACCGCTGCAGCTGTTAAGCGAACACAACACGCGCACAGAAGGAAAACCAGTAGGTCCAGAAACCAGTAGGGACGTAACACCGGTCCGTGGAAATATTTTATAACATGAAACCGGTCCGTGACGCAAAAAAGGTTGGGGACCCCTGATTTAGCAGACGCTTCTGTCCAAAGCGACTTAGAATTCAGAGTCTATCACATTTCTACACCGTAGGCACAACTATGGGAGCAATTTTGGGGTTAAGTGTCTTGCTCAAGGACATACCGACAGATTTTAGCAGAGCCGGAGCCGGGGTTTGAACCGCCAACCTGGTTGAAAGACGGCCCTGCTATCCACTTAGCCACAGTCGCCCCACACAACTGTGTGTACTTTCATCTTGGACAGACCCGAAGTGGCACAGTGTAGGAGCCTTCGCTAAAGGGCCAATTGCAATGTCTTTGTAAAAATCTTTTTGGAGCGTCTGACTCCCTCGGAGGAGCTCTTTCCTGGTTTGTTTTTACCTTCAGTGAGACGTCTGCCAGCACACTCTGTCTGCCCTGCACTTCCTCGAGCCTGAAGCACTTAACTCCACTCAGGCGGCCACCACGGCTTTCTGATATTACTGGAATGTTGACAGAAGCATGGAGGGACACAAAGAAAGAGAAATATTAAAGGCTTATGTTAACTGTCCTAACCCTTTGCTGCAGGCCGACACAACCCCGATTGTAACGGAAGTGTGCGCACCTGTTTCTAACAGCTTGAGGTCGACCGCTCATCGAGGGTTGTGAGTGAGGAGGTGGTCCATCAAAGCCATACTTCCATTCAAGGGTTCCCGCAATGTTTTGCATTTATGTCTGTGCACGGATGCATTTCTATAATCGTGTTAATGAATGTGAGTGAGTGTTTCAATACCTACTGCCACCCTTTAAGGTAAACATCCACACACTCCAGAGGACAATCTCTATTTTTCTTTTCAGGTTTTTCAGGATGTCAAGTCAATTACCTCGGTGGTGTTTGTTAACGTAATGTGTATGTATGCCTAAGGTCTGGCAAACAGGTTCAATGTATTTTCCTTCTCGTAAAACATTTCCAGAGCCCTCATATTTTAAATCACTCGCTGTGCGCATGCGCTAGCAGTCTTCTTGTTCACTGCCAGTGGTAAATTGCTGAGCTTCCTGGAAGACGGCGGGACTGTGTATCGCGTCGCCTTTGCTCCATAGTGAAACCATTTTGTTCTTCATCACAAAAGCTCAAAATATATAATTGCATTTTTAGAGATATAGTGTAACGATATCAAAGATGATCATAGTGATTTCTGAAATACTGGACTAGTGCAATACTGTCTCTCTGCTCAATAAATGCATCTAGGCCCTGGATCATTTATCTTGAGGAATCTAAAACACAGAAAACGTAGCAAAGTTTTCCTAAATACTCCTGAATTACCATGTCATAATCTTCAAAAGTACTACGAAACACGAGTATCCAAACTTCTCTGCACTTCAGCTCTGAAATGTATAACTTGAAAGAACTGTGTCCTAGATTTCTGTCCATTAGAAATACAAGTGAAGCTGTTATTTATTGTTCGACATAACAACTTCAAATCTTCATTGTCTTACAAGCATCAGGGCACCCAGAGAAACACTGCCATAGCAAATGTGTCAAAACACAACTTTGACCTCAGTGTCCCCAGACACACGTATAGAAAGAGGTAAATGAGTTGTGTCCCCCAGCTGTCCAGAGAGAGGGTGAGTGTGCAATCATTCCACAGTATTTCTGCTTTTTCTTTGGAGGAACCCCGAGATAAACTTGGGCTTGCAACATCAATCTGTGTGTGTGTGTGTGTGTGTGTGTGTGTGTGTGTGTGTGTGTGTGTGTGTGTGTGTGTGTGTGTGTGTGTGTGTGTGTGTGTGTGTGTGTGTGTGTGTGTGTGTGTGTGTGTGTGTGTGTGTGTGTGCATGCTTTTCTTCTGCAGCTATAGAAGGGGCTAACACAGACATGATGTGACCTCTCACCCCATAACCTGTTTTTTTTTTTTTTTCTCTTTGGCTTCAACCTCACACCATCACCCCATCTACTCCTATGACCTCCTCCTCCCTCTCCTGACAGCTCCATTTTTGCACAAACACAGATCAATAGAGAATTGAGGAAATATGGGAGAGGCATGGTGCTGGCAGTGGGGCTGCCAAGTCAAGGTGTGTGTGTGTGTGTGTGTGTGTGTGTGTGTGTGTGTGTGTGTGTGTGTGTGTGTGTGTGTGTGTGTGTGTGTGTGTGTGTGTGTGTGTGTGTGTGTGTGTGTGTGTGTGTGTGTGTGTGTGTGTGTGTGTGTGTGTGTGTGTGGGCGCACGCATATTTTAGGGCAGAGGTAGTGGGAGGATGTTTGACCACAGAGGCCTTAAATGTTTACCAAGGGACCCCAGGAGACCTGGGCTGAGCCTCCCTCTTTTCTGATTGGCTGAGGCGGTCTTCCCGCGAGTCTGAGAGCCTGCAATTGGCAGAGAGGAGGAGAGGAATGGGGGAGAAACATGCACGAGATGGAGATGAAGCACCAGTCATGCCAGGGCTTTCACAGAAGCTTTCACACGAGTGAGTGGCTGGGACTAATGTTGGGATTAACATGAGGCCACATGTAGGAGTGGAGGGACCGCTTGGCCCCCTGTTATAGTACTTTAGTTACTCGACCGATTAAAGAATGTTAGACTCTGAAAGAAAAGACAATGTAAAGAAAAAAGAGGAGCAGAGAACTTAACCCGTCAAAAATAAAAAAGCTGGTTTGAAAGTGCTCATCAGAGGGCTGCTTTATCACCCTGATAAAGGGGCTTTTGATGAGTGGAGAGACATTTTTAATCAGGATTCCAGAATGACAGATGATCAAAACTGAAGGCAAAGTGTCTGACGGGATCTTATGAGCAATAATTGATTGTAAATGGAGCATTTTAGGCAGGCCAGATTCACCCGCTGCAATGAATTCTTGCATTGTATGACTTGGCTCTTTATAGCCTCTGACACTTGGAATTCATCCACACACACACACACACACACACACTTGTGACTGCATGTTTATGTTGATGGTCTGAACTGGGACATGTTTTACACTGTGTATGTTGTAGAATATACTCACAAGTCCAGTCTTGCAAACTACAAGTAGCAAACTTTAATTTTGCAAAGATTTTGAGATTCTTGTCTTTATGTTTTTGTTGTACTTCTATCTTTTAATGTGTAGTAAATCTAATCCAGAAAAAAGTAATGGAAGGTGTTCTGATTTGAAATAGCTGCCAGTACTTTGATGTGTGCTGTTATACGAACGCTCATATGAACTTTGCTCATAGATTCTTTTCATTTTTTTTGCCTCTAGGTCTGGCAACGCTCTATCCAAGCTTGTCGGTCTTAAAAAAAATGTGCCTGAGCAAGGCCACATTGCTCAGTAGTTGTCACTCTGTATATCAGAATGTTGTGAAATAGTCACTTGCCTTACTATTTCTAGCCACGGCAAACACTTTTCCCCATAAAAAAAACATACAGAAGAATTTCTTATGCCAAAATACGGCCACAGTTGCCCTGAGAGACATAGCCTCTCCGTTTGGGTTTGCTGGCTGCGGAGACACAGCTGTAAATAGCCACGGGTGTGGACAGAAAGTTTGGGCTACATTTAGAGGTTGGACTTGAGAGTTGGCAACACCAACTTATTGACCAGGAAGAGGACCAGCTGGTGAACATGTTTGAGTATTAAGTGGCTAAAAAGTCAGATGTTTCCCTCAGAAAGCAATGAAGACCAAAACAGGGTTAAAATAATGGTGAATGTTGGACTTTTCATGTGTTTAGGGCCATGACTGAACGATAATGTTGCCCCATATCTCCTGGATGTGTAGATAAGCAATGGTTTCCTAACAATTCCCCCCCCCCCATATCATTAAGCATATATAAGAAGTGGCCGTCGCCATCTTGGTTGTGACACGAGAGTATAACCAAACGCTGAACAAGACTTAGGCAACCAAGATGTGACAATTGAACTGAACTGAAAACACACCTTCAAAGATTTAAAGTTGTAAGACAAAAACACGGACTCCCCCCAGACCTGACAATGCCAAGTGACCTGTCAATCATAAGGTAGCCCCGCCCTAAAGCATGTAACATGGACTTGAGTAATGTTTCGAAATATTAGGCTTGGCCTCGGAGGAACAGCAGGTACAATTTAAATTACCCCGATATTTAATTCACACCCAGTTGGCGTCATGAGGGGTCACGTTTTGCTTCTCTCTCAAATCACTCTTCCTGCTGTCATTTCTAAACCTACAGTGTATATATTAATGTCTGGTGGAAATCATGGCTAATGACAAAATAATAAAAAATGGGTTTCACATACACCAGCTGAAAATAAATGGCAGTGGCACCTACCCACAATTTAATGCTCACTGGGCAGAGAGCAAGAAAGAGAGGAAAAAAAAGGGAGTGAGGCCGAAAGTAGTGAGGAAAGGAGGCGTTTTTTCACATGGGCATGTCATCATGGAGTTCAACTGATAATTATAGTCCGTGTCTCTGTCCCTCTCTCATTCTCCCCTCTATCTCTCTCTCCAGCATCATGGCTGTCTTGTCCTCCTCCTCCCATCTCCTGCTCCTTCTCATCATGTCCTCCCTGGATTGGCTGTCCACTCCGGGATCTGCATTTCTCATGGGCCGGCACCGCGTGACGTCACCAGGTAGGTTTACTGGTGGTTTTCTTTTGTTTTTTTTACTGCTTTTCTTTGGGACAAATATGCAGAAGAAACCGATTGATGCAAGACAAAAATCATCCTTCAGCTTATTTAAGCTCTGTCTAATGCAGCGCATTAAAACATTAACAAATGTGATTCAGGTTTTTGTGCGCAGCATGCTGTTGACACTCGTTATCGCGTCTCATGTCAGACATCAGTTGCAGCACGCTGTGTTTGCTCAGATACATGAGGAAAGGTTCACCGTCGAGCAAACGCCGCTCTTTCCTGGTTTGGCTCGTCAAACAGCCTGGTGATCAATAGTGCTTGGGTAAATATACGGTCAGAGCTTCTCTGTCAAAGTCCAGGGACGGGACGACGCAGGATGTTCAGCCAGCTAATCCAGCTGTCACCGAAATAATTCGGTGAAAGAATGCTGCGGCTGAGAAAACAGGCCAAACAAGCAGATTGCATATGATTTACAACTTGAAATCCCCTAAAGCAACAGGCGGCCAAGATAGTCATGATGGATGTCTTTTTACTTTTAATATCCAATCACATAACAGACTGAGGGTAATAGCCTGAATAGATTTGGCATCTTCCTCTTATGTTTGACGCCACTGCAGCTGGAATTTGGCGAAAGTGCGCAGCCCTGCCAGAAAGAATCTCTCTGCTAGAACAGCATGATTTAGAGAAATCCTCACAGCCAAGATTCAACTCCCAAGAATGGATCAATTCTGCTGTTGACTTTGCTAAAAACCTGTCTCCAACCTTTCAAACGTTGCTGTGTGGCTGTTTGGTTCTGCTACATCTGCATTATTGGGGATGACAATTTTGACAGCAACCATTTTCAACGAAAACCTTTGTTCTTCACGGACCTGGTCCATAATGCTACATGTGAACGATTCCTACCTGCAAATCCAAAGAGTGGAAAATTAGGCTATGGATTAGTTTTATGGATTTAAAATGAGGAATTGGTCATTTTTGGTAAGGATTACATTTTAAAAAAGTAATTAGCAGCTTATCCACATGCCCTTGGGACATCGATTAGATAAAATCACACATAAAATAGAGCTGAAAAAATTCATCCATGATATGACAGAATATCAATGTATATTGAGATAATCCATATATCAATAAATCATTCATCAAGTAAAAATGAAAAATGTGTCCTGGTAACAACATATTTAAATGTGTTGATTAGTTTTAGTTTGATAACTTTTGAAAAAAAAAGTTTTTCATTTTCCATTTTTTGCTTTTTTGATTTTCTCAGAACTTGGCTAAGCTTCACTTCATGCAATTCAAGGTACCGCAAACATTTGGCAACGCAGTAAAAGTCGTCGGTAAATAATCCATTTTGGCAAGTCGCATCGGTGCGTGGGCATCTGCTCGTTTCCATTAATAAGCGAGCCAGACAGCGTTCGACAGAGACCTGAGAAATCTCCAAACCATCTCTGCCCGTCTGGCTGCCGCAGCACCTGTTGCCAGAATGGAGAGCCCGCACGTTACCTGGAGGAATCTTGGCTGTGGGATACGTGCACTGACGGAGGCTTCTATGCACTTGATCCCCGGTCCTCCGGTCCACATGTCAAAGTGTCCTTGAGCGAGACCCTGAACCCAAAAGTTGCTCCCCGGGCACTTTACAGCAGCCCAATGCTTTGGATGGGTTACATGCAGTTGTCAGATTTCATGCATGTACCTGTATCTTTGTGATAACTGAAATAAAGTTTTAGTACTGGGTTCCTGCACATGTACTCGGCACGTGTGAAGGATTTCTCTGTACCCTTCATTTGCATCTGTACTACCTTTCTGTGCTGTTGATCCCTTTTTAATTCGATGCACAGTAGATGACATTTAAAGCTTTTTTTCTGGTGCATGGGTCAAACAAACAGGACTTTCTTTTCCAGGAGACCGCTGTTCGTGTCCGTAGTCACGTGAGTTGTTACTTGCATGGGTCGCTAATCAAAAGACTCGTTTTGTCACTCTCGTATATGCGAGTCGTTTGTCAGTCAAGGAAACGTCAACCACGATCTTTTCCGAAAACTAACTAAATGGTTTTGTTGCGTAAACCCAACTTGTCCAAAACTGATTCTAGACCACTGACCAAGCGTCGGAATACTACGAGTTGGGAGTGTGAATGTGTTGTCGAGGAAGCAAGAAAGGGTTGATTTTTGAATTTGTGATTGTGGCAGGTTTCCACAACGTCCTTGAGCAGGACAATGAACCACTATCTACACCAGACAAATAGTTTGGCACTTCAGTACAGCTACTTTGTTTTTTTGGGGGGGGGGGGGGTTTAGTGAAAACCAGCTGGGAATATTACCACCGCCATGCACTGGCAAAGGCCAACTCATCTTGTCTTCTTCTTCTGCCAAGTTAAGACGAGAGTCCACACCCTTCTTCTTCTCTGTTCTTTTAGAAGGCTTTATTGGGGAGAAAAGGCTGCCAGTATTAAAGTATTAATGCTTTGTGTTATTGGATGCTTTCATATATTTTTATTTTATATATGTTTTATTTAAATGTAGTCCATTGTGCAATCTGCAGCTTTCTTGGCTGCATCTATAAGGGAATAAGTCAAAGCTTCGCCGGTTGGGGAAAATAAATGACTCAGTGGACTGTTGTGGCACAGAAGTTTGAGAACATTGGTTCAATTATTATGTGCAGTGAACATATTGTTCTTTCTGCTCTCCTGCTTTAAGTGCTTTTCCAAGCAAAAAAACAAAAACATGCCAGGTACCAAAGCAGCCAAAAAAACGTTGTCTCAGAGATTTTGGTTGTAAAACAACTCCTCTTCTTTGCGATTACCTTTTAAACCATGGACTGCAGTAATATCTGCATGAAGTTCATGAACACACTGTGATCATTGCTAAAGGCCATGTTGGCATTTTGACTGGAAATGAATAACTGAAAATGTTTTTCCGACGTGTGTCATAAATTCGTGGTTACTGCTATGCACTTTGGGCATTGGTTTTGAAAAACAGCTTGTGTTGGAGAGAGGAGAGTCGAGGTCAAGTTAGTTGGGTGTAGCTGAGTGAGAATAACACCTCAGAATGAGAGCGTCCTGATACGATACTCCAACAGACATGCGACGACATGTGAAAACTAGTGCCTCAGTTACAAGATGTGTGTAGAATAGAGGCAGTCAGTCATATCCTATACATATTTTGTTGATCTTCACAAAAAAAGTGTGATTTCAACACAGCTACCCCCGATTACTGGTTAAGATTCCATGTTACAAATAAAGGCACTAATGTAGAACCGATGGGTCTGTTTGCGCTGTACTTTAAATCAATTAGCAATATCACACGGAGTTTTGAGCTCCACGTCTTTGCCCTTGGGCCTTTTGACTTAGTACCGGTACTTGTTCACAGACTTCAGCAAATATCTTTATCTCTGCGGGTTTCAGCTACCTCTTCTGATCAGCTCTCAGACAAACCGCAAATACGCAGATGAGGTTTTCACCGGTCCGCCTCCTTAAAATCGTTACAATGGTCTCCGTACGCGTCTTCCTCGACAACCATTTAAAACATCTGTAAACACAAAGCAGCCACTGATTGCATCAGCAAACACATGCAGCCTGCGCCTTTCTCATACCAGTGTCAACTCCAACCTGACACCTGCTTTCTACACTTTAAAACAACCCATCAATCTTGCTGAGTATAGGTGAGTAACCCCAAACATTATGATTTTGGGGTTGTTTAAAACCATTTTGCTCTTCCATTTGGGGATCTTAAAGAGCCTTCCTGAAATTCTGAGGGTTATTCTGTTTCTGCAGCATTTCTATGTCCGTTGTAGAGCCAGCCGCATTAACAGGCCAAGAGTAGACGTTCGGAGACGCTCCCTATGTCTCCCTATGTATTTAAAGGCGTACCACAGTGATTATAGCCACTGGTAGTCATTTGTCTTGATCTGTCCTCATGCACACACTGTTCTTATTTTAACAAAAGCCAGTTGTAAGGCTCATTAGCAGCAGGGCAGACTGAGGAGTATCGTATAAAAAGTTACAGAGAGTAATACTGTTATTTATTTAATATCTTTTTCTGTGTGTAAAATATTTGGTTAATGGTGCGCCCGACCGGTGTGATATAGCTTGATATGCCTAATATCATATTTAACAAAAGATTTGCAAAATAAGAACAAGGAAATATATGGGTGTCACAAATAATCACTTAACGAACATCAAATTCTGATGGCAAGTACAGTCCCATTTTCTTAGAACATGAAAAATGAATCCCAGGAACACTTTTTCAGAAAGACGAAATAAGTGAAAAAATGCTCTTAATCTGTGATTTGTTTTGAGTGATCGAGACGAGTGGAGCGGCAGCTACAGCTTAGAAACAATGTCAGGTTTTCGGCTCTCGCTTGTAACAAATGCTACGGAGCCATTTTGACTCATTTCTGAAACGGGGATGTCCCACCTCAGTGTGAGGCCGCACAGTCGCCGGCTGGAATGAGCATGTTGCTTTGTCCCGTGTGAAAACGTCTGACACCGTGCTGAAGTGTCGAGGCCGGCAGAATGGAATAAACCAGAAAAAAAAGACGAAAGAGAAAGGTGGCGAGAGTTTGCCCCTCACCCCCGCTCATCTATATTTACTCTCACTTGGATGTAATATAACATAACTAAGCCAATACTGTGGGCTGTAATGGCATTATGGGAGATTAACATCGTTAGTTCAGGCTAATAAATCGCTGGGGGAAGAAAAATCTGCCTGGGTCACTGCATGGTCAAACACATCAGATTGTCTCTGTAAGCCTTCAAAGCTATGAACACTGATGGGAAGCATGAGGATCAGATGGAGCGGCAACTCGTCGCTCTGTGGTCCCGAACTTAAAGAAGGAAGAAAAAAAGGCATAGGTCCTGTTGTGTAACCGGGAGGAAAGGCGGAATGTTTTCAAGGAACGGGACAATGGAACTTTGATATTCTCTGTCTGTTTTTGTTTTGAAGGTGTAAGTTCAGTGTGTGTCCGTGCACTCATGTGTGAAACTGCTTGTGCATGTTGGTTATTTATATCACCTATTTGTATCTTGTGGCAGCCTCTCACCTTTCTCCCCCTCTCTTGTGGCCCACTTATTGCTCTTTCTGGCTCTCTCGGTGGCCTCTTGAATTAACCTCCACTCCTAAGCCGAGTCCAAGGAGCCCCGAAGAGGACCTGGGGAGAAAAAAAATGTATGGGTTCTCCCGAGAAACGTTTGCGTGGTATCTGAATTTGTCATCGTTTCGACCGACTCGTTTATATGGCTGTCCTCGCCAACCTCAGCAGCGCAGTTGGCTGCCAGGAGAGGGTCGTCAGCTTGATGAAGCTCACCTTGGCCTTCCAGGCTATTAAAGATGTGCCCTTCTGTGAACTCCGTCTCTCCCTTCCTACAGCTCACATCCACCCTGCATTCACCTTCCTTTGAATTTGCACCTTCAACGCCTCCACACCACACATGGCACAAATCCCAGCACTGCTCATATTTGCTGACACTGCTGAGCTACACACTTCATTGGTCATTCGCTTTATAAATTATGTTTGGATTGAAGTGAAACCTTGCGTAGACTCCGTTTTTGTCACATTCGCTGAGCTAGTTTGTGACACAGACTAAAGATGATGCTGGCCACCGGCTCAATTGTGCTGTGTGAATTTAAGATGCTATGGCCAACTGAATCGTTCTCTAACAGCTACTGAAGCTCAGAAAAATAGCGATATGGGGAACTGAACTTGATGGATATACTGTCACAAATGAGACTTAGCTAGCTAGCTAGCTTCGACGGGAGGTCAGTGTTTTCCGCAAACGTTTTTGCAAGATCTTTACATATTTTTCTCTCAACCTTTTGATCCCCTGGGCTGAGATAACATCAAATAAGCACTTTATGTTATAGCTTTACCCTAAAAAGAAGAGGTTACATTTTCCTGTTCGGGTTAAATTGAGACTTGCAGTGGCAATTCGGCTTCGTGTGCCTTGTAATTGTGTTGACGCTGTCAGTAGAGAGCAGAGTACGAGTTGTGAGTGAACTGAGCCGAGGACAACAGGTTCTACTGTTCAGCAGCCATGTGTGTGTTCTCTTCAAGCGTAGGGCAATTCAAATCAATTACGTGCTTATGGCACAATGAAGAGACACTCAACGTCCATATAGCTAGGGTTTAGGTGTCGGTCTATATGTGCTTTTTTGTGTTATTGTGCTATTTTTGACAGTGAGAAACACATAAAAGCACTTCCTAAAACCCTGTCACTAACTGTACATGTAGTCATAAAGTAAGAGATGATGAAACTGCAACGTATCAACGTATCCCCTACAATAAGAAAAATGCTAGATTTGCACATTCACTCTCTCTGACTGTCTCTGCCATCTATCTGTTACTCTCTCTTCCTCCTCCTCCTTCCTGCACATCTCCTCTCTCCTTCGCAGCCTTTTGAAGCGTTATTAACCTCAACACCAGCTTAAATCTGCAAATGAGCTGGAAAAGGTGATAATTCACAGCACAATAGCCTAGTTTCCATCCCGCTGCTCATAACAGTCGAGCATTTCCCAACACGGAAACTGATAAAGCCTGGTTGCACCTTTTTCTCCCCGCAATTTTTCCAGCTTGCCAAGGGCCAGCTGGCGCAAGGGCCGGGAGAAGAGGGCTTTATTTAGGCTTTTTAGTGGATTTTAAACCTTAATGGCTGAAGCTGACATCGAGGTAGATAAGTGGTTTCCTAGCTCCCCTGTATGGACTGATGAAGACAGGACGTGAAGCTAAGAGCTGTTTATCAGTCTCAGACAAACACAGCCCTCAAGGACCGACAGATACATGTGGACAGACAGGATGAGCACACACACAATTAAGTTTCCCAGACGAAGGCTTTCAACGGCTGATCATTTAATGGCAGCTGGCAGGTACAGGCAGGATTTAGCTTTCCATTACTGTAACTGGTTATGTATTAATACGTGTAGAAAATGGGGAGCAAGCACCAAAATGACCAGTCTATGCATGGCAGGTAATTAACACATAGCTGTCAAGACTTTGCCCCGTGGCTTGTGAGCCAGTCACAACTTGAACAGTTTGTTTCTTTTTTCTTTTCTTCTTTTTACAGCAATACATGGGATTAAGCCTTATAATATCAGAGAAGAAGAGAGAGAGAGAGTATGACAGGATTAGAAAATGAGTGTGAAAGAGAGACACTGAGAGTAAGGGGAGAATTGGACACTTTCCAGGTGTTGCTGCACAACCTTTCACCTCTGACACACTTCAGAATGACTAACCCTAACCCTAACCCTTTTTTAAATTTTTAAATTTTTTTAAAGGCTGTACCTTCTGACCTTTGCTAGCAGAGCCCCATTCTTTATGGAGCGGTTAACTTCCAAAACAATCGCTGTGTGCTTTAGAGTCAGACGACAACAGCTATGCCTGCACATGAAACAAGTGCAAGCTGCCTGAAATGTTGCCTCACCACGAGACATATTTGAACCCAAAGACGTGCATGTCCAAGGTGTTAGTTCACTTTTCATGCAAACTGTCCTGCTGTAGTTCTAAGCACTCCTTTGCATCCAGTGTCAGCAGAAAGCTCTTTGATGGTAGCAGCTGGAATTTGTTGGTTGGGGGAGGGGAGGCCCCAGTTGAAATAGCAACGCTCTGGGAACCAAGACAGAAGATGAAGGTGGGTAAGGCGGAGGGAGTGTTTAGAGCTCCAGGCGTTGAAATGCAATGAATTATGAGGTTGCACTGGCATCAAATGAATCGAAGCAATGGTGCAAATTCTGTGTGAATAAATGATGAGTATTTGCTGTCTGGGCTGCTGGGGGTTGGGCTTGTTTGTTCGGGCGTTTTGTGTCTGGTTAATTTGGGATTAGGATGACCAGACGTCCGGATTTAGGCCGGACAGTCCGGATTTCCAATGGCCTGTCCGGCGCAGCATCAAGCCGGACGCGTATTTGTCCTCCTTTTTGGAGTTCCACTGGGCCTAAAGAGCCGCACGATAGAATATTTAGCTGGATCGCAGTCCAACAAATGATTGGTTAAAAGCGTTGTCAAATAAATATCTGATAGGCTTAGGTTAGGTTCTAGCCCTATATCATTGGTTAAAAACGTAAACAAGGCTCCGTGTGCTGGCTACGTCATATCTACGCACTGCGGCCGACTGACCGCTGATCACAGCTGATCAGCTGTCAGTCGGCCTCAATCATCAGAAACCGACGTCTCTTCACGTGACGCTTCAGAGGAAAGGACGTCTCATGTCTGCTAAAACATATCTCCTCGTGTCTTCTCTCCTCGCATGGTTTCCTATCTCCTCTCCATTTGTGTCACATGATCACTGTACAGAGTTGTTTTCTGGTCAGGGCCGTTTTCAGCGAACATTCCAATAAAAATGCACTTAAAATATTGATTTAAAAAAAGATCGTATGTTTTCAGTTGATTTAATGGTGTTAAACTACTACTTATAATAATAATAAAGACACAGTTATCATCACTGTCAGAGTGGAGATGTTTTCTCTGTTACCTGTGAAACAAACTGCACACATACACGGATGAAGACACTGCACACAAGTCCCTAATAGACTGAATCACTTTAGAAATATTATTTGGCTCAGTCTACAGTTGTTTTTGGAATATATATTTTTTATGAGGATATTATTTCCTGCCTTTTCTTTAGTATGTTAGTATTCCGTGTTACTGTGTTCTTTTATTCCACAGAAAAGCTGCACAAAGCTTTTCTGTGACCAGCAAAGACCAACAATGGTCTCCCAAGGCCAAAGTACAATACTGTTTTCAGTGATACAGTTTCTCTTACACTGGCTGTTTTAAGGTGACATTTCAGAAAAAAAACTGTCCCTATTGGACATACGTCTGTTTTTTTGCCCTATTGGCTTTGGTTGTCTCTTTTCGCGCCCTGAAATATGTCTCCAGCACGCCTCTGTCCATATGTGGCACAAAGCTTGGGTGTAGGATTACACAGGACTTACATTTGTTATACTGTGGTATTGCTACAGAAAAGGATCTGAATACCTCTTCCACTTCAACATTAATGATTTGTTTTACAGCAACCATCAGTTGAACAGATAACATTCAAACTGGTGCGTTCAAGTACAGACATTCTGCATACCTCTTTCTACCACTTGATACTGCCGATGTACAAATTAGTCTGATGAAAAAAAAGACGCTGCACACAAGTCCCCAATAGACTGAATCACTTTAGAAATTCTTTACTTTTTGAGCCGTTAAATGTTAACCAAATTAGTTTGGTTTTCTTTATGCTTTTAAAACATTCATTTATTTGTTTATTATTTATTATTTGTGTGACCTGTGATTTAATTTGTACATTTTAAGTCCAAAAATGTTATGCTTGGCACTCAGCACAGTGGTCAGTTTTTGAACACCACAATGTGTTGAATAAATACAAATACTGTGAACACACACTTTTTGACTCTTTAAGACTATTTCTTTCCGATTCTGTTACACATACATCATGTAGCAGTCACACAAAGGTGTATTGTAGAGGGGAGCACGCCAGAGTCCTATGCAATTATTCACAGCTTCACTAAATACCGCAGAGTGTCCTCCTTTTTGGTGTTATGGATATGGTCACCCAAGTTGGGATGCATGCTAGCTGGTTGTGTGCAAATGTCGTATGTATTAACATGCTGGTAGCGTGTTTTTAACCCTTTTTTTCTCTTTTAAAGATTTAGCAGCGGCCCGTGAGTCTATGTGGAGATAATTATTGTTTAATGTCTATGAAATCAAGCGAGCCCATGACAGAGCCCTGCTGCATTTGCGAGGCATTGCTCCATCCAGTCTGTCTTCAATTCAATTCTGTGTTGTGAAGCCTGTTTATGTTCCGGGGCCTGGTGTGTGATTAATGCTGCAGCCAGCGCTGGAGGAGAGCGAGTAGAATCGATGGTACCTTCACGTGGCTTATTTATGGTTGCAGCAAACTCCCGGGGCTCTCGTGGATGAATGAGAAACTGGCCTCCGACCGGAGGGGGAGGTTGGCGTGGGGATTGGCGATGAGGAGCGACAGGGTGCAGAGGGAGAGAGGTGGACAGGCCTGAGTCAGGGCCTCGGGGTGGGGCGGATGAGAAATGGAGTGAAATGTGAGTGGGTTAGATCTAAAGGTTATAAAGACACAGGGGCTGAGCTTTGGTGCAGCCTATAACTCTTGTCTTTCAACAAGTGGTTTTTCTACTCGCAGATTTGCATGGGTCTGAAATTGATTTTAGAGTAACACACGATGCAGACTGCAAGTTAGCCTTGTCTCCCACCAGCAGAAAGTGTTGTCCCCGCTGCAGGGCTATCATCTCATGGCGGCTGGCTACTACAGGAAACTCGTAACCCCCATCACTGAAAATTCATGATGCTACAATGCAATGTACGGTGTACGTCCAATTATGTTAACAGAGAGGAATACGGTATGCCCTTGTGTGTTGGAAAAATACTTCAAATAGCATTCAGATTGGATTGCAGCTTGCCTGCTAGTGTGACAACATGAGACTGCTGTCATGGTTTAAGGAGGAGTAGGGATAAACAGGTGATTGATCAGCCTGAGTTCTCCTGTTTATCCTGCCTCTGATCCTCTACCTTTCTTTGTATCTTTCTCTCGCTGCCTTTCAGCTCCCCTTGAACCTCATATCACAGAGTGCATATCGAGGGACCGGGCGACATTCCAGTGTTGGTGGAGTCCAGGCAACTTCCACAACCTGTCCTCCCCTGGATCGCTCAGACTCTTCTACATTAGGAAAGAGTGAGTGCGACAGCCGCAGTGCCTTCTTTACCGCCAGAAGTTCAACTCATTGTTTTTCATGTGGAGCACTTCATGTATCTGTGTGTGCATATATGTGAGTTTAACGCAAAGTTCATGTCTTCCTTTGCTTCTTCTTCTTCTTCTTCTTCTTCTTCTCTTTCTTCTGTCATTGTTCCCCTCCTTCAGCTCGCCCACCAGTCAATGGAAAGAGTGTCCCGAGTATGTTCATTCAAATCGGGAGTGCTTCTTCGATGTCCCCTACACGGCCGCTTGGGTCACCTACTGCATGGAGCTTCGTAGCCCAAACAACATCACCTATAACAACGAGGAAGACTGTTTCCATTTGGAGTATATCGGTTAGTACAAATGTTTGTGCAATGTGCATGTATCCAGATTTTTGAAAATGTCACATGCTTGTCAATATCACAGTGTCAGATATGCAGTGTTTGCGCAGTAAATGTTTTATCTGACCAGGACTGTACAAAAGCTCCCCCGACCAGATCCATCCATCAGACCAAAAGTTCTATTGTATCGGACAAAATTTTTATATTTGGCACATCACACTAACACACATACAGCATAGGTGACCTCCACTCTACTGTAGATTTGTTCATCTACACATAATCAAGTGCATTCAAAGCCATCCATTGATTTACCATGTTCATAAACATGATATATGTAATTCCAAGTGTTTTCTCTCTGTTCAAACTGAACTTTTGTCCTTTCAGTACGTCCTGACCCACCAGTGTCTCTAAACTGGACCCTGCTCAATATAAGTCCCTCCGGGCTAAACTATGACGTCATGGTCAACTGGGAGCCCCCACCCTCTGCAGACGTCAACACAGGCTGGATGCGCCTTGAATACGAGATCCAGTACAGAGCGAGAAATACCACAAAATGGGAAGCAGTAAGTCTTCTCTTTACTTGCTCTTGAATGATCTCTCTTCCTCCTTTGCTTTTCTTGTAATGCACACACACACACACACACACACAGTGGTAACACTTGGGAACACACACACCGTACAACTTTACAAAAGGCCTCTGTGCGCAGGCACAATCTGACACATGCAAACACTCTTTGAAGTAAATTGTAGGTAGGTCATACAGGCACCGTGTCGTGTTTCCTTTCCCCTCCCCCTCCCCTGAACTTGTGCGGCTAAAATGCAGTGTAGCTCTGTTGGCAAGGCAGTGGAAGCCAGAGCAAGGCCCTCTGGGAAAACACAGCCTCTCTGAAGGAAGTAAAGGGAGGGATCTGTAGGTCAGAGGCCATGGGACCTTGCACAGGCTCGTATTCAGTTATGTGGGGCCAGCCAGTCTGACAAATGCAGCCTTGGTAACAGTTTTAAAGCCCTCCATTATAACAGCACGTCCTCCGTTTAATCAGCAATTTCGCTTTTGGAGAGGTCACTGTTATACTTACTAAAGCTGGACGTCTTCAGTCTTGATAAACAAAAAACTGAACCTTTTTCGGATTAATTAATATACACAGCAATATATATATATATAATATTATTATTTATTTTTTTCCAAATACCTTATCTGTGTTTTTATTCTCTCTCTCTCTCTTCCTTTGTGTTTTTGTACATCAGCTGGAGATCCAGCCGCAATCCCAGCAGACAATCTTCGGCCTGCAGACAGGAAAAGAGTACGAAGTGCACATCCGCTGCAGGATGCAGGCCTTCACCAAGTTTGGAGAGTTCAGCGACTCCATCTTCATTCAAGTGACGGAGGTTCCCAGCAAAGGTGAGATCAGCAATCAGTCATTTGGTAAAAATGTAATCAATAAATATGACCAACGGCGTCGTTTGGGTCAGACAGACAGGGTGCACACATCATTGAACAGGGAACATTGTAGTTGTGATGATGATGATGATGATGGGTTCTGTTTCCTGCTGTCTTGTAGAGACTACTTTCCCGCTCACCCTGGTTCTAGTTTTCGGGGTTGTGGGCATCCTCATACTCGTCATGCTTATTGTCGTCTCTCAGCAGCGAAGGTAGGAATGGACTCTCTCTCACTCTTTCATGCACGTACACCAATAGTGTCCAAACCATATTCAAACCTCGTTAACGATGGCAGTTACGACGGGGGAGGTGTTCGAAAAAATCAGCAGCACACTGTGCAGCGTAGCTCTCAGCGTGGCACACACACACACAAATAGTGTCACGTGTGAACCGATCATCTTCATCATGTCCACCTCCTCTCTCCGTTACAGATTGATGATGATTCTGTTGCCACCGGTTCCTGCCCCCAAAATCAAAGGCATCGATCCAGAGCTGTTTAAGGTTCATATATGTCTGTTATTATTCTGCCTCATCTGGGATTTTTCTCACACATACTAGACCCTGACCTACACATGTTGGCATACCATTGGCTAAAGATACCAAGGATGCTGTATGTTTGTGGCAATTTATTGGATTTATGGATGTCTTTTATATATATATATATATATAGATATTTAACTCTCTTTAATCCAATGCTGGTCATTCAGTTCAATTCAAGAGTGAGCTACAAATACAACATTGCAAAAGAAATGTCGTGTCAAAGGATTGCCGGCAGCCAACACATGGGATCGTGCTTTGTTTATTCACTAAAGTGATGATATAAAGTGTTGTGTAACCACTGTTTGTTTATGTATTTATTTATTTATTATGTTTCCATTGTCATTTTGATGAAAAACAGACACGGCAGGGCAACAGTTGGCTGAGGCATATTAGGCCCCGTAATCATCGCACCACCCACTGTCCCTCTCCCGATCACGGCATGTTTATCATCTTTGTCAACTATCAAATAAAAGCATGAATAATTTCGAAGCAAACAGGCACTCTTGTTTTGCGTGGAAGTAAACAAGGACAGGAGTACCACCGAGGGGGTAATGCGCTGTGAAGAGGCGTGAAGAGGGTCTTGGTTCAGCATTGTGTTGTGGGTGTGCTATTGACGGAGGATGTGGGATGCATTTAACAGGCAGCCTGTGTGCTCTTTACAAAACACCCTCACCCCTGGACATCAGGAGGGAAAAGTACTTATAGGAATAAAGACAACAATAAGGCTGCTATTTCATGCTGAGACAAAGGTGAAACACAATGCGTCAGGGGCCGGAGTGGGACTCATTGTTGTCCCGGGGGGGGGGGGGGGAGAGTTACAGGCTCATGTTTGGCACTTGGCACTGCCTCTTTTCCACTGCAAAATACGTCGGTAGCTTTTACGTGTCTTAACAAGTGACTAAATGAGACAAAAACCTCATAATGGCGACGAGTCCAGCTTCACAGATTAGATGAGATAAGGTTATCTTGCAGAACAAAACGTGTAAGTATCATAAACGTTTGATTGCCACAGAGCTTTCTGCAGTAATCCCAAATCCAATGTAAAGATCACATTGGCTTTTTGTCCAAGGAGCTAGTGCAAAGCTAACTTCTGGGGGTGGCACTCGCCATCCCTGCATCACTCGCATTATAACGCTCCACACATGCGTTATTCGAGCACAAATTTAAATGAAAATGCATCAATCCAATTTGCATTTTAAAATGAAAATGGAAGAGCAGTTTGACATTTCATTTTTGAAGTTGTAGCCGGTGTACAGTGGACCATATTCAAATGAAAATGCAATATAAACAACTTGTTTTTCCATTTGTGCGAGCAGTACTTAATTCACACTTTTTCAGGTTTTTTTCTAACCATTTGAAAATGAAAACAGCATTTGACATTTCATTTCCAAAGACTTAACCATCTGCACTTGGGACAATATTCAAATATTAAACCAAAATTAAAATGCAATACAACCAACGTAGCCTAATTTTCCAATTATGCAAGCAGTATTTAAGTCACAATTACAATAAATGAATAAGTCATTACATCCTGATTGCCACACACACACATTAACATGCATATTTGTGTCCATGCAGAAAGGGAAGCTGGACGAGCTGGATTTTATCCTGAGTGGTGGCGGTATGGGTGGCCTACCCACTTATGCAACAGATTTCTACCAAGACGAGCCATGGGTGGAGTTCATCGAGGTGGATGCAGACACTGGGGAAAAGGAGGACAACCAGGGCTCAGACACCGAGAGGCTCCTGGACCTGTCTCAACCCGTCAGCCACCACATGAACATTGGGTTCTCCAATTCCGTCAGGTACTGCACACAGTCTCATGGACAGTAAAGGCTGTGTTTTCATGCTGCCAGATGTCTCTATATATGTGAAATCCTTTTGTTTCCCTCTCCCTCAGCTTCCCCGACGATGACTCAGGCCGGGCCAGCTGTTATGACCCAGATCTGCCCGACCAGGACACCCTAATGCTGATGGCCACCCTGCTGCCGGGCCAACCCGAGGACAGAGAAGCCTCCCTCGATATCGTGAAAAGAGCCCCGCCTCCAGAGAGAGGCGAGAGGACCCTCGTCCATACCCAAACCGGAGGGCCCCAGACTTGGGTCAACACAGACTTCTATGCCCAAGTCAGCAATGTGATGCCCACCGGCGGCGTGGTGCTGTCTCCTGGCCAGCAACTCAGAATCCAGGAGGGCACCTCGGGTGCAGAGGAGGAAACTCATAACAAGGGAAAAGAGCACAAAAGCAGCGAGGACAGTGAGGAAGACAAGGAGAAGGAGCTGCAGTTTCAGCTGCTGGTAGTGGATCCTGAAGGAGGCAGCTACGCCGCAGAGAGCAACGCCCGGCAGATGGGCGCTCCCCCCGGCTCCCCCATGCCTGGCGAGGGTTATCAAACCATACACCCTCAGCCAGCGGAGACCAAACCTGCAGCCGCAGCAGAGGACAACCAATCCCCTTACATTCTTCCTGACTCTCCCCAAGCCCAGTTCTTTGCCCGAGTTGCGGACTACACAGTGGTACAGGAGGTGGACAATCAGCACAGTCTGCTCCTCAACCCGCCTCCCCGCCAGTCTCCCCCTCCCTGCCTGCCACAGCACCCCCTCAAAGCCCTACCCGCCATGCCCGTGGGATACATCACCCCAGACCTGCTGGGGAACCTCTCCCCGTGAAAATGACAATGCCATTAGGCCTTTTAAGTGTAAGACTGATTGACCAGGACGCCCCCTTGCAGTCACAAGAGCCTGTTTCTGCCTGAATCCTGCTGGAAACCAAATAACTCGCAGCCCACAAGTGTGGATGATTGAGTACAGGTGTTTGTTTTTCGGCAGGGTGCCGAATGAGAGACGGGAAAAGCTACCAAGCTACGTCAAATAGTTTGGTGCAAAAGTAAACACCACAAACCAAATACACACTTTGCTCCATTTGTTTGACACGAGCAGATAAAAGGTCGAGACTGTGACTTGACTTGATTAGCTCACCGCTGAACTGGATCACATTACACCTCTGGCTAATATTGTTAAGAGCAATGGCATTGTTGAAGCCTTGATTACAGACGGATGTCAGTGTGTGATATATCAGGAGGAGACGAGCACATTCTAGCCATGTTTTTTTTTCCGCACCGCACCGAGAAGAAGCCGCCGTCGAAACCTCTTGCCGGCAGAGATGCTTTGCCGCTCAATCGTGGCTTATTTTTGTATTCTGATCCCCGTCGTGTCATCTTGTCAGTAGTTAAAGGAGAAATCCGCCCTAAAATACAGTGGGGAAAAAACACTACTATGCAGTTTTACCTTGCATTCCTGGCTTTGTTTTGTTTAGCGCTGTTCATGTTTGCATGACGACCTGGCCAAATTTAGATGATATGATGTCAAGATATTTTTCTCTCTTTTTCTACAGCCACAATAGTTTTAAACGGAGAAATACTTTCAACAACTGAAAACAAACCATACAGTATAAATGCACACACAGACATGAGTCATTGGGACAAAGCTATTTCATCTGTTTCCTTCCTTGGAGGATCTTTAATGAAGGAAATCGCCAAATGAAGTAGAAGCAGAGGTGACGAATAAAAGGGAAATTTCACCATAAACGTATTTATGTAATGCATTGAATAATACAGACTGATTATACACGTCCCAGCATGGAATTACTCGTTCCATTTTTATTCTGACATGCACAGCGAGAAAACATGTCACTTTACAGCGCTGGATAGTCATTCTTTAAGAGGATTTGTTCATATTCATTCACCGCTGGGAGCCGCTCAGCGCACGCAAACAGCGCTGCAGTACACCGGGCACCAACAAGTGCCTTGCTCGAGGGCACATTGACATAGTTAATGATTCCGATTCCGATTATTTAGCAGAAGGGACACAGACACACCTGTTGTTGCATTTCATCCTGCGATAGCAGCAACCTCTACAACCAGCAGCCACTCGTAGTGACTTTACTGAAACCTCAATGAGCGCGCTCTCTCTCCCTGGGAGTTGTATTCTTCTCATGTTGAAAGACTGTGAAAGTATGTAATAGCTGGAGTAAGCTAACATTTTATACGTATTATCTGCCAAGTACGCGGCTTAACAACGTGTGCCTATTGATAGTGTTATTAGCTTGCCATTCATGTGCGCTATGGCGCGCTTACGTAATTAGGATTTGTACATTTCTGCATGATTGTACTGTGTAGGTGAACTGATGTGAAGCCTCTACGAAACTAAAAACCTGCACATGCACGAACACAGCTTACACACACACACACACGCTACATAAAAGCGTTTGCCTTGATTGTTATTTCATTTTGCATCCCTGACATGGTCATAAACAGGATGAGCTGAATTGTGTCAAAGGCAACCGCTGCATGGGTGAAAGGCAGCTAAACCCTAATTTGCTCATTTCCGATCACGCTCGTAAAACTCACCACAATTTCCAAAACAAAAATGTTGGTCAGGGCGGGTGATGACAGACTTTGAGTTCCACGTTCTGGATTGATAGAGCGACAAATACACAGATAAATAGGTTTTTTTTGCCATAAAACCTGTAAGATATGTGTAATTATGTATCGATTACTTTGCCCCCCCCCCCATACTTTTCTTCGAACAACTAAAACTTGAGCAGAATCTGTTGCTTAATCAATTATTTAGTCACATTAGATTGTGGCACAAGCTGCCCTTGGTTTATTGACGATGTAAGCATTTTTTATAATAGCCTGTGTAGGTGAGTTGTTAGCAGGAGCGACTCCTTTTGTCAAGGTTCTCCTCACCGTAAAGACTTCAACAATATGCCGACAACAGACGCAGCAGCACAGCACATTATACACAACAAGCTATCAAAGCTTCTGCTGATAGAGGTCGGCCAATTATTTTGTGATGGAACAAAAACAGTGAATTCCCATTACAGCCAGTCTATGAGTGAGTTGGAAGGATTGTTATTGAATAACGTCAAGGCAGCCTCCAAATGAGCACATCACATTGCAACAAAACATAATTCACGGCGCAAAAGGAAACGTGTTCTGCCTTTTGAGTCATGTCGCCCGGGATTCGTCCTTAAAATAGGCACGCGAAGCAGAATAGTCTTTTGTATCAGAGAATCCCATAATGAAGAGAGAAGAAGAAAGAGCCATTAAATGACTTTAAAAAAAAAAATATATATATATATATATAAACTGTAAACGTTAAAGAAATGTGCCATTTCTCTCTTTCTGTCCCTGTGTCTGTGTTCTGTTGTTGCTGCCTTGTGTTGCGGATACCAGCAAGTCAATGCTGTTGCAGAAATGGCTTAATATATTCACCAGTGCTGTAAAATTACAAGTATATATGTGTATATATCATGTATAATGTCATTATTGTTACTAATCCCAATATATTGCTGCTCGGTACATGTATCACCGTGTCGTCTGAGAGTTTGGTGATAAAAACCTGCAAATTGGATGGTGCTGATATCTGAGAATGCTCTGCTGCCTGGGACAAATGGGAAGGTGTGATTTAGTTCAGTTATCTGTTTGATTATCAGCAGCAACAGTAGGACAGTTTTGCTCCAAAGTCCAGATGTAATACAGTCCACCTTTAAAGACGCTCATCCAGTTTTCAGTATTGGCTCCGATCCAGAGATCGCAAGGCTCTAGGTGTACATGAAGAAAGATCAGATCATGTTTAAAACAAATAAAGAAATAAGCACTGCTAATGTGCGGTTTCAGTTGTACCGTGGCAATTGTGAATGTCTGCAAAGTGGACTATACAATCATGACATTGAGGAGAAATTTGTACAAAGAAGTGAAAGTTAAATCACTGAAAGGTTTTTGTTAAGGGGAACCGCGAGGAAGATGAATCGGGATTATTATTTTTTCGAGCTTACTGTACAGGCGTTTACTACATCATGTCTGCGAATGTGTTTGCCAGTACGCAATGGGCTCTTTCTTATCCTAGTGTAGAAGTTTGCATCTGTTATTTCGAGCTTATAAATGTTAGACACTTTAGAGCAAGCACTTGTACACAAACACACACACACACACACACACACACACACGTATATAGATATATGATGTTAAAAATGGTATTCAGAGTTAGTATTTTGGACTGAATCAAGTCTATGACCTGTTGTTTTAAAACTGCATTATCTTGTTGTTGTTTAGTCAGCACAATAATCAGACAGAGGACCCTTAGATAAGCTTTGTGTCCGACAGAGTTAACGGGACATACGTTACACTACCAGATTGATTGAATGATGTACTGTAATGGAGTATTTCATGTGTGTTACCATTTATGGATACATAGAGCAGATAGATACAGTATTTTATGAAGTCATATCAAAATATAGGCAGAGTGGAATAGTTACATGGTGAAGTTACACCCTTGCCGACTTTTGAGATTTCAGCATTTCATTAATATCAAAGTGCATTTGAAGGGGCTACAGTGTTTTATTTTGGCCTCCAAACTTCTTCTTTTTTTGTTTTTTGCTTCAGTTCAAGGTTTGATTTTGTCACTCTGAGAGCGCCTGGAAGTAATCTTGAGTGCTGGAATTGGTGCCGGTTGTAACTCTTTATTATGCAGCGTTCGGCCAGACATTTTTCAGGTTGTTGGTGAAGTAGTTTAATTCTTGACTTTGAGTGCAGCGGGCTGGCATTTTTATGACAATGTTCAGTGGCTCCTCTCTGTGTTCCTACCCATGTGTTATTTATTGGTCTGCTTGGAGCCCTCGCATCACCCCACCACCTCATCCGACCACAGCGAGTGGGGCAGCGTGAGTAATGTGTGCACCGTCATCCAGGCTCGTAAAACTGGAACTATGCTCCTTGTCACAGTTTGGAAACGGCTGCATTGCGCTGTGGGAAACCTCAACACCATCATTTATCCGCTCGCTTCAGTAATTGCCCCATATTTTCAGACCCCGTTGAACTTGGAGTCACTGCCCTTGTCTGTTGGTCTGCGGTTAAGCTGGAGGCCGAGAACTGTGTTGATCTTCGATGATTTATATTCCCTATTGTTACCCCGTTGAGCCTCTCTGGTGTTGTATGTGTGAGCTTTCAACAAGTTACACAATAAATGTATATCCAGCATCTTAATCCTCTTGCGCATGGTATTTTATTTGTCATCAGTTGTACTCAAAATAAATGAAAGCAAACATTTGAACTGGTGTGTTTTGAATTGTTCATCGTGCTTATCGCACAAGTGCTTAATCGGTACATACTTTCATGACTTTGCATCATTGTTTTCTGTTTTAATTTAATTCACTTTTTTAAAAATAACAAAAAATGTACTCATAAATTGGGGTCCTGGGAGATCCCAGTCTAAAGCACCCAATCCTGTCGATGCAGTTTTGGATAGATGGAACTATTTATTGAATTCATGTTTGCCTGGGTCCTAGTTTACAGTATCACTCTCTATTAGGGGGGTTCGGGCACTCTGTCAGTCGTTTTGAAGGAGACTGACACAGATTTTCATTTTAGACAATGTGCAAATATTGTGTTTTTTTTTCATTTATTATTTCCGATTGGGCCAGGATGGTTCTATTGTGATTTAAAATCTCTTTTCCAACGGCAGCATGAAAGATTCACACAAGCACATAAAAGCACGAATATTACACTTAAAACAAAATGGCTAAAAAATGTGTATGTTTTTAAAAACGCACTTAAAACAAACAGCAAAGCACATCATCAAGTTGGCCGTGCAATTCAACACCAAGACAAGTAGTTGGAAGTTAAAAACTTGCATGCTTATAAAATGATCCAGTTTAAAATGCCTGTTACAGAAATAAACTAACCATTCTAAAATAATCACCTGTTGCTTTCTGCTTACATTAATTCCTATATTCCAATAGTTCCTTTATTCTTGGGTTCCCCAGTCGGTCGTCCTTGTACCGTATGTTAGATATGGCAGAAGGATGAGCGTAAACTTGGACCCGGTATTTGACAAAACCAATAATCTAGTGTTCGTGTTGCAGAAGCAAATGAGACCAATGAGATCTCACTGGGTTATCCAGATCATGCTACTTATAGTGATTTAGAACATGATTCTGTCGTGGAATTAATTTGAAATGTAACTCGTGGAACAAAAGACCTCCTTAACTCACTGCCAACTGTGTCTGTGAAAGTACACGAGCAGCATACATCAAAGTTAAAGTGACCTCAGATCAGCACTCCATGACAGAAAATAAAAGGATGTTGATCAAGAAGATGTACAGCCCTCTGCAGTCTGAGAGCTCCAATGCAAATAGAGCGGTGTGTGTCTGAAAGAATTGTGGGCATCTGTGACGCTTGCAGGGTGGACTGCGCGTACTTGTTTGTGAGCAACACAAGGGCACTTTGTGTGTGTGAACGAGTTCACAAGTGTGTGCGATTCTCCCTCCTCGCTGGCGGAGTAAGTGGAGAGGAAGCGGCTGCAGAAGCCGCCGTGCATCGGGGGGAAAGCATATCGGACAATTAAGTCAGAGGCTGTGTATTACTCTGTGTGGGGCTGATTGAATCAGAGAGGCAGCCACTCACAGCTCTTCGTCTCAGGACATTGCAGGTAATTACCCATAAGTCACTGTTCCCCTGTATTGGATCTTCAGCCCAATTACGCCCACAGAGGCAGTCCACCAAGGCCTCATTTATTTCCTCCGGTTGCCTGTTGACCTTTTCAGACGCACAGTCAGACAGGCAATTCAGATTCATTACACCGAGGAGAGGGTGTTGCACCCTGTAGTCTTGAAGACAGTTTTGCAGATTTTCACCTGTAAGTTGATGTAATTATATAAGATTTACTCCATAAAAATTTGCAAAAGTTGTCTCTTGATGATGGCATATTCAATAACACTTGCACGTATACAATCACAATCACTCTGTACCACATTAACAAATGAAATATCTTCCTTTAGATGGATTAAAAACTGTTTACTACAGTCTGTTGACAGTATTATCAATACAAGAAAAGAGATATACTAAGTGTATCATCAATCTACAATGTGTGAATGGATATATGTCACAAACCAGATAAATGAGGAACCACAATATGTAAAACCACAGCTGACCAAACAGGACTGTTAGATTAGTTGAACTAAAGTGAAAGTATTTCCTGAAATGATGAGAGCTGCCTTTCATCGCCTATAGACACGTGCCATACGTAAGAAAAACAGCATAGTTTCAACTACTGGAATTGAGATTGCACATGTTTTTTCATTTGCAAAGAAGGAAACAAGACAAAGACGGCTAATGTGCATGATCCTTAAAAATGCAAGAGTAATTCAAGAGAGTGGTGAGGGTAAGAGGACGAGCTCCATCAGTAAACTGTTGAGAGTGTGGTGGGTGGTTTATAGTGTGGGTCTTCATCGCCATCTGCTGAAATCTGGAGGAAAAGTTGAAGGGAACCAATTCTATAACTATCTAATATATATTTTTAGTGAAAACTGTTTTATCTACCAAACCGCATTGGTGACGTAAAGACTTAAGATCTGTCGACTGGTCTTAAACAGCATGCTGGAGACTCTTGTGGAGCTTGTGAAGCGTATGAAGTGTTGTGGGTAATATGATCCCTCTTTGTTCAAGTCACATGCGTCCAGCTCCTCAGGCACGTGCAGGATAGTAGACCGATATTGCCAAGAGTCCCCCCCCCCCCCCCCCAGACCCAACAATTCTTCTCACACAGCAAATTTGAAAGTCAGTATGCTTAAATAAAGACATTCACAGTCAGTTTGTGTGTTTTAGCTTTAAGAGGAGAAACCCAGGTGGATTGGGTAACATTAGATATCATCTTAAAACTTCCCAAGTTGATTATTTACAATCAAGATGATTATTGTTTTTATTACACGTTTTCAGAAATGTTATTTTTGACTCTGCAAATGATGCATTATCTCATTTAATATGTGCTAATTTGTATACATTTCTGGACACATGATGACAGTTTCAAAATGATTGTTTCATTTTGTTGAGATATTCAAAGGTTTTTACAGAGGGAATTTTGGATGTCACTTTTTATCAATCCCCAAATAAGCCTATAAAAAACATTTTCAACATAGCTCAATACAATGTTCTGTTAATCAATATCTAATGCTATCTTTTGAACCTAGTATCATTCCACTGACACAAAATAGACGGAGTAGTAAAATAACCACCTTAATGCTTATTTTGGTTGTTTTCTTTCCACTCGTCTGAAGGAAAATGAGGCAAAATAATCCCAAATCTTAAAATTGACGAGTGCACGAATGTGTTTGCCTGCCTTAACAAGAACTCACAAACTCAAAAAGTAACTCAACCGTCTTTATTCAACACTCAGTTTCCATGTTTGACAGCCTTCTCACAATACAGTCCTCTGTGCAAGCATCAGGTTTTCAGGGTGACTTTTAATCTTCCCGCTGAAACCATCATTGAGTACAGAGTGTATTCCAACATCGCTTCACTCTCATTTTCCCTCTGCCCTTTTCCAAACAATAGAGTCTTGTATTTTTTTTTTCCCCTTGCAAAGGAATGCTAAGCACTCAGCATTCAAAATGTGCATGTTTGTGGGTAAAGAAACGCCTGATATATGTTTAAGCTTGCAGGCTCTAAGAACGACACGAATAATAAGCATACAGACAAACACATCAGCGGTATAAACTTTTAAAGGCTTGCTTTTAAATGTTGTAAGGACTGCGATTCCAGTAACGGACCAGTGCTTTTCAGGCTTTCCCCAACAAAAAAATGTGGCATTGACTGCAACCTTCTTTAAGGTCAATCTGATGTCATTTGGTTTTGTTTTTGCAGATTCAATACGTATTTGTTCTCCTTCTTCTGTTTCCTCAAATAATCTCCTGTACTTCCCTTCGCAATGTTTAACGTGTTTATGGTGTTCCTGAACCACCCTCTCCTCTCTCTCCTGCCTGACTTCATACAGACGCCACTAGAGTGTAGTTTCCGCGCCTGGCTTCATAAAGGACGGAGAGAGCTAAATGGAGGGGGCCCATTCGTGAACACGACAACCACGTGCACGCCTGAGAAAGGATGAGGGCGACCTGCTGACACACACACACGTGGAGAACAGGTGAAACGCGGCATACGTTATTTAAGACACGATCTAATTATTTGCGTGCCTGTCGCCTAATGAGTTAACGAGCTGCCAAATCGTTGGCATTATTTAATCTTTATCAATGTGATGTTGGACTCGTGTTCATCTATCCCACGTGCGTGCTGTCAGGGGTCGCCCTGCCCTCCCCCAGGGGTAATACTAGTTGGCATAAAAGAGCGCTTGGCCCCGGTGTTTCTGGGTGGTATTAATAAGAGGCTGAAATCAGAGTCAGCCTACAGCTGCTCTCATCCTCAGCTCGCACCGGCGGGTCAGGCTCATTGAGCTGGCTGAGGCTGCCGTCAGTCAGCGGGGGGCGAGCGTCACTGTCAGGTCTCCCTGACACTATTGGTCGCGTCGCCCGTCAGTCCGTGTCACTGTCAGGAGGCGGGCAGCGCCTCGTCACAGTGTCACAGGCCGAGCGGCTGCTCGCTCCCCACGTCGCCAAACAGCCTGCGTCAGTGTCAGAATCAGCTGGCCTTGGGAGAGGCTTCGTTGTCGGAGCCTGCTGCCCACTGTCAGCTGTACTTTGACTTTCAGCTGGCCTTCTCTTGCACTCAGGGCATCACAGGGGCCCCGGGGGCCTCCTGTGATATCTGCATCTGGCCTAAATCGAAGTGATGTTGCCCTTGTGATAGCCCGGCATCTCGCCCGTGCCCCTGGTGTCTTACACCTTGCTGGCCAGCGCCATCGTGGTTTCCATGACCACGGTGGCGATCATGGCCCTGGGGTTGAACACCGTGATTATCCCCATGGTGGCCACGACCACGACCATGGTGATGGTGACCACGCCCAGTGTCTTCCTCTACAGCTGGGGGAGCGTCTGCATCAGGCTGTGTGACCGCTTTCTCTGCGCACTCCTCTGGTGTCTCAGTGCTCTGTGGGGGGGGGGATAAAGTGTTTGAGCTTATTTTTGAATAAACATATTATCTGAGGACTGATGCTCGTTGAAATGAATGTATATTCTTGCAGTCATGTGTGGTTTGTACCTCGTGCGCGCAGTCCCCACATGTGCGTTTGCAGTAGGCATCTTTGATCGCGCCCTCCACAGAGCCTTGCCCGATGATGGAGTAGGGAAGGGAGATGTGGTGGGTGAGACGGCCACACCTGTTGGCAAAGGGATAGAAAAACATGGTGAGGAACTTGGAGGGGGAAAAATGAAAGCAGTTGCTCTGGATTTCGAACCGCCGCGGGCAACAAACCTGTCATAAACGAGAAAGTCATCCTTCCCTCCGCTCAGTGCCTGCCAGACATCAGGCTGCTGCTCGTCCTGTTTGTAGAGGGTGATGTTCACCGACAGTCTCTGTGCCAGCATGGTGTGCAGGCGCAGTGCTGGCTCCCCCTGCTGGTTAACGACCATGTAGGCCACGTCCTTCAGACCCTCACCCTCCACCTTTTGGCGCAGGCCGTCCATTCTGCTCAGATGATGGGTGGGGGGGGGGGGGGGGGGGACAAATCATTTAAAAAAACACAGTTGCCCAACGACAAAGCTGCTGATAAAGCTTCCCTGGTTAGTTTGCTTCACAAACAAGCATGAGCTTCTTCAACGGGGAACTTTGTTGCATAAGAAGGACATGTTTGAGCCTGCTGCACCTCGCTGCCAACTTTGGCAAACCTTGCAGAACGGGCCATGAAATGAATGTCATGCTTTGCAGCCGATTTTTGGGGCTCCTATGTGGTGATGCCATGTTTGATCTTGAAAGACAGAAGTGCATTAATAACAGTTGAGGTGGGGCGGACGCTGGCACACACCTGGAAGCCTGCACCAAGCAGAACAATCAGCTGGCCTGTAAAAGGGCCACCACCGTCACCTGGCCCATCGTGCCCTTCATCGGCTCCACCTCTCCTATCCTCCAGGACGGAGGCAGCTGACATCGAGGCCCGCCCCCGACACTCTCCGCGCCGCCCCCGTGGAGCAGGCAGAGAGTGACGAGCAGGCTGAGGCGCGCCCACATTCTCGTGGTGCCTCCTCACTGGGGGAGGGAAAAGTTAGGGAAGGGGTGAGAGTGGAGAAAAAGGGAGGGGACAACATCAGAGATTGGTCAACCTCAGGCAGAAGTGATAGAATCATACAAAAGGTCAGAGAAGGGTTACAATTTGAACAGTCCACAAATCCTTCTAAAACTGATATATAGCTATAGAAGACTGTGCAACTAGTAGAGTGACCAAAGCAGTTTATTTTAGCTTCCCAAATCATGTTGTTTCTGTACAAATGTCAGCTTGTGCATACACAGTTAACACAAAGAAACAGCACAGAGTTGAACAGCCAGCCTGCTTGAGTGCTGAAAGCACAAAGTAAAAATGTTCCGCAGTGTGTTACCGCATGCAAGACAGGCAGAAATACATGTCGCTTTCTGGGGTTTTACTGCATTTTAGGCAACTCGATGAACTGCAAATAATTCTGTCACTTACCCTTTTGGTTAAAAAGTTTCCCTCTCTCTGCTCTGCTCTGCGTCACTGCAGCTCCTAGAACAAAAAACAAGTCTCCTCCTCACCGCTCCCCCCTTTTATACTCTGCCTGTTGTTTTTCTATCTGGAGGTAGGACAAAGTTCAGCCCCAGCTGTATGCTGAGGCCCACACTTTTCTCAAGTAAAAAAGGGAAGTCTTATGATGATTGCATGAATTCCCCTTGTTGACAGGATTCAAACTCAACTGGCATTTTGACAAATTCCTTCAGGAGAAGGAGAAAACAGTTGCCTCTTCATTGCGGCCGGTCAAGATATATTTCAGCCCCGGAGATAGTGCATGCCTTTGCCTTTCAAATCAAGTTGAATGTTTTTACATTGTGTGTATGATAGAGGTGTATTATGAGTCCCCAAGAACATGGAAAAACATTGTGCAATTCTGTTTTTCACTTGCAGCACAGAGAGGGGAAGTGAAAAGGGACAAAGGGAGGGACTCTGGTCCGACTCCAGCATGTTTTTGCAGAGTTCACACAAACACAGCAAGAAAATATGCACAAGTGACATTATCGAAGGATAAAGTATCCTGCAGTTTAATACACAAAGACCGTTAAAGTAGGAAAATATGAACAGAGTTTTGTATATGGGAGATCAAGTAGGCAAATTATATATAAAGGCAGGCCCAACAGAAAAAAGAAAAGTACAATTAGTTAGAAATCGGGTAAAGTGAGATTATGAACTTTATATTGGAGAACTTTAGAGGGGACGAAGAAACAAACAGCATCCTTTACAATCCGGCTTCAGATTCTGAAGCTAATTTACAGCTTCAGGCATGTTACTATTTATTCTGGGGACACATTTTGATTCTTAGACACTTGTGTCCCTGATTTAGGTGAGGGGGCAATTATTGCGTAACAAAGCGTCAAAGTCTAACCAAGCAGCTGAGATTGTCTGTCTGCAGAGCAAATATAGGCCAAACTATTTGAAGCGGTGTGAGGACTGTTATGAGAATAACTAGGCCATCAAATGTTTGTGACATAGTCAAGCAAAGAATAAAATGTGTGTGATTATATCTGAAACTATGGTGAGCAGTGCACGCAAAGGACACAATAAAAGTAACTAAGTTCTATATTTGCAGCTTGTTGTTGTAACTGTGTTAGAGAAGTGTCTGTTTTTCTCCATGGTGATTTTAAAGATGTGTTAGGAGTCTACATGATTCAGTTACGGTTCTCGCAGTTAAATATTTGAGAGAAGACAAGTGGTGCAGTTTAATTCCTGCTGCGTGTGCTGATTTTTAGGAGTTCTGCCAGGAACACAGAGCCACACGCTGTAGCAGAGACATTTTGACATGCCAGGACTAGCTTTCTGTGACACCGTGTTACTCATTTACAGTGTCTGCCACTGTGACATATACGGTCCTTATTTTCAGTCATTCATTGCAACATCCCGAGTAAGCTACTTTTCCCCTCCCTGTTTTTTAACATTTTTATGACAGTATAATTTATTTGTATACAGTAAATACTTTTTCTGTATATATTTAGATACTATGTATAATCATTTGTTCAGATTAGTTAGGCCTTATCTTATCTCTACAGACTTCATCCTTGTGTAAAGATGAGTGATGAATGCTGAGATGAATGCTTTGTTTGTATATCTGTATGTATTTGAGTGAATGGCTTGCAAAAGCTGCAGTGTTATGACATCTGACGTGATCTATAGCATGCTGCTGCCGAATGAGAACAGAATGAAAACTTACTTTAAGTACTATATTTTGCTATGGGAAGATGCCTCGTCTTTAGTTATGTTTGAATGCAGGGCTTTGTCTTGTATCTTGTGTTTTAATCGTCTGTTTGTGTCCCTTTAGTACCACTGCTTAACAGTGACAGACATACACACACTGTGGTCGAACGTAAGCCTATGCATTACACATTACTTGAAATTGATATAACTTTCTGAATTATCAATGGCACATTATGGTATGGTTGTTGTTTATTATATATGGCTATTTTAATAGGTAGGCTACGTTGGCAGTCTTACTACTATTAAATAAAGATTCTAACGTGATGTAAATTAAATTTGAAAACGCTATTATCCGTTTTGGTTGTTATAAATTTGGTTTTTCATTGATCAGAAGAACAGAACATCAGATGTAAACAGTCGTCACTCACTGCTGTCACTAAGCAACGCTCCTCAGCGTCCTTGACTTCGCAAGGGTTTCTGGGAAACCGAGGCCGGAGCTCTGAACGACCGCCCTTTTTGGAGCAACGAAAGTAGAACAGCGCTACATGCGTCGAGGGAAATATTATCGCAAAGCAACTTTCTGAAGCAGTGTAACCAAACTCGAGGTATGAGTGCCGATGGTTTGTGACGTGTATTTTGACCCACGGCGGTTATAATTATGAAATTGATCTGGGAAAAGTGTATTTTAATGCGCGGTTTGATGACGTAATGTTGATTGTCCAACGCGAAATGGCGAGCGTGCTAGGAGGCCCGGTACCTTCGACCCTCTCGGGTTGTAGCATGTTTATTTCCTTCATGTTCCAGTATCGAAACGATTACACTGGTATGTCTAGTCCCGGTGAGTTCGGCTTTGGTTACATACATGTCTGGGGCATGTGACATGACTTGTTTTGTTTTTCTTTCGGGGGCGGGATTGTATGTTGTGCTAGTTAAGCTAGCATCGAGATGTACTAGCAAAGGTGTTCACGTTAGCTCAACGAACAAACGTGTGGGGCCATTCGTTTAATTATTTGCTGGTCTCCTCGTGTGCCACGCAATGGTCCGTTTTTACAAATAACCGGGGTGTTTAAAAATAATAATTTTACACTTATTTCATTTTTTGTTTTATTTCGTTTTTGGTAAGTGTAACTCGTATGTCAGATAAGTTCACTTCCTTCAACCCAGTACATTTTAATTACAGTCTGTCTTCTTTGGGCTGCCAGTTGTGCTCTAAAACTGCAAATTCAGTGATGCACACACTCACTCGACATGTCTTTTAATAATATCTGATTCTCTTCACACACTTTATTTTGGACACAATGATCACATTGAAAGCTATGGTGGTTTAAACTGACTGCATACTTCAACTGTTGACAATAGTCACATAGTTGTTCCCATTGATGAAACATTTTCTTCCAGTGTGTCGGCTCCCTCACTGTGTAAAATCTGACTCTTAAAGCAATTCCAAAGTCACTTGCAGGGACCTGTCGGGTTGGTTAGAAGTTGTCTCATTGTGTCATATTGCTATTGAAGTTCAGTTGAACTGTAGTGCGGTGTTTCAGGGGAGGTTACAAACATAAATCTGGTGTCAGGTTGCACTCATTGAGGTCACAGATTTGGTCTGTGCGGACATCACTGCTGCCACGGCACGGATGTCACCCAAACTTTTGCATCCAAGTGAGTCTGCCGGTGATGTAGATCTCTACAGCCGTATGTAAATAGCAGTCAAGATATGGAATCATAAACAGACTGCCCAAAATAGTTAATTCATCTTATTTTCTCTTTTGTTTATCAGCACCAAACGATACGGTCAATGATGGCGGCTGAGGTGGAGCAGGAGCAGGAGCTGGAGCGAGGCGACGAGTACCCAGCGCATTACAAAGTCATGATGGACAAACTTAATGAACAGCGACAGCTGGACCAGTTCACAGACATTACCTTGATTGTGGATGGTAAGTAGGCATTTATTGCAGGTCATCTTTGTGGTGTCTTAGTGAAATTCCTAAACAATGCTTCTTATGTCCGTGTCTCCGGTATCTCTTGCAGGACACCAGTTCAGAGCCCATAAAGCAGTGCTGGCCGCATGCAGTCAGTTTTTCCATACGTTCTTCCAAGATTTCACCCAGGAGCCGCTGGTGGAGATAGAAGGTATTCTGTGCTTTAATTTGAGTTTTGATAAAGTAGTCAGACAGTTGTTCAGTTGAAGTAAATCCACACGAAAGAAGAGGTAATTCCCAGATCAATTTAGTCATTAATGTAATGTTCCAAAGATATGTTTTCCTGTGTAACGTCGAACAGCTTTCACTCACCATTGCTGCTCTGTCGTTCTCTGTCAGGAGTGAGTAACACAGCCTTTAGCCTGCTGATGGAGTTCACGTACACGGCGACACTAGTTGTAGACGGAGAAGAAGAGGCCTATGATGTCTGGAAGGCGGCTGAATACCTCCAGATGCAGGAAGCCATCAAAGCGCTCAACGTCAAGTGAGTGTCGATTCACTTACCGCTGCAGATGATCACTGTCAGAATATAAATGATGTAATTTCCAAATTTAGTGGTGAACCCTTTTTTTATGAGCTAAATAGGAATTTGTCTCAGCACTCCTTGGTATGAACATTGTTACCTCTCACCAACAGCTTGTCCTCTCTTGTAGGATAAATGAGAATCCCTCGCTGACGGCAAAGAGCAAAGGTAAAAAGAGGAAGATTGCAGAGACATCTAATGTGATTACAGAAACCCTACCTTCAGTGGAAGGGGAGCAGGTCAGTACGTCCATGGTGGTCACACTCAAAGAGCTATAATTCCTTGCAAAGCAGTGGATATTAAGATTGCCTAAAAAAAATCTGTACTTTTTTCTACCACTAACATTCCTCCTTTGTTGTAACAACTACCTAATGTATGAAGTGCACACATTTAATTGTCACGACTGAATGTTTTCCATGTGCTCCAGGTGGAGATTGAGGTGATAGGGGATGGGGCCATCGAGGTGGAGGAGACCGGACTGGAGGAGGTGGTCGACGCGGCAAAGAATGCTCAGGCGGCGTCCGACGACTCTGCTCTGGCTCTGCTCGCTGACATAACCAGCAAGTATCAGCAAGAGGAACCCACACTACAGGTCATGAAGAAGGGAGAAATAGACGAGGTATACGGACTTGTATTAGCACAGAGCTTCGTTTGAGCGAGAGTGTCATGCTCTCTTGGTTTATTAATTGGTAAACTATGTGTATACAGTAAGAGTTCTAGATGTGAGAGGCTTAACCCTGCCTTGCCTGTGTTCGCGCTCGACAGGAGGTGGTGTATCAGGAGGAAACGGTGACTGCCTCTAAGGTGCTGGAGAATGTCGAGGTCGTAGAGGTCCAGATTTCCCAAGTGGACAACATGTTCCGCTGCAACAAGTGCGATCGCAGCTTCAAGCTGTACTACCACCTCAAACAGCACTTGAAAACACACCTGGGCTCGCTGGAAAAACCCCACGTGTGCAACCACTGCGGGAAAGCCTACACGCGGGAGGGCGCCTTGAAGCAGCACGTCACCACGTTTCATTTTGACGCAGAAGAGCTGTCGCAGAACCAGAAACCCCAGAAGAGAGTGCACGTCTGTGAATACTGCAAGAAGCACTTTGACCACTTCGGCCACTTTAAGGAGCACTTGCGGAAGCACACCGGTGAGAATGAAAACACAATAGCGCTGGTGGTGTTCAGTGTCGATTTTTCGTACGATCATAATTACGCGTCGTTGACTTGTCGTTACTCATCTCGTATTGAAATGCACGCTTGGCTTTATATGTCTATCTACAGGTGAAAAACCATACGAGTGTCCAGATTGCCACGAGCGATTTGCACGGAACAGCACACTGAAGTGCCATATGGCAGCCTGTCAGAATGGGGCCGGAGCCAAGAAAGGACGCAAGAAACTCTACGAATGCCAGGTACAGCTTGTCCAGAAGCAAGGCCCTGCCAGTGCACGGTCTACAGTAGAAAATAAATAAATACAGCTATATATTTCACTGAATGCAGATGTTGGAGAGGAGATCAGAGAGCTCACAAATAAAGTCAACATTGGGCTCACGAGTCTGTATATTAGTAGACAGAAGACCGGCAGGGTGTTATCTATCAAAAGAGGACGAATAGAGAACTTGAGGGCATTTATGTTAGTTAGGGCATCCTCGCGCCTGAGACCAGGGTTGATGAGGGTTTAGATTGTGGTGGTTTACCTTGAGAAATGAACGATGTGTTTCCTCCTAATGCAAGTCATTTCATATTGAATATCTGCCGATTTCGGGGAGTCGACTTGATCCACTGTCGGCCAGATATGCTTCACTGGTGAATGATGTATTCCTGAATTAAAAAGGTTGAGTTTCCATCACAGCTCTCCATTAATGTCTACAAGTAAACAAAGGAATGAAGTAGAGCTGATTGGTAGATTTTTGGGCAACTTCTTAAGCAATTGATAAAATGTTGGAGACATTTTTTAAGCAAAAATGTCAAATAATTGATGGTTTCATCTAAATTCTTGAAAGAATACGTTGCTTTTGTTTGGTCTTACATTAGTTAACAGAAGATTTTAGTTTTTGGACTGCTGGTCTGACACTACAGATAAGTGATGACCTCACCGTGGGCTCCAGGCATGTGATGTTTTTTTGTTTTAATAGACACCCACAGTTCCGATGTGACCCCACTGTTTTCTCCCTCATCAGGTCTGCAGCAGTGTATTCAACAGCTGGGACCAATTCAAAGACCATCTTGTGAGCCACACGGGCGAAAAGCCCAACCACTGCACCATGTGTGACATGTGGTTCACCCACCCAAAAGACCTAAAGGCCCACCTCAAACGCATCCATTCCATTGAGGTCAAGACAGTGGAAGAACTGGTCGGCGACAACGCTGACGCCGCCAGCCTCGCCATCGCAACGCAGAGCATAGAAGGAGCCGAAACGGTACTGCTGGACGACGGCATCCAGGTAGAGCACGTCGACGTGATGGAGATGGAGGAGACGGCGACCGTGGTGATGGAGGACGGAGGGGTGGCGGAGATGTGCGAGGAGGACGTGGAGAGACTAAAGCAGGCCGGGGTGCAGATCCAGGTGGTGCACGTGACCACGACTGAAGTCGACGGGCAGCAGGTGGTGAACTCTCAGGTGGAAGTGGAGATGGAGGGCGAAGTGGTGAGCGCCGAGGAGGCGGAGCAAGCAGTGGCTGTATGAGAATGTGAATAAAGGACCTGCAGGACACTCTTACAGGCCTGAGCGGCTGCGGTTTCCTGGTGGCTGAGATATTTTGACGTAAAGAACAATGCATGTGAGATACAGCATGTTACCTCAACATGTCCTGCTGTCTGCCATCACATCCAATGACTCAGTTTCCAACTTCTCTCACTCTCTGAACTTATGGGCAGAGCTACGGAGACGTATCATTTCCCGCTACTGATCCTGTATTTATTTTTAAGCCGTTTGTTGTCATATCACATTTTTGATGACTCTTCACTGCATCAATCAATTTTTATGTTTCTTTGTGTCCTTATTTTACATCCGATTGATCTTTTAGTTTGGGTCACTTGCCAAGACAATTTGATGATGATTGACAGGTTCTTGTTGCTGCATACGTATGGAGCTGAATTTCCTCAGTGCTAATGCTATAGTTTTGTTTAAGCTTATTTTCATATTGAATTTGGGTGTTTTTGTAGGAAAAATTCAATAAAGTTGGTTTCCAGCATGGGCTCCTAGTCTTGCATCCAGCTACTGAGTTGATTATCTAAATAAAACTCTGAGATTATTATAGTTTTACTTTCACAATCAGCTTTTTTCTTAAACCTGCTCCGCAGCACTTCATCAGGTGACTGGTTCAGTGGCCATGTTGTTACAGCTTGTTTTCTTTGCCCCCCAGTGGATAACAAAAACTTACCGTATGTAGTTTTGAGGAAGTTGGTCGAATGCAGATGAATGCATTTTAGAAAACTTTTTTTGTTTAAAAAATAAAGTTCCTAAATTGGGAAAAGATTTTTTTTTTTAAGTTAAACAAGTTAGTTGTAAAGTTGAAGCTGTTTTGCCACTCATCCAAGAGGCTCTTTCAGATGTGCTGATTAATGAGGAATCCCAGAGATTACAATTTTAGAATCATCTCAAATACTCAAATGTCCCATGTCAAACACAACAGGCAGGTAAGTACACACTAAAGCAGTCAAACTGCAATTCTCTATATTATAGTCCTGCCTGCTGGATAAATAGTTATAACTGCAATATCTCGAGAACCGCTTATGGCATCTGCTTCACTTGATGTCATTGCTTGGGATGCCATGGAGTGTTTTTTCTCTCGCGAATTCTTGCAGATTTGGACACGAGATAATTCCAATATTAAGAAACTTTGAATACGAGGACAATTCCTTTCTGCAAAAAAAAAAAAATGTGGTTCCGTTGCCGTTAGGGGAATGCCGTCTTCTTAACCCTTACATACTGTTCGGGTCACATTTGACAGCAGTAAAAATAAACTAAACATTCTTTTAGCCTGAAATTTGATGACTTTTCCTAAAGTGACCGAAAATACACAAAGATGAAAATATTTTTAATTGTTTTACTTTTGTACATGTTTGTACACTGAGGCTGTTTCGGGTCAAATTTGACCCGTATCTATTGAGATGGATTTTAGATCTAACCAGTGTGCGTCAAATCAAGGGAAATGGTGGTTTTAGGGAATCTTGAAACTGTACAGGCCATGTTTATGTGACAGAGTTCAAGGGGGACCTCGACACTGTCACAAGAACTGTCCGTGTTCCCACGACATTTGCCCAGGTTCCCGCAGAGACCGACACCTGCTGGTCTTTGAAGGGGCATGGGGGAGCCTCGAAACAGTAAAACAGCACAGGAGTGATCATGGTGCACAAAGGGAACAGACGTCAACCACAGGTCAGAGGGTGCCTCGTCACAGACACAAGATCTGCACCTGCAATGTAATAAAATAATCAAAGTAACAAATATGAATCAATTTGGGCTGGGAGGGTGGTGGTGGTGGTGGTGTATGTGTGTGTGGCATCATGGCAGCAAGATTTAGTGTGCAACAGGCCCTCGATCTGAAGCTGGTATGATGACCCTGGAATGAAGACTCGAAGAAAATACTTTATTCATGTTTGTTTATTCATCATGTAAACATTCAGTTTGTTCACACATCCCATCAGTAAAGTCTGTTAAATGACTCTCGATCAATGATTACATGAACAGAATCTCAGCTATGTTAAAGAGAACAACGTATCGAGTCCTCAACGATTGTAATGAACTGAAAAATGTAAATGATGGATTTATTTACAAATCTACGTGGTAGCGAGAATACAATATCTTCGCCTGGTGTTTTCTCTCTTAAGATTCATGCAGCGGAAGAGAAACAACTAAATGAAAGCATCAATACAAATATTCAAACATTTAGAGCTCAGAGAAGTTGAAATGTTCATGCAGAGAAAATGTCAGTTCAGGTAAACAAACGTCATCATGAGCAGTGATAGCCTCCATGGCTAAACAGACACAGGAAGGAGCTCCACCTCAAGAAACTCAAACATTTAGAGAACAACGAATAACAAGATGTCCAAGTACCGCCCATAATGTTTGACTGACAGCCACAACAATCAGCTGTCAGCAACAAACATGGAGGCAAAATGACTTCAAACGCAGAGTTTAACCCTTAATTAAAGGACCTCCGGCTATTTGAGTTTACACAACTCAGCAGAGGCTGCAGAAATAAAAGGCAAAAGTCCGGCATAGAGAGGCTGAGTGAATGTGGTCTGGACTCTGTGGAGGAGAGTCATGGTGTCAGAGACGCTGTAGAAAGACAGAATACCTGCGCTGTGATCCAGGTACACTCCTACTCTGGAGGACTGAGGACCTGAGACGGGAGTATCGACTTTGTTGTGCACAAAAGAGTACGCGTTTCTGTCAATTGTTAAGGCCCAAGATTTGTCATTCCATCCAAATCCACATTCACTCTTCCCCCCTATTCTGGTGATATTCTTGTATGTAACTGCTACATTAACTCCTCTTCCTCTCCACACCACCTCCCAGTAACACGGTCCAGTAAGAGTCTGTCTACTCAGGACCTGACCATAATGAGTGAATCTGTCTGGGTGACTAGGATAAGACTGCTTTTGATTCTGAACTGTTACTTTTCTGTTTCCATCAGATAATAACAGATACGGGTTTACTGTGTTTGGATCAAGTGTGATGTCACGTGAATATTTCAAGAACCCAGCTCTGGTCTTGGGCTCCGATTGTGAGCGTAAAACATCCACTATAGTCACCGTCAGTGAGGCATTTGTCCACTTCTCTCTCAGAACGTCCTGTAGTTTATCTCTGACCTCCGACATGGCCGCCGTCACGTCCTCAAAGTAGCTCAGAGGACTAATCTCGATGCTGGACGAGTCTGTAGACTCGCAGAGTGGTGACAGTGAGGGGTAGTTGTGTAGAAACTGGTTGTGATCCTCTGTGTGCGAGAGCTTCTCCAGCTCAGCGTTGTTCCTCTTCAGCTCAGCGATCTCCTGCTTCAGCTTCTCCTGAAGCTCTTTGACTCGACTCACTTCGATTCTCTGCTGGGTTCTGACCTGCTGCTTCACATCGGAGCTTTTTTTCTCCATGACACGGATCAGCTCGGTGAAGATCTTCTCATTGTCATCCACCGATTTATCAGCAGATAGATTGATTTTCTCCACCTCCCGCTGAAGCAGCTGCACGTCTTTCTCCCTGTCCTGGACTCTCCGCTGGATGTTTCGTTGACTCACCTCCAGCTCTCTCTGCCTCTCACCTTTTTCTGCTACAGCGGAGACCGTGTCGTGGCCTTTATGTTCACCCATTAAGCAGAGATAACAGATACACTGCTGATCGGTGCGACAGAAAATCCTCATCACCTCATTGTGACGAGAGCAGATGTTCTCCTGGAGCTTGTTGGAGGGGTCCACCAGCTTGTGTTTTTCAAAGGCAGTGTTTTTCAAATGAGGCTGAAGGTGATTCTCACAGTAAGAAACCAGACAGACGAGACAGGACTTGATGGCTTTCTGTTTCCTTCCAGTACAGACATCACAGGCCACATCTTCAGGTCCAGCATAGCAGTGATCAGCAGGAGCAGCTTGCAGTCCAGTCTTCTTCAGTTCCTCCACTAAATCTGCTAACATGGTGTTTTTCACCAGGACAGGCCTCGGTGTGAAGCTCTGCCGACACTGAGGGCAGCTGTGGAGTTTCTTCCCATCCTCTTTGTCCCAGTGGGTTTTAATACAGTTCATGCAGTAACTGTGTCCACAGGGAATAGTCACCGGCTCCTTCAGTAGATCCAGACAGATGCAACAAGAGCAGATTGCCTTGTCCAGTTTAATCCTTTTCGGATCCATATCCACTGGTCACAGTGACTTGACAGAGTTTCTCCAGACCCGCTTAACTCCTGTTATTTTGCTGTTCTTCACTGAATGGGGCTCGTCCTGCCCTACTAGATGTCGGTTACATCCATATTCACACTTGCATATCAGTGAGGGGGAGGGAACAAGACGACAAGCATTCCAGGGAGGAGGAGTTTTCTCTCAAAGGGACAGTAAATGTTTCAGTCTTTTTTAACACGCAGTGAAGATTAGAACACAAATTAAATCATGTATTTACTCTTGGGAGTTCTTTCACAAATCGCTGTGTCAACAGGGAATAGTCACCGGGTCCTTCAGTAGATCAGACGCAACAAGAGAAGGTTTCCTGGTCCACGTGAACTCCTTTTCTGAGCCGTTCTCTCCTCGTGGCAGAGACTGTTGTGTGAGCTGGCTGTGTTTCGCTGCAGGAAGAAGAGGGAGGAGTTAACACGCTTTCATGTGATTGGACAGCAGCAAAGCGGAGGAGGGGGTTGTTTGTTATGAGCTCTGCACAGCTCCAACCAGAAAGCCTCATTTGTGATAAAAGAAATACACACTTTGGTTGTCAGTATAAGTTTCAGCTTTTTCTTGAATTAATGCTGCAGCTCCTCAAAACCAACTCGAGGCTGTTGGCAGCATGTTCATGATCATCACGGGGAGAAACCTTGGTCTGGTCTGCTTAAAAGAGAGAAGTATTAAAGAAATGGGGGATGTTAAACTGGTGATAGATTTAACAAAGATTTCCCTGTACATTTAAAGTTACACTGTAGACACAAATAATTCTCCCTTCAAAACCCTGGTCAGTAACCTGTACAGTCTACACACACATATATATATATATATATATATATATATATATATATATATATATATATATATATATATATATATATATATATATATATACACTCACGACATCCTATCTTTCTGCGAGCTCAAATGCACATTTGGCGGCCACGCACACCAATCCCATACAGCACTACATAAACGAAAATAAACATTTTCAGTACAGTACACACATTCGATTTTCTTAAACATGAAAGATAACAGAATGCATGTAGGATGGTCTTAAAATGCAAAACGTTATTAGCGTTGTAGTTCTCTCCTGAACAGATAACATCTGTAACGTTGGACCAATTAAATCACCAACGGCGCATTTAGCGTAAAAAAATTAATTTCCTGACTTCTATACACACATATTATTATACATCTTTCGATCATTTTGTACAGAAATAACATTTAGAACATATTTACTTCCAGGGAAAACAACTAAACCCTCCACAGGTTAGCCACTCGAAAAGAAGGATTTCACTTCCTGCTTCGCTTTTTACGTCCCACTAGCTTTCTCTGGAGTACAGCACCCTCTAGTGGCTTTAGTGGCAACATCATTTTTCCCACTAGGCTACATATATATTAGGGCTGGGCAAGTTATGTAATATATGTCATGTTATTATCGCGTTAACGCATTAATTAATGAATACAAAAACCGGGCAGCGAGCGGTGAACAGCTGTGTTTGTGTGGCATCTCTTCAGTCTCTTCCTGTTTCCTTCAACTACATTCCCCTGGGTCCTAAGTCCCTCCCCGTACAGCTTCTTATCACCCTCTATGTACCAACATACATTTATAACAAATACCATACTTATTACGGTAATCAGCGTTGCATATGTGTCTGACCTATATACCAAAAAAAGCAAAAAATAAATGATTCATCTAAATTATTTTTTGAGTTTTTAAAGTTTTTTGTTTGGAATATGTATAATAAGCAAATCATTTAGTTATCGCGACTGAGAATTTAGCAAACATAACAAAAAGAAAAAAACATGACGTGGATAGGTTTGCAGTTTTCAAGGTGTATATTTCAAATTGCATCTCTTACACACATGAAAATATTGTTGTGAACACCGGCTGAATATCTATTGTCAGAATCATTACAACTGTATTGTAACTGCTACTGTGTAAAGGGAATACTTTTTATGTCTTATGTAGAACAGGACATGCTAATGTGTAATAGTAGATGTTTTTCTCCAAAAACGAATGTTGTAAAACTTAAAAAATACACTGTCCCTGCTCTCCGAAACATTTATTCAGGATTAATCATACATGTATTAATGAGACATAGGCTATTTAGACACCCATTTTTATGTCAAATAAGACGGTCACACACAAGAATAGTGAGCTCGAGACACCTCTTGTTATGACCTCCCGCTGGTCCCCTGACCCCACCTTGAACCTCTGCTGTGCTAGTAGCCTGGCAGGTGAACCACGGTGCGTGACACACACAGGTTTAGGTTACGCCGCCTCCTGCTCTGGACAGCTCCCGTGGTACTGAACCACCAAAGTAATCCCGCGGCTCGAGCTGTAACTCTCGCCTCTGATTGGATAAGAGATGCACGGTCGACTACCAAGCCCCTCGCCCATTGGTCCTTTCACCTGCCAGACAAGCGGCTTTCCTTCCCAACAGACTGAACCGGGGGAGCAGCTGCTGCGGAACCGGGGAGCTCAGTGTCACCGGGCTGCCGGACGGAGGTGATGTCACGGCGGGGTTGGTGAAGCTGGTCGCCACGGGGCTCGTGAAGATATCCGCACAAGTAAGACACATTCCCGAATGTAACATCTTTCCGTGCTGACAGGATTAGAGAGCTGCGCCGAATGGCCTGCTGCCGTGAGGAGGTGTTAACTATTGACTGTCACTGAACACCGACAGACAAATCACTTAATGAAAGCACTGCGGGGTTTGTTTACTCGAAAGCAGGTTTGTGTTTGCAATATTTTTCGCAAATGCATTTAAATTCTAACACATCACACTAAATATATGGCAACTGAGTAGGCCTAGTACCTTTTAAAATGACCTGAAGGTGCTCGAGCTCTATGCGACCGATAAATAGTTATTTCATAATCTCGTGGTCCATTTTTTAATTGCATTTAACTTAAATGTAGCATGTTTGTCGTTAAATCCATTGCACCACTTCTGAAAAAGTATCACAACGGGTCACCTGGCAGTTGCGCACGCACGTGACGCGCGTGCAATTTAAGATATCAACAGCCGTGACTCGCTGATTCTCCTCCTTTTACTGTTTTAACACAGCGGGGGAGCACGGGATGCTCAGACACCTGTTGTACCCTGATGGGGATTTATCTGCCTGAATGCAGCATCCATCATAACGCATGCAGTGCCCCGTTGGGGATAGTTTTGACAGGTGGGGTAGCGTGCTTGTCATTGAGGAGTTGAGTGATTTTATCTGCACAAACTCAGCAATGATTTACACAAACGGATTCGATTTACAAGATAAAAACAGTCATTTGTCAAATTATTCCAGTACTCGCCTGCGGCTATAATGAAAGGAGAGGAGGCAGCCTGCCGCTGGAACTGTTTATGTCGCATATACACACTTTATTTGCATGTTAAAGTTTCTGTTTGCTATTTGCAAAGAGAGAGGAGAGGTTTGTATGACTCAGCAGCTAGATTTGGACGTCACAATTACATTGTCTTTGCGAACCGAATGCTCCATATTGTCTTTAACTATGATTTATTTGTCTTTTGGCCTTCTTGCAAATTAGGCATGTCATCTTTAATGTATTGCAGTAATGTTTTCCACTCATTCTCTACCTGGATTAGAAACTCAATACTCAGTATTTCCATATCTTTAAAGCAAAAATAGCAGGGTCTGTTTACTTCCGCCTGAATGCAATTTGTTCTTGATTTGAAGTCTTTTGATGGCCAATCAGTCAGACCACATGAAACACTGCGCTTCATGTGTTCTTTCTTTGATGCAACCCCCTTTGAAGCGCTGGCCGTGAATAAAATGCACACTCAGATGGCTCTTTAAAGCGGTAAGAAGTAATTGACCGAATAGATTTGGATTTGAATCGGAAGATGCAGGATTTAAAGTGTCTGCTACATTGTGTTTATTGTGCTCCCTGCATACACCGTCATGGTTACCCTGTTCAGGCTTCAGAGACACCTCTATCTCTCTCTCTCTCTCCACAAGATGTACTGGGAGATGCTCTTCAGCTTTTGTATTGTCACGTTTAAAGTAGTAGTAGTTTGAGGGCATCCATAGAGACCCGTGCAGCTTTGGTTTGGACTTCTTTCCTTTTTGGAAATGTGAAATATTTGCCCCATAGATTCCAGAGAGGCCTTCCTCTCTGTTCCTAGGGCCCGTATAGTCTTCATTGTCGCAGCTCTTTCACTGGTGAGCTCTTTATTCTTGTCAGCCGTGCGTCTCAATTGACACACTGGGGAGCTTTGTGTGGAGAGAGAGAGAGAGAGCCGCCTGTGTGCTCGAGCAAAGAATGCGTGTGTATGTGTGTGTGTGTGTGTGTGTGTGCGTGCGTGCGTGCGTCGCCTTTTGTCCTGAATGCATGGAGGCAGTGAAAAAAGAGAATGTGACACAAGCACATGGCGGAATGACGGCCCGGGACTTGAAGTGAACAGGAGGCAAAGTGAGGGGCTTTTCAGAGATAAAACAGACAGATGTTTCATAGCCTGTGATGTGTGTCTAATTCTTGATCCACAGCTGGTGGGGATGGGCTCTCGTGTTTTTTTTTTGTTTTTTTCGTTGTTGGAGTGTGTGAAGAGGCTGCTGATGTGGTCAGCAGCAAAGAGCGCCAGGCAAACCCTCCGCCTTCTCTTTAGGGATCCTCAGACAAGTGATTGACTGTCTGGTGAGTAGGGACCTGTGCTTGGTAGTGTTTTGCCCATGAAGGGCTGGCTGTTTATATGTTGTATTCACTGAGTATTTTGTATTTTGAATGCTGTATATGTCTGTAATTCGAGCTTGAAGCAGCAAAGTTGGGAGGACTGGATACATTCATCCAATATTCTGCTGCTTATCCGGAGCCAGGTTGCTGTAGCAGCAGTCGAAAGCAAGGTCCCCCCCCCAGCAACGTTTCACAGCTTCCTCCTTTGGGGCCCCGGGGTGTTCCCGAGCCAGATGAGATAAATAATCTCTTCAGCCTGTCTTGGGTACACCGGTGTTTCCTAAATGTTGCACATGCCTGGAAAAACTGAGGAATCTCTAAGGGTGAGCCCTGCTACCCAGCGGAGGAAACATATTTTGGCTGTTTATCTGCAATCTGGAGCCAATGAAATGATTTGAAACGGACAAAAAAGCAAGTGAAGCTGCAGCTAATCTTGGGTAGTTTTTCTTGACACACAATATAAGTAAAATGAATCAAGGTGCTTCAACAGTCAATATCAACTTTAAGTGACGATCAGACAGGTGTGAGCAAGGCACTGTATTTGTGAGTTTTTTTATGATTCTTCCACTGGTGCCCTCTCTTGCTCCGTCTGTCTGCGCGTGTGCGTGTCCATCAGTCTGCTCATGCACATAATTAACACGGCCACTGTATACACTGTGTACCTAAGCCTCAGCATGACCAAAAAAAGAAGAAGACAAACAAACATGCTCGGCCAGTGTCCATCACCAAGCAACCAGGTAGGTACTGTATGTTATCCAGTGGAAGCAAAGCACAAAGCAATCTGGGTAGCTAACTACTACACGTCTATTGTCCCTGTGGCGATGCTCACCACTTCATGTAATTCAGTAGATCCATTTAGTTATTTGAAAGCTCTATACTCAACAGGGCAGACTGTGTGTCACGCTCTCTTCAAGAGATTTTAGTCATTTGTTTATGAAGATTAGAAAGTATCATACTTGACAAAGGGGAAATATGACGGCCTCTGCTCTTCCATGTCGATCTGTTGAGCATGTTTGCCTGGTGGCAGGGGATCGTTAGGGCCAAGTGGCAACACCTGGGCCCAGTGTTCAGTCTATAGCTGTCTGCTGTTAGCGCTCTCTGCTTCTCCCCTCCAGACGCCTGTTGTGGCTGGGTTTAGTTATGTCGTGTTGGTTTATTTTCGTATTTCGTCTTGCACCTTTGCACGCACACTACTGACACCACTGATTTCCACAATCTTTTGTTAAATGTCAAAGTTTGTTTGGTCATGCAGGTAGCAGCAGGTGCGTGGTGTTTCTTTATTTTAAAGATAAATGTGCATACTGGGCATATACCTACATTAATATCTCGACAATGATTAAACGACGATTAAAATGGAAGCGCTGCCTGTATTTACCTGTTACCATTGTGAATTGTGGGCCCAATCCCAATATCCACACTCACAGACTTTGAGGCGCGCTCCCGCAGAGTCCGTGAGGGTTTAGGGCTGTCCGACTGTCAAATCATCGAGTGTTCGAGGGCTCTCTCGCAGACATTTTGAGCCCTTTATGAACCCTTTCCATCAGTCCGCATTTCGGCAGACTTTGCCCAAGGGAATTACCCAGAATTCATAGCAATGTGATGTTAAACACGGGGTTACCAGTGGAAGCATGGACACAAAAGAAAGAGAAACAAAGAGGATGCCACATGGGTGTTCATCCTGTCATTACACAGAAACATTAAGATGGGACAAAGATGGAATATTTATTTATTTATTCATCAAATATTTAATTTAGTCATTGAAGCTGTTTTGACAAAAAGTAGTAAATAGATCATTTGACAATTTACCTCTCATCTTGTAAGCAAAGAGCCTGGAAGACGTTGAAATGAGGGAGTATAAAGTATAAAATGAAATACCCACAATTGTACATCATATTTGTTGACGTCATGGTAACGTGATATGTCATAAAGTGCTGTCCCATTCGTATTTACACCATTTCAAGCCCTTGCAGTCTCTCACACGCAACCATTCACCAGGTGACGTCAGTAAGTCCCTGAGGGTTCAGGGTTTAGATCTAGGGGGGCATTGGGATTGGGCCATATGTACTCGGGGTTGTTTGAACTGACTCGGATCAGCTGTTCTGGAGCTGAAAACATATATCAGGGTTCATTAACTCAAGAGTTCAGGGTATGGCTCAGAGTTTGTTGAACCTGCTTTCTGAAACAAGCCACAGCTGGTGCAAATAGCTAAACCATTATGGCATTATTGTGGCAGGCAGAAAAGCATAAGGAGGAGATTAGAGATGCGTTTTTATCTTTGTTTGAAGGAGATGTTACGGATAAGTGAGCTTGGTGCCAGCGCCTGTGTCGGTGTCTGAGCCAGCAGCTGTGCAGACAACTGTCAAAGACAAAAGTTGTTAGTTGTGCAGTTTGAACAAGCGAGGATACGGTTAAAAGTGGACCTGGAGAAGCAACTATAGAGTCGGAGAAAGGGGGCGGATGTGAAACACGTGTCTGACAAGCTGTGTGACATTGCACTGGCTGTATTCCAAGACATATTAAGCCATCCTTATTCAGTATGTCAACAATATACGTTTAAGATTGAAAAAAATTCAGTTTCCTGATGATGATTAGGTCCAAAAAGTCTTTATTGCTCTGCTCATTATTGATTTGTTTATCTCATGCATGGTTGTCCTTTTGGTCTTTTTATTTACATACGTGAAAGGCTGGTACGGCATTCAGGAGCTTGTCGCTTTGTGCTGTAAAGTGGACGCCTCTCCTCTCTTAGCAAGTCCTTTTAGTCTGCTTGAGATCAATGCGTAGATATTCATGGTGCCATGGCAGGAAGGTGTTTGAAGGCTGGGAGACTGCCGGGCCTCACAAAAGACGATCGCTTTGATTTCCTAGCGAGGCTTTAATATAGATTCATTCATCCTGCTGTAGAGATGGATGAGAGAACACCTTCCAAAGCGCCATGTTACGCTAAGTTGACCCTTTCTGCTCCTGCCTTATACACACCAGGTTATGTCACTTCTATTTAAGATAGAAACTGTACAACTGGACACCCTGTAGATTGTTTCATTTCAATTTTACAGCACTTTGCTGCATACCTTTTGTGTTTCAGTGAAAGGAAGAAGATTTTTGCTATAACTATAACTGATATCAATATTTTTTTTAATTCATAGTTATACTTCCAATTGTTTAGTGTTGACATTTCACTGGATCACCTCAGTAAATGAGGAGTTTTTGTTCCATACAAAGAAGAACTTCATAAATGCACCACTGCAAAAGATAATGATTTAGCTTATTCTGAAAACATATATGTCCGCAAAATCGAGTTTCCCCTTCCCCTCAGAGTCCCCCTCTCTCTGTTCCCTCTCACGGGACATTGTTAGAGCGTTGTTTTCTGAGCACACACAAGCAATTATCACCTAATTACAAACTAATACGTACTGTACCTCTCGCACACATGGGAGTGACAGTCATCACTCATGCTCCCCATTCGAAATGGAGTAAGTTAGGTCGCGAGTGTGTTCTTGGTGGTAGAGAGTGATGAGAATGATCTCTGATTTGTTTATTTTGACTCCCATGGCAACGTAAGCCGGCATCTCCCTTGGAGCGGGATCTCGAGCGCTAAATTCAGTACGGATTACAATGGCCGGACACTGAAGCAGATGCTGCGCTTGTGTTGACATGTGCACACAAACCCTTTAACGTGGTGGGTGGAAAAACATATTTCCAAAAGTTCTGCACAGATGTTCTGCCCCAGAAAAAAAAGATCTACAAAATTGCCATAAAACAGATTAAAGCACAATAATTAGACCATAAAAAAAGAAAAGGAAGGGCTGCATGAGCACCAAATTGAACATGATTGACATTTCTTTTTGTTTCTCTCTTCAGGTTGTCTCACAAAACGCACCACGGCTGCACCCTGACACTATCGTCTGTTCAACCGCTCTCCTCCGACCCCCCCATCCAGCTCCTCTTCCCTCCTCCTCAACCTGTGGCCTATTTATACCCCTGGAGACTCAAAAGAGCCCATTAAAGCTACGCAGACCTCTTCAAGCCGGAGACAACAGTGAGCATGACTCGACGGTCGGTCTGATCTCCAGCCTCAGCACCTTCTCTTTGACAGCACCACAAAAGGAAAAAAAAACATGAAGGCTTTAACTACTGGACTTTCTTGAAATAAACGAGACCGTATGTCCATCAAGCTTCAGAGGACAAACTGATACTGCATTGCAGAGCGGACAATTTGCAGCTGCAGCAGATTTAGGAAAGGCTGGATGCAGCATGCGCTCGGGTCCTCGGACTAGAGGCTCTGTCCCGTTTCTTTGAGATACAGGAAAAAACATCAGCATTTGTTTATTGACTCCGTTGTCTAAACAGCTATGAGATTTGGCCATGGACACTGAAATAATTTACCTTCTAAAGGGCTCACACATCTGAAGGTAAGTCAAGGTTTTTGTTCCATCTGAATTTGCTCCATATCAACTTTTAAATTGCATCAATGATATTGCATCTATGATAGAATAGGAATTGTTCATTTTGTGTTGCTGCTAGCTGTTCAACTTTTGCAAATCCATTTATTATTAATCTGATATGTTTAGACAAGAAAAATAGAGCATATATTGTAGTGGGCTTAAAATAAATGTATGACACCTCACCATACAGTTAAATAGAAGCTAAAGCGGTTTTATTTCTTGTTATCATGCCTTTTAGTTTAAAAGGGTACATTTTACAGCCACTGGCATAATAGTAGAAGCATTAATCATTGAGCTAATTATATTTGTCTCCTTATTGGGCATCCAGTCCTCCACCACCGTCAGCCATGAGCTAAGCCCACGCTGAGCCCCCTGGGAGTCCCTTGCAGGATGACTGCTGTCTGCCCGTCCGAGAGCAGCCCAGAGGGGGCTGAAGCCGGGGCCAGGACAGCAGGCGCTAGGGGCCCAGGGGCAGCAAGCACCGCTGGGAGCATCTCAGTTTCCGGGCCAGAGGCCAGTGTGTCAAACGGAGACTGTGTCGGAGGCACGGTTGGAGGCACGGCCGTGGTCGGCGGTGGCCAGAGGTGCACGCGCTGGAGCCGCCAGGACAGCTCAGACATCAACACAGATGATGAGGGAGCCACCATCCGCCGCCTCACGCCACTGGAAAGGCTGAACCTGGATATGTGCCAGGATGACAGGTATAAGGGTCAAAAGATGGGGCAGTAATTGACTTTATTTTATAGGTCCTTCGGTAGCCGTACATTCATTTCAAAATTTAAATTTGCTTTTTTCACTTCCCAGCTGGGGAAATCTTCCTCAACAATGGCGCCACTGTAGTGTATATCACACAGAATATTTTGTGTTACAGCTTCTGTTGTGTAATCCGGTCACAGGGTGGTCCGCGAGATAACAGTGGGCAGACGGATCGGCTTCTACAAAATTCGGGGAGAGATTGGCTGTGGAAATTTCTCCCATGTAAAACTCGGAATTCATGCGCTCACCAAAGGTAGGAAAGAGCAAGACACAAGTGAAATGCAAGTGCTGAAACGCCTGCACTCAAGTACAGGAACACATCTATTAAAGAGTGGCAATCCTGCACACTATAATGCTGTTCTATAGAGGGGAGACTGATTGGCCATCACTAAAAAGGTCCAAACACATCCACTTGTAATGATAAGAGTCTTAGCTAACCTCCCATTTGCTCTTTTGGATCGTATTAGATATAAGTGATGATATAAGGCTGAAAAACTAACAAGTGTGTCCTTATGTAGCAATTCACTTACAAAGTGATGTGTGCCATGGCCAGGGGGCTGATTCAGCCACGAAGAGACAGACTGTCTGCTGCCCTTGAACAGATAGATTGATTAGAGATCTCCAGTTTCCTTAGCGACGGCTACAATTGCTGCATGCCTCATCAAAGGCTAAAGAGAGGGAGGAGTGGGTAGATCTGACTGTGTGTGTGTGTGCACGCTCAATATCTTCTGGGTTATATGTACTTTTGTCTGCCTGTCTGTGCCGTGCTACGTGCGTGTATGTGTACGTGTGTGTGTGTGTAAGTGGTATCGCTGAGTCCTCCTAAACCAATATGAGCTGCGATGCATTTTGAATGCTCCTATTGAAAGCTATGTCACAGCTGAAAGGGAGCCTAATACCAGCCTGAATAATGCAGACTGACACACAATTCGATATCTCAACACCATTTTGCCTCTTAAGAACTTTTCTGTATTCAGTTACCTGAGGTCTATTTGACTTCCCTTTGTGAATCATTCAACAGCATACAGTGAAGATATCAGTTGTATGAATTTGATACATTTAAAGTATTCAGGTCTTTATTGGATGTACAATTGGTACGGACAATGTTGCAAACTCAGCATGCTGTGTTCCTGTCATATTTATCCTTAACCCTGACCTGACATGACATGACATGTGCTCAGAGCTGAAGTCACTTGAAAGAGAGTCATTTTCCTTAATTTGCAAAAGCACATTTCCTTTGGAAGCTGAGGCTAAAAGGGCGACTTGCCCCCCCCCCCCCCCCCCCCTGAAAGAACATAATCAAGACAATTGGTTTCTGAGGGCAGCTAATCTTCCATCACATTATCTAGAGGAGAGCATCGGGCTTGGCAACTTCTGCGGCAATTCTGTGTTTGCCGAGTTGAGCAAGGCTCACATTTTCTATCTTCTATCTACATGTATCACGTGTAATGCATCATTTCTCAGAAAAATGGGAATATTTCAATGAGAAACACAATGTCAGCACTTATATCACAAAAACAATGTTGATTTTTTATTTTATTTTTCTCCATCAAGTATTTCTCAGCATCCTTTGAAATCTGTATTACTGACTCCTCTATACAAATTAGTCATTTTTCAGCGATCATTGACCGTAATCTTGTCCCTTGGCATCACCAGACAAAGTGGCCATTAAGATCCTAGACAAAACCAAGCTGGATCAGAAGACCCAGAGGCTGCTGTCCAGAGAGATCTCCAGCATGGAGAAGCTGCACCATCCCAACATCATACGCCTCTATGAGGTTCGACTCGTATACACTCTCATTTTGATTCATATGTCAACGTTATCTGATCCCGATGGGCTTCCTCAATGATCACCACGTCCGGCCCAACGTCTGATATGCTTCTCAGTAACTCTGCACTCTGACTTTCTGGACTTTCTGGTCGTTCATTTTGTAGGTGGTGGAGACGTTGACACGGTTACACCTGGTGCTGGAGTACGCAGGGGGAGGGGAGCTCTACACCAAGATCTCTACGGAGGGGAAGCTTTCTGACACCAATAGCAAGATCGTCTTTGCTCAGATCCTCTCTGCTGTGAAACACATGGTCAGTCCATAAGTCTGCATTGAGGTGGTATGTTTCAGTAAAATAATGGAAAACTCAATGATGGTAGATTAAAACAACATATTCTGTTAATCCCTAAGAATATTTATACACAAGGGATAGTATGATCGTAAAAGATTAGGAAAATAATGTTTATAGATTTGTCCATGTAGCAGCTTTGCTGGATCAGTAGAATTTCAGTCTATTAATGCTGAGTCTCTAATCCTTGAACAATTAATCAGTCATACTGCACTTTCACCTCCATCACCTTAATTCCATTGACACTGTTGTTCTATAGGTTTATGTTCAAATATGTACTTTTTGGATGTATATTTGTATTGTACATAGTCGTTAAATGTTTAGGCCTACATCTGTTCTACTTTTTTTTGTTGTCTTTTTTATTTTTTACAATTTTTTTTCCTGTTTATTTGTAAATTCTGTGTATGTACGTGGAGACAACAAAAAAGAGTAAAATTCCTTGTATGTGTATACGCATACATAGCCAATAAACCTGATTCTGATTTAAAGATCCGCCCAAACATGTTTTAAGACGCGTACAATTATTCTCCTTGTATTAATGACGTACTGATATGCTTTTTCCACAAAAATTAATTTGTTCACTTTCCATGTTAAGAAAGCAGAAAGTAACATCTCTCCAAATCCAGAATCTATGAAAATGCAAATATTGTTAATGTTAAAAAGTTGAACTGCTGGACACGAGATGTCTGCTTCTTCACTGAGTCCACTCTCAGTGTATTTGCACTTGAGGCTTCAAATGTCCACATCGTACCTGACGTGAAAAGCGGGTGGCCCTTACATAACGCAGTTTCTCCTCGATTCTCCCACAGCATGAAAACAACATCATCCACCGGGACCTGAAGGCCGAAAATGTCTTCTACACCAGCAGCTCCTGTGTCAAGGTCGGGGACTTTGGCTTCAGCACACTGAGCCCCCGCAGCGAGACTCTCAACACGTTCTGCGGCTCTCCGCCGTACGCGGCGCCCGAGCTCTTTCGGGACGAGCACTACGTCGGCGTCTTTGTCGACATCTGGGCCCTGGGGGTGATGCTGTTCTTCATGGTGACGTGCACCATGCCGTTCAGGGCAGACACCGTGCCCAAGCTGAAGCGATGCATCCTGGAGGGAGCCTACATCCTGCCCACGTGGGTGCCAGAGGCATGCCAGAGGCTGATCAGGGGAATCCTCCAGCCCACACCATCTGACCGCTGCACGGTGGAGCAGATGATGGGCTGTGAGTGGCTGCTCCCTGTGGACTTCCCGCGTGCTATGGAGCCCTTTAAACTTGACCCATTCTACCTAGCAGAGAGCGATCCATCTGAACTCGGGGGGGAAGAGGTGGAGATAAAAGCAGCACTGGAGACGCTGGGAATCAGCGCAGAACACATCCTCAACAACCAGGGGAAAGACTGCAGGAGCTCCATCACAGGGTGCTATAGGATCCTGCTGCACCGCGCTCACAAGAAACGGGCTGCTGAGAGGGCGCCCGCGGTCACACAGCCAGTCGGACCAACAGCAAAGACGAAAAAGGAACGGCTAAAAGTGTACCGTAGCTTGAGGCACACGTCTAAACTCTGTGTGGTTCTGTGACAAAGTGCTCTGCTTCACTCTGGGAATTAATTAGCTTCATAGTCTAGGGTGAAATTACATTACATTAAAAAAGTGCTATTCAGTCCAGCAGTTTGAATTTAAAGCATGATTAAAAAGGCCACTGAGCTTCTGAAATCTGGGATTTCTTACTTTAGTATCTTTCTTCGAGTAAGTAATATTAGTCTCTGTGAGAATGATGATGCAGCTGAATCACTGTTGTCTCCCTTTTGGGCAGGGACCTGTAATGCTGATGAGATTTGGAAATGTTTTGAAGTATAATTGATTTGAGTAAACATAATGATGATTAGATGGCATACACAACTTTAATCTGGGTCACGCAGGCCAGATGTTTATAGCCCACGCTCATGCTGTCTATGCTCAGCAAACACCAATAAGCCCCATATGAGAAATCACTGTAGCATACATCTAAAGCAGCGGTTCCCAAACTTTTTAGGCCGCGCACCCCCTTCTACATCCCGACCGGGTTCGCGCACCCCCCCCCCCCCCTTAATAAAAAAAAAGAAGCAACAGAGCCTTTTAAGCCTTCATAGCCGCATAAGAATCGGACCAATGAGAGAACAGTTTGCTCGCGCGTGGCATTTGTTTACAAGATTTAGTCCGCTGTTAAATGTTGCAGTGTGAACACAAACCGAACAAAGGAGCAACTGCAACAAAGCAAACGAACTGAAGGTGTGAAAACGCCCTGAAATACTGCAACAAAGTTTCAATAACTTTCAGTGACACAAGGCGTCACTTTTAAAGAGCAATACGGATGCGAGCACACACGCACAGGCTCAGAGGCAGATTATCACATTTAATTTACAATTAATGACCGACTAATGCAGCCAGGATGTCTTTGGACAAAGCATCGATGCGGCGACACAGTGTTGTTGGACACCGGGATCATGTCCAACTTTTTTGCTTCTTTCTCCCCAATCATACATTCCACCATCTCTCTGGCAGCTGGCAAGCTCACGTCTTCGGCGATTGTGTGCGGTAGCCCCTTTCTCGCTATTCTGTAACCAGATATGAAGCCCGTAGTGCGTCATTTATAGACCCAACACATGAATGAGACTCCAGTTGTTTTTGGCTGTTTTGTAACTCCTCCAATTTCGATATAAACAATGTAAGGGGCTTTTGACTTGCACTGGCATGCTTGGTGTTCAGGTGGCGACGTAAATAAGAGCTTCAGACTGTTAGCCAGAACCTCACTGCACACCACGCACTGTGGCTTTGGGCAATCTGCGTTGCCAATCCAAGTGAAGCCCAGACACACATACTTTTCATCATATTTCCTCTTTTTTTCCCAGTCTGATGCTCACTCTCGTTTCCTCTTTTTTCACCTTGACTCCGCGATGGGCCGATGTGCTCCCGATTTGTCTGTGCTATCCCTTCCTCCTTTTCGGTCTCCTCTGTCTCATCTTCCTCTGACTCTGGCTCGATTTCTTCTCCCGGTCTCTCCCCAACGCACCTCTCCGTTCCCCTCGCCTCCGATTCCTCTCTCTCTCTCTCTGTCCCTCTCCTCTTTTACGACTGATAGCTTCAGATGTCCCACCTGACAGTTTTTAAATTAAAATTACATTTTTTTTTAATATTTAATATTATTACACCACTTTTCCTCTCGCGCACCCCCTAGAGGCAGCTCGCGCACCCCCAGGGGTGCGCGCACCCCACTTTGGGAATCCCTGATCTAAAGGAAAACAAAATGATGCCGAGTTGATAAAGTGGTGAATCATGCAGTCCGAACATGAAACATGGGTTCTGTTCAATTGCACTTTTCTTAGTTTTCTTTCATGTTATGAAATCAGCCAGACTGGTTTCATTATACTCCTTAATGTTTGTGATAACTTGAATAGAGATTTCACATCTTACATTATGTGATGTATCTCTATGAGACGTTCCTGGTGTTACACTGATTTACCTGAATGACCTCGCTCTATTTTTCCTGTGGCCTAAACAAAACAGATACATGTCATTAAACTACAAATACCAACATACCAACCACCAAAGTTTTATTATTGATCATGTGGCAAAATACATCTTTTTAATACAAGCTCAGACATTTTCGGAATGAGTTTCAGTAATTATTATTATCTTTAACTATCTGATGCCATGTTCATGCTTATGTGTTGATGAAAATAAATTGGAAAATGTAAATGCATTCGTCTTTTTTTGTGAAATATTTATGATGCTATTGTGTTGTAATCATTTCAACACCAGACATGCATTCACCGGGTAATTTGTGAGCAATTATTCCAGTATCTTTCTTTTTTCTATTATTATTATTAATAGTATCACACAATGCAGACTCTAGTGTGCGTCAAGCTACATAACAGCAGCCCAGACACTTCAGTAGTTCATGAACTTTGTATTGTTTATATATATATATATATAATAATAATACATTGTATTTGTATAGTGGTTTAAAAGGTACTCAAAGACATATATATAGATACAAACAAATGTATTTATTTACAATATCATTTTAAGGTTCAATACACTTAAGATGTTTTCACTGGCATCACAAGCAGGTCATTATTTTATACCATTTCTGCTGTATTTTACAAAACTGCATCAGAAAATAATAATACTACAGGATCAGCTTCATATTATATAAGTGTATTAGTCTATTAGCTGTATTTAACTGCTGCCACCACAGTCTATGGCTGCCGCTCATGTGTATGCAGAAAGCGAGACAATCAAGAGTACAATACGTAGTCGGGTGCTGTACACTACACTTCCCAGAATCCCCCAAGTAGCTCACGTACTCATATCCGCCTTTACGCGATGACGCAATTTCTGCCTTGTTGGAAGGTAGTTTCTGAAGGAAGCGCTGTGACAGTAGACTACTATTATCAGCACCGAAGAAACGCTGAGTGGAGAAACCTAAAGACACCCGGACGCTCTCACTCGAATGATATTTTCTGGCCTCTCATCGAACGGTACGAGGAGTAATGTCGACATGAACTGTGTTAAATGTGTGTTCAGTGTGTTTAATGTTACGAGGGACCACGCCCTCTTGCTCATAAAGATCCTCTAAGGCTTATTATTAAGCTAACACTAGCTTGCTCTTCGACGTTGGCCTAAAACACGGCCTTCTTTCTGCTATTGGAGTGTATAATATCGTCTTTTTTTCCTGCTCGTTAAAATCAAATGCTCATGAATCATATTGCTCGTATGTGTTCACTGCTAGTGCATTAACTAGGTCATTTCGTTTGTGTTCAATGGCTAACGTTATGCCACAAGACAATGCTCTTATTTTGCAAAACAACAAAGACACCCTGCATCCGGGACTGCATTCACATAAAAAAAAAAATCAATGGAGCATAGAAATATTCATTTTATGGAATGAACTAAAAGCTCTTCATCTTATTTGTTTTGACATTGAATTCAGATCTTGTGACAAAGGCATGTGAGGGGGCGGGGCTCAACAAAAGATGAGGTCATGATGGGAACGTGGCAATGATGCAATATGAAGCCGTTAACACAGCACTTAAGGATACGTGTTATTAACTCACTGACTTGGAAGCATAATGTGTCATACTTAAGATTGCACAATTGAATATTGTGGCTGCTGAACTGCGAACAGTCAAAACAGTGTCCATTTGGAGATCACTTTACAGCAGAGTGGAAGTTGATTTTGGACTTTGCTAAAACAACATTTGACTCAATACTCTGACTCGACATCTAAAATTTAGTGATTTTATTTGTATTACGACTGGGACTTTAATTATTATGTGTACATAGTTGTTAATGCCATTGCTGTGGTCTGCATGCTGCTGTGTTGCTCCAGATGTCAGTCACTGAGGACCTTCCAGACATGGATGGAGCGGACCTGTTGGGGCTGCTGTTCCACGACGGAGTGGATGGATCCACCGAGCCTCTCTTTGCTGATGAGAGTGGACTCATTGAGTCCTGGCTGTCGGAGCAAGATGTGAGACTTCATTCACTGAATAGAAATACGCACTTTGGAGGAAGTTGGTTAGATTGCTTCCCAAGACAATATTAACCCACATTGTCCCTCTTTATTTTTGGATGACTCTAGTCTAGACTGTAGTCTTGGCCTTAAAGCTAACATTTCGTTTTCTCCCAGATGCTGACAGGAATGGACACTGAAGACTTTCTGTCCAGCTTGTTAGAGGGAGAGTACAACATGGAGGCCATCAGTCCCTCTCACTCTCCCTTGGGCAGCGACAGCGGCATTTCTGACGACAGCAGCACCGGGGTTGGAAACAACAACCACCTGGGGTGCCCGAGTCCCCAGGGCAGCGATAGTGACGTTGTGCCCAGTCCCCGCTACTCCCAGCCCAGCCCGGTGCACTCTGACCCGGCCCTGGGCCCCGGAGAGATGCAGACGGAGAGCCTGGAGGTTTTGACAGTCCAGGCGGATCACAGCTACTCTCTGCTGCAGGGCGGAGGCGGAGACATGGACGTCCTGCAGAGTGTGAGGGCGGAGAAGCCAGATACGGATGTCTTCATTGATCTGGGTACGTTAAGTCCAAGAACCCCCTGATTCTGACGTCATTTATGAATTCTATAGGCGACGGTATATTCGTATTTTGTAACCTATCCAACCCCTTGATGAATACCTACAAAACACATGCATTGAGTGCACATTCGGTGAGAGGGATGCTGCATCTATTATCAACAGATGGGCAGATTACCGTCATTTCAAAAGTATTTCTCTCCTGTCAGACGACTTGGTGTGTGAGGCAGTAGAGGAGGACTTCACAGATGAGCTGCCCTGCACTTTGTCCATAGAGGACGACTCAACACAGGATTCAACTCCAGCCAACGCAGCAGACCAGGTCAGTTCTCCCTCCTTATCCTCAGTTCTCTGTTGTTTGCTTTTTTGGTCGAATCAAAGAGATTGCCTGAAGAAGACGGGAAGTTTCAGTTGAAATGCCTCATTTATGTTTGTGACGTGATCTGCTGATTCTGTGCATGTTGCATCTGTAGTACCATCTTGTACAGGAGATTAAAGTCTTTTCCCCTCTTTAGTTCCAGTTTAAAGAGATTGTGCTCACTGAGGAGGAGAAGCGGCTTTTGGGGAAAGAGGGAGCAACTATTCCGACACACATGCCGCTCACAAAGGTAGTGAATGCTGAAAACGTTTAGTTATTTGAGCTGATTGGAGGCATTGTAAACTCTACTGGATGAGAACGTCTGTCATATGTTGTAAATGTTTGTACAATAATGAGCCTAGTCAGACAACATAAGTGCTGATACAAAATAATTATTGTTCATTATCGTAGCAATTATTGTACAATAATGCTGAACTGTGTATTGTTTTTGGCCATATTTGAATTTTTGCGGCAAAGTTGCTCAAGGCTGTTTTCTATATCTACGTTGTCACGGCAACGCCGTGGTGAAAGCCCTCTATCTGTGCAACAGGCTGAGGAGAGGACATTGAAGAGGGTCAGGAGGAAGATCCGTAACAAGCAGTCTGCTCAGGAGAGCCGCAAGAAGAAGAAGGTGTATGTGGACGGACTGGAGAACAGGTGAGATGAAGAGGCCAAAAGGGACTATCGATGAGAAGGGAATGGATTCTGTTGACCATTGATGCAGACATTTTTGGAACTAGGTCGTGCTCTGGATTTCTGCGAAGAAAATAATTTGAATATCAAAAGAGTTGCCGATTGATTTCCTACAAATCAACTCATCGATGAATCTACTAATCTTTGCAGCCGTACAGTCAACAGACTTATTTCTAATATCATATTTATTTAAATCACGCTCGAGAACACACACTGCAGGGAGAACGTAAAGAAGAACTAAGCAGCACTTTTCCTGCCTCGTTGCCCGTGACTAGTTATGCTGGCAGTGATCAACTGTATGCGTTCATTTTTTATGGTTGTTCAAAAAGTCTATGCACTTTTGGATAAACATCCTAATTACTGAATCAATGTCTGCCACAGGGTCGCCATCTGTACTGCACACAACCTGGAACTACAGAAGAAAGTCCAAATGCTCCACAAACAGAACATGTAAGCGACATCTCTTCTGCATTAATAAGTAATAACGCGTATCGGGAAAGTGTTTTTGAATCTACTGACGGCCGCTACAGTGAATTTGTCCTCTTGCACATCACAGCTCCTTGATCGAGCAGCTGAAGAAGCTACAGGCGATTGTGAAGATGTCGACTATGAAGGCCAGCACAACCAGCACTTGTGTTATGGTAAATGTGACGGCTCCTCTTTCCTCTCCTGATTATTGCTCCCGTATGAAGTTCTTTGTCATGCTGCAGTATTGTTCTCTTTAGTTTTCCTCTCACTCTCTCCGTTGGGTTGCCCTCCAGGTGTTCCTGCTCTCTTTCTGTCTCATCATCTTCCCGTCAGTCAACCCGTTCGGCGGAAACAGAGAACAGAAGGGACTCTACACACCCTCTTCCAGTAAGTTACCTCAAAATAAGAATTAAAAGTCTCGTTTGTCATATCTGTACTTTTCGATACCCATAATTTGTACGATGCTTCATCAAGACGGCGTGTCCGTTCAGTGCTGTTCCATTGATTTTATCTACTGTGTGACTGACATTTCTTGAATACCTTCCTCGGTAACTCATTTCTCGTTCATCGTTGCAGTCATCTCCCGGACCTTGCGCTCGATGCCACCAGAAAGCACAGATGCCATATCTTACCTCGGGGACCTTGAGCCTGAGGACGAGGAGGTCCTCTTAGTGCCCCAAGCCGAGGTGGAGAGCGTCAAAGCCATCTTCACCGGCAGCCAGAAGAATCACATGCCCGGCTTCCAGATGGTGGAGCAGCCCGACTCCGAAACAGGAGTCAGCAGCAACTCCTCGGCGGACTTCCCCGCTCAGGCCGCGGAGATGAAGCCGGGGCCGGCCGGCGGAGCGGGGCCCTCGCAGGAAGGATCCGTCGACGGCGCAGTGGCGTACGAGGTCGCGGGATCCAAGGATAACTGGATAGACCGGAACCCCCCGTCTGTCATTCTACAGCAGCACCGCTCAGATGAGATGTAGTGGTGGGGGGGAGATGTTGATCAATACAACCAGCAGAGGGAGCTATCTTCCGAATGTTTTAGGTACCAGAGGTGAAGCTTAAACTTACAAAAGGATGAAGGGAACATACCGGTATTTTTTTCTGTCCCTGCTTTTCCCCTCTAACAGCCTTCCGATGTACTACTGTTACTTTATTTGCACTTTGTCTGTGCTCCAGTAGGCTGAAATACCTGGAGAGAGATTTCCATATTTCAGCAGCGTAAACTACCTAAAGATTAGGACATCGCCGCGGTAAACTACACGCCTGTCCCGCTGGAGGCCACATGCAACCTAAGTAGCACTGAGGGCTCCCATTTTCAATGCACAATGCGGTGCTGATGACAGAAGAGACGTTTTACTTGATGGCACTATTTATTGCCAAATTCTAGGGGTTTGGGGCTATGTTCGACTCGTGTCTGTCTTTAGCAGATCTAAATATTAACGTACGCTCATGAAGGACTCTCCCATCGTAAATTATTGTGAAAATAAGCACTCCCAACAGTTTGCACCGCAGACTAGCCAGACACCTCCATCGCATAGTAGAAACATAGGCTGCTCGATGCTCGTAACGCTTGATTAAAGTGGTTGTCCAACCACCGTAATGCTGAAGCCATTGCAGGACATTTGGCCATTTAGAAGACTTGTAAAGTATTAGTATTTCCCTTGTAACAAGGGTATCCACGCTTTTTTTAAAAAACATTTTGGAATGCTTTGTTTTTATGTTGTACAGTAAAGCAAGAAATATCATGTCATAATGCAAAATATGGAACAAGACGCTGAACTGTTCCGTTTGTCATTGCCTGCCAACCGAAGTCCACCCCTACCATCTCCTCTTTTCCAACTTCATGGGACAGTTCTTATCTTTCTTAACATGTCTGGAATACCTTCGCACCTGTGTGCACCGAACAAGGGGTTTGAAATACATCCGTGTGTAATATATAAACCGTGTTGCAGTAAAATGTACTCAAAAATGCAATGACCTGTTTTTGTCAGCGAGGCATTCTTGTCATTAGTATTTCTTATGTTACCGTCGGTGGTATACGTGGAATCTAAATGGTATTGGAACTACTTTTTGTTATAATCGACAGTCAGTGAGATTTTAAATGTTGAACAAACGCACTGTCATTTGACAAAGTCCAGGAGTGAATATGCTTCAATGATTGTGGCTCTTCTGTACATTGGAACTCTTTATGTAAAAGACATGTCTGGACATCTATAATAATAATAATAAACTTTTTATATATATCTGAACAAAGTTTTCTTGATCTGTGTTATTGGGGCGAAGGAACAGCAGAACACCACGAACTGTACAACTTGAGGAAGCTGTTGACCGTACGAGACTCTCTTTGAGATGAAACGTTAAACAGGACACATTTGGATGTTTTATTTAAGATTTACCTCAAACACCTATTAAAAAAATGTAAATGCTCGTCACAGCTTCCACAATCTTTCTTTTTCCAAGACTTTCTTTTTCCAAGACTTTCAAGGTCTTCTTTAGCAGCAACACAGTGACATTTAGTGACATTCTCACAGACAAATTAGTGCTCAGGAGCTGCCAGCACAACCACAGTCTGGATGGAACTCTTTGCCACAGCTTTGGACCATTACAGTGTTTAGTTGTTTGTTGCCTTGCCTGGTCATGTCGTGAGGCCGTTACTTATTTATCCTCCATTGGGATTTGCACAGCCAGACAGGGATTTCCCCTTATCGTCTTAGCCAAACTGTTTACTGCATTCACAAGTGCAAAAGCCATACAAATTCCAGCAGTATTTATGTAACGTTGTTTATCTGGCTACAGAATCACATGAGTGCATTGGATTAGTGTTCATTTACATGTATGGATACAAAGAGGGCGAGTGGGCATACAGCTCTGTAAATTCAGACTGTTTTTCACTCACACCATCATTCTATTTTCACCCCCCGTTCAACATGCAACATGTCTGGGAAAACAACAGGAGCAACATCAGCTGTCGGGGAATAACAACATGCAGGGGACTGGTTGATGACTCAGCAATATGTGAGGTTGGAATCATGAGTCATGGGGGTTCATTCAACACGTTGAGACTTTAGCAGTGTAAGTGAGGGAAAGGTCACTGGCTCAATGACCAGCAGGTGGCGCCGTCCGTCCATCCGCGCACATGTCTTGACACCGCGCGCTCTCAGCCGCTCCATGACGGTGTGGATCCAGCTATCACGGTATCTTAATTTGCTTGAGTGAACGTCAGAGTGGTTTATTAGCATCGAGAAAAATTCCCCTAATCAGACCCACTTTGTCGTAGCCCACCTATAGATTTCCCCTGGTGCAGAATTACTCACATTTACTCTGGATAAGCGTTGGAGACATCATCTTCATTAAGACAGCCTGCGGGTGCGCAAACGTGCACAACCTTCCGCATCGGTGTATAAAGCGAGTGATGTTGAATGTAAACATGCAGTGGCGCACTGATAAGATCAACTGGCCTGTAAGTGTAAAGAGACTACTTACTGGCCATGGCGCGTGGCACGTTTCGGGAGGGGGGGGGGGGCAAACGCGCATCTGTCGGGCATCTGCCGCAGGGCACTGAATGGAGCAAGGGGGTCATAAAGTGCACACATAGTCCTTATACTCACAAACCCCCCGCAGCCGGGGGCAGGTGGAGGACGCGCGTATTGTTGTGGCACAAAGGTCGCCCTTTTCTTTCTCTCTCTCTCTCTTTGGGGAGAAGCGACACGCGTCAAGTAGCTCGTCAGACTGGCAATCAAAGCTTTTCTTTCAACGGACGAACAAAAGAAAAAAAGTGGCGTGTGCCGGCAAACAAGCTGTTTTTCTGGTCAGTCTGCCAAACACGCATCAATCAAGACATTTCGCCCTATTTGGGGGGTTTGGGCCACGCTTGCGGGTCTCACTCGTGAGTTCTCCGAGCGGACTGCAAAACACTGCAGCACGTTAAGTAACCGGTTCATCGGGGGCAGGTGCACCGTCAACAAGCTGTTTATTGAGAGCGATGTAAGGCTACAGACACCGGGGAAAGTTCAGATGGGCTAGAACGCAGGGATTCCCCCGCGCTGGGGAAGTCCAATCCTCACAAGATTGTTCCAGAGTTTATCATGGGAGAGATTCATTTCACCACCGATTCCACTCTCCCCCCCCCAAAAAAACGTTCCTTTTCTTTTGACTTCTTATCTCTTCAATACCAGTTTCTACCTGTTGTTGGTCCGCTATATAACTGTCATGGGAACACATCACATGGTGCTGAACAATTATACAACCAACAAACAACAGGCAGGCTTCCTGGTATTCCGCGATGACGTGATCAATAACAGGGCGAATAAAAGGTGACCTCCACCTGTTATCATCACAATGCAAACAATGAGATTATTATAAGAAAATAATGGGATGCTGAAACACATTTTTCCTCCAAAGGTGTGATTTAGCCCATATACTCACAAACGTGACAGAATATAATTGAGCCTACTGCGTGATATTCAGAGATTCACGTGACCAGGCTGCTATCTGCAGTAAAGAGGACTTTAAGTTTTTTGTTCATCGTGGTGATGTTGGATGTTGACAAGGCAAGCAGGAATCGGTGGTGGGTGGTGGAGAGAGAGAAGGGGGGGGGGGATATTTCTTGAAAGGTTGTAATGTTGCCCCACGTGGGATTGTCAACAAGCTCACTGTAACTGCCCGGGGACTTTTTGCTTTCCTCACCCCCTCCCTGGCTGCTCCGAGCCAATGGTAGGACGCATGAGCTGGAAAGACCGCCCCTTGCCGAGAAACTACGCCGATCTGCTATAAATCCACCCACCGCCCGTTCCAAGCTCAGAATAAACGCAAGAGACTACACACGGAGAGACACGCAACCGCTTCAGTTCACTGCAACGATCCCGATCGCGCTTGGATTATAACTATGACTCTGGAAGAGATCCGCGGACAAGAGAACGCAATGGAAAACGTAGACAGGTAAATATTTTACACAAGGACGCAGTGTTCAAGCTGCCGGGCTAATGCTTTATAGTTTATACCCTGTTTACCAAAACTGTGCGCAGTGTCCTAATGATGCGTATTTGTCTCATGTCAAGGGTGCAAAGTGCAGGCGCAGCCCTGGAGGAGCTGCTGGTGGCTGCTAAGAAGCAGGAGTACCTGACAGTTGGAGTTTACGAATCTGCGAAAGTCATGAATGTGTAAGTATTGCAATCCACGAAATGTTTAACTGCAATTGTCTTTTATTTACATTTTTTTTTTTATTCGAAGCCTATGCGTGAATATAACGTGTTCTGACCCCCGCTCGTGTCTTGCCCCCACAGTGACCCAGACAGCGTGGCATTCTGCGTCCTCGCCACCGATGAGGAGTACGAGTGCGACATCGCCCTCCAGATCCACTTCACCCTCATCCAGGCGTTCTGCTTCGACAACGACATCAACGTAGTGCGCGTCAACGACATCGAGCGCCTCGCCGACCTCGTGAGCGCAGGCGAGACTGGCGAGCCCAAGGACGCGCATTGCATTCTTGTCACGGTACGTTCCCAGGAAGCACCCACTCTCTAGGCAGCCGGTGAATCATGCACGCATCACTCCCCGCCTCTGTCTGACTGTTCTGCACACGCTGCCAAGTCACTGCATGTCTGCATAGCTCATGTCTGCCTCTTGTGTCCTGACTCTAAATGTCTCGTTTTTTTTTTTTAATTTCAGAGCCCGAGTGCAAACCCATGGAAAGACCCCGCTCTGGACAAGCTGAGTCTGTTCTGTGAGGAGAGCCGCAGTGTGTACGACTGGGTGCCCACCATCACGCTGGAGGAGCGCTGAAGTGACACTCCACCTATAATGCTTCACATGATGATGGTGATGATGAAAAGAAAGTCAAGGAGCTGAGCCTCAATTGGGGATGTGGGGGGGCGTCAAGCCTTTCTGCCTCACATGTCTGGATTAAGAGGATGTGGCTGTAACCCCCACCCCTTTCACCCCCCTTGCAAGAGCACATCCTTCCAGTGCATTCTGGGTCGGCACGTTGGTTCTGGGTCGCCCCGAGGAAGCGTTCCAAGTTGAGAGGTCAAGTGTGGACCGGGTTGGGGCGAACGCGGGAGTGGACTGAAAAGCCTGACGGACACTGAGAAGGATTTGGAATGTACTGCATATAGTGCATGAATAGATGATGAGTGGCGCCTGAGATACAAGGCGATGGGGAACCGAGCGGAGCAAGGTCGCCGAGACCTTTGCAAGAAATGGACTTCCGAAAGTGTCGAGGCTGGACTGGATCTCATTAGAGGGGAACGAGGAGGTTGCTGGTCCGGAAGAGGGCGTTCTGAAGATGTCTACATGGACTTTACTTTTCTTTACCAGCGCAGCGATCAGGGACTTCTTGGAATAAAGCACAGACTTTGCTTGCAAATCCTGATCTGCACTGCGTCTGAGCCAGTGACACTTACTCACGGACTAATATTTTGACTTTCAAATATGCAACATTGTTTGAATTGTATTCATTTTTTAAATGTTTTGTGAATAAACAATCAAACTCATCCGTCACTTGTCAGAAATGTTATTTCTCCTTTGCATGAAACTTTGCAGACTGTTGGCATACCGGCTGCCTTTAATGCAGCAGTGTGGGAAGTAAATACTGCAGCGATATAAAAGTACCAGGAAGTGTTGCACGACATCAGTTACACACTTAAAGAGAAGAAGTAGAGAGTACAATGGGGGTGGCTGACAGAGAGTTGGGTGGCTGTGAGAGAGAGATTAAACGGAGAGATGGAGCAAAGTAGTTCCAACATAACGATGCTTGTGACATGTGTTGTTTCCAGGCACTGACCTTATACCTCTCATACCACCAGCTGCCTTATACAACAGCTTGCGCAATCGCTGCTGCCAGAACCGAGGCTGAGGCTGGGGGGGATTTCTTTTGTTTCCTGCGCACCGGCAGCTGAGTCTGGAGAGGTCTGTGTGTCAGTGGGTAGTGTGCTTAGTTGTAGTTTTGTGCAGCCAAGTGGAACTGGGAGACAGCACGGTGCCAACAACCCAACGTTTTCCTCTGCTGTAGAGCGTAACTTGCACTTGGCAGATCAGAGGTGGGCTTTTAGGAAATCTACAATATTGCACCCACACTTGGTTTGTCTTGCATGACGTTCAGTTTCGTTTAATAAATCCTGCAACAGCTTCCAACATTCATGCAACAAACGTGGGGGGAGGGAGGGAGGTAGTGCTTTTTGTCTTCCTGTAGACATGTGTGCACACACAGCCGACATGCAACCACACATACGGAAAGCAGCACTGTGTTTGGAGCTAAGCTGCAGCAGGAGGAGGGCCAGCGAGATCATTGGTGGAAGGCGAGGGGAAGCGTGTAAGCGCTGCGGTCGGCTCTGAGCTGAGGCTGACGGTAAAAGGGCGGCCCACATCAAAGAGATGAGCAGACTTCAGAGGAACTCAATCTACTTCTCCTCGACAAGAAGTCTTCCGCCAACCGCTGGTCAAAGCTGCATGTGTGCACGCACGGACACGCGTGACATGCGTGAACAGACACCTGGTTGCACAAAAGCACACACACACACACAGCACCCACACACACGCACACACACACACACACAGCACACACAGCACACCCACACACGCACACACAGCACAGATCAGCAAAGGAGGCAGTACTTCTCTGCTAAGACTGAACTCAGGTAATTGCTCAGCATTCTAAGAACAGAGGAAGCTTTACTCACAAAAAAAAAACTAGTTTTAGAGAAGCAATGGAGGGACTTTCCACGTGCATTCATATGTGTAGTGGTGGGCTTATGGGAGACTGGAGTAAATTGTCATGAAACAAAACTAGTAATTTTCTTACATGTGCTGTCAAAACTGTTACTAGATTGGGAGTAACGCTCTTGTGAGACACTGATATGAGGACCAGTGTGGCTTGTTGCGATGACTGTTTGTCTGTGGTTGCTGCACTCTAGGCTCTGCTCTGATCGAACATGGAAGCCTGCGTCTGAGTGAAAGTTGAATCACAATATGTTGTGAAAATTCCCCAGAGGTTCCGGCCGGCTCACAGGGTGGATTGGGACACGTTGAAAATGTCCTGAACTGAAAAGAGAAAGGCTTTTGCACGTTTCCAAAAAGCACCCAAAACCTTCCGGGATTCTTTTGTCTACGCAGGACGGTGTCCCTCAGGCAGTCTTTTCTGTTTTCTGCCATGAACAAAAAGGCAACAATAGCAGTGGCAATCATGTCTAATCTTGACCTGTTTTGCAGAAAAAAGCCATATTTAATGCCTCTAACCCTCAAGCATATAAACGGTCGGGGTTTTTGTGCTCCAGGTAAACAAAGAAGCGTTTGCTAGGTGTATGGTTGTTTCCCATGCTATGATCCTCTTGGCGACAGGTGTAGCCTATGTGGGCCAGCGGAGAAGGAAGAAAGAAAAAAAAAGAGGCTGTTGTAAAGGGTTGCCCTCCTCTGCTGCTGCTGCTATTTATATGCAGTTAACAAACATATTCTCTCTCCCGGAGCAGCAGTCCAGACTGAGAGGGAGGGAGCGAGACCAGACTGATCTGTGATCGTCTGACTTGGAACCATAAGTGTTTTTCAACCGTGGCACGGAAAGATGGCAAACATCTAGCAGCAATTTACTCCAGAGTGCTTTCCAGACTGTTTCCTTTTTCTGCCTATATGAAGTGCTGATAATGAGTTTTCCTCTCTTTCACATGGGCCAGACAGAATATTTAGTTCATCCCCGATGGATGTACCACTACAGACACAATATTTACTAAGACCATTAAGCAAGTGGTAACTTGTGTTCTTTAACAACATGTTTGACAATTTGGGAAGTAGGCTTATCCACTCTCTTGTCGATAGTTAAGTGAGAAACTCATGTCTGTCAATATGAAGCTGAAGCCTGCAGCCGCTTAGCTTAGCATAAGAGAACAGAGCGAAACAGCTAGCCTGGCACTGTCCAAAGGTAACATCCACCTTCCAGCACCTCTAAATCAAACAAATCAACTCATTACATGTCTGTGTAATCCATACTAAAAAAACAACAAGTTCTACACCGGCGACGCTTATCTCTCAAACTATTTATTTCATTTTATTTCAGAGCAGAATTCAAATAAAATGTCTCAAAATGAACTGTTTTTGTCTGAGCAATTCTTTCGTCTGAAAGAAAATGTACATTTTTCACTACACAAGGCAATAAACTTTGCCCTGTTGTGTTATATTACCACATGATGTTTGCTGCTTGACTACTTTAACGCCGGTGAAATGTTACAGTGCGTGTTTCCATATTGGGACATGATTCCCAGACTTGTGGTTCAACTGTAAATCCTAAACGCTTCGCAGCGACTTTGGTAGAGTGATACTCCGCCCTTCCCAGAGCCATTACTTTCAGGGGGATCTGTGGTCCCTTCTTCCCATTCCTTTCTCCATCTCACTTACAGTAACCACAGCGAGATGAGAATACACAATGAGCTGGCAGGCAGCATCCCCTCTCACCCCGCCCAGCTCTGAGCCTCTCCCTCTCTCTCTCTCTCTATAGCCGGATTGGTACCATGAGCTCATGGCCCAGCTGGCTCTGGCAGGCAGAGGAGAGAAAGATAGATAGATGGATGGCTGGTGTTGGGTGTCTCTAATCGAACTATCTGTCACTCACTGGAGAAGCGAGCTGCGCCCTAGCTGCTTCTGCTGCGTTGCTCAACCCTATACAGTGAGCTCCCGCCTCAGAGGCAGCGTGGTGAGCCAGCACAATGTGCAACTTTCAGAAATTCTTAGATTCAAAGCGCAGGGAGTTTTCTCACCGCGGCGGCGGCCAAGGTGATTCCAGTTCAGCAGCATGTGCACACCGAGGCTGCCGTTTGTGAAAAATCACTAGAAGTCTCTGTGTGTGACCTGACGGAGGGTGGTTTTTGAGTTTTGTGGTTGCGGTTTGGCTGAGGCAGCTGTACATTTTGAAACCTGTGTACACACACACACACACACACACACACACACACACACACTCACACCTGGGCACCTGGGTTGTCCGCATTACACTGAGAGGGATGAGATCACATGATCTGAACCATGCAGTTCAGAAGAAGTGATCGCGGTTGTGTTTCTACGGAACCTATAATCAGAGGAAAAACAGGTGTGTGTGTGTGTGTGTGTGTGTGTGAGCAAAGGGGAGGGTGACCAGGTTGTCAACACATACCTGACCTACACCTATCCACCGTGTCCCTTTGGGGAGTACAGTGACACACACACACACACACACACAGCAGGTCATTGTAGATTAGGTCATGACACACACTTAACTGCTGCTAAAGTGAAACACTACTCTTTGTTCTCTGGTTGACACCAGTGAGGCAGTTGTCTTATAAATATATCCGCTGTGCAGTGAGTTTTAAATTTGGAAAATAACCCATTCAGTGTTTTTGCAGCACATCATTTTTTTTGGTTTGTTTTCAAATTGATACGTCTGCGAAAATTGCCCTGGGATTGCATCAGAGTGTTTGTTCAGTAGTAACTGAGTGGATTTGACTGGATGAAATGTGGGATTCCTGAGTGCAATGTCTATATTATTAGCATAAACAAGATTATGTGTGTGCCCTCATTAGTGGGTATTTTCTTTTTTTTTGCCATAACGCTCTGGTCACTGGGTTTAAAAAAAGAAATAAAGCTTATGATAGGAGCCATGATAGCAGCGACCTTACCTAACCCGCAACAGCTAAACTTAGATCACATGGTACAAGCGCCAGAATTCTTATTTGATCCCGCTTTAGGGAAGTTCACATGACCTGAACAGTGCAACAATTATGCAAAGTGCTGAATAACAAGAAAGATGGGTTAACAAGTGACCCCTGTTGAACGAGTCAAGAATGCGAGCCAAGTCCAAAAGGAGTAATCTGATGCCAAATGCATTGATCAAAGGAGGCTGGGGGCAGTGAGCTCGCCCCTCCACATCAGCTGCAATGAGTTAAGTGTAAAAGGCTATTTCAGGACATTTGAAGCCGCTCAGAGAGTCTTAAAGTCTCACCTGTGTTTGTTCTGGCACAGAATAGAAGAAGGGAGGACGAGTTTAGAAAGTGAAAAAGGAAAACTAGCCAAAACTAGCGTTGAATGACTTAAAATAAAACCTCCCATATTTGTTATCATTCACTGTCTGGTATTTAATGAAAGCGAGCATGTATTTCTCAGGGATGCGGTTCCCCCCATCCCCTGTCTGCCTCTGCATTCTATTCATATTTTCTGCTTGACTCTAGCTGCCAGTCTGGCTGAGGTGGGGCGATGCTAAGTGATTTGCCAAATATGGGGAGCAGCCTGTAACCTCCGCGGGGTTGACGCATTACTGACATAGCTGAGCTTATCCTCCCAGAAGCACATGTACTCAAAGCCATGCCAGGAATCCCACCCCCCCCCCCCCCCCTCTCTCACAGCCCCACAATCCTCAAGTATAGAGCAGCAGGCTGCAAGGCATGGCCATAGAAGTGCAGCCTGGAGAAGAAGGGGAGACGAACACTGCCGTCAGACAGACAGACAAGTGAAATGTAGGCGAGTTGCAAGCTATTCTCTTATCTGATGATACGGTCTCTGCTCTGGCACGCAGACAGAGAGGGCAGCCTGGACGACCGGGTTGATTCAAGGATAGATAGAAAGACTGTCACAAAAGAAAGAGACAGACACATTGCATGCCTGGTGTGAATTCCAAATTCCATCACGCTGACGTGTAAAACTATGTGTGGGCTATGTGGAGGCGGAGCAGCCGGGGACACGACCTGCCTTAACCCGGGCAAGAAAAGGAGAGAGAGAGTGGATAAGAGGGAGGGCAGGAAGCATGTGGAGATGACGGGGGCCCTGGCATTAACACGTTCCGAGTACTATGGTGCGAATCGAGATCTGATCGCTCAACACAGAGAGAGAGAGAGAGAGAGAGAGCAAGAGAGAGAGAGAGAGAGAGAGAGAGCGAGAGAGAGAGAGAGAGGCGGAGCAGCCGGGGACACGACCTGCCTTGACCCGGGCAATAAAAGGAGAGAGAGAGTGGATAAGAGCGAGGGCAGGAAGCATGTGGAGATGACGGGGCCCCTGGCATTAACACGTTCCGAGTACTATGGTGCGAATCGAGATCTGATCGCTCAACACAGAGAGAGAGAGAGAGAGAGAGAGAGAGAAAGAGAGAGAGACAGAGCAGAGAGAGAAGTGAAGGAAAGGGGAGAGGAGGATCCCTGACGAAGGCCTTGTTTGCTCCTGCAGTGTCGTCACTTCGTTACAGGTCAGGGTCATTAGAGGGCTGATGATGCAGCATGACAGCCTTCAGCTCATGCACAAACAAGTTGACTTTCTTTGCGTGCGCCTGTCATGTGTGTAATGGTAGATTATGAAACATCCAGTGAAACATTATATACATGGGTGTGACAACGAAAGGCACGCGATAACCTCGGTGACAGTGTCGAGCACTGGATGAACCACAACATGTTTTCAGTTTGACTGTACGCATGTGGGGTTCCAATGTTTACTTAGGAGGTAAAAGAAAAAACATGCTCCTTGAACCACTGAGGCATTGCATAATAACCGGACCTGGACTGAGCATGGTCTTCGCAACATCTGATGCTGCCTCTACTCTAACGACAGCCTCACTGACGGATCAAAACAAACAGCAGCTGGCTGCGACTTCTCACTCTTTAACCGAACAACAGGTCTCAGTGCGGCTGATAAACACAGATCATGCACGGAAACAATGATCTTAGAGTCACCACCGGAACTACCGGGAAGCGTCTGAGTCTCTTTCATGCATGGGAGAACATGAACATTGTTGCACATGTGCAGCGTTTCAATGAAATTCTTCCCAGAGGACGATTTCAAAGTGCAATCAGAATTTTGCACAGGGCACCAAAAGGGGAGAGACATGTTTTTCAAGGACTTTTCAAGGGAGTGATGCAATTGCCCCTCTTCCTTGCACTTGAGGTTTTTTTCTTCTTCACAGCAACATCCCATACTTAACCTAGTAACACGCTGAGGGTGCATGGCAACAGTGGTTCGCTCTATCCCGCCTCCTCTCCCGCTCTCCTATCTCTGCACCCTCCACATTGCTCCGTGCCACCATGAAGCAGATACCTTCACATCTAAACAAGCCGCCGTGTTTGTGCAGGGTGTGCGCTGTCATCGATGCAAAACAAAAATAAGCTCTTTTTGTTTTGCCGGTGTTACTTAATCTGCAGGGATGGAGGGACAGGCAGAGGGAGAGCGGGTGAAGAGGAGGGGGGGGGGGGGGAGGGGCTGTGCTCTGAGGCTCGAAGCACCAGCCAATCAGAGGGCGGGATTAGCTGCCGGCAGGCGTAAACAGGAGTTGTTGCTGTTGGTAACAGAAATCTGATTGGCTGTTGGGAGTTCTTGCTCAATGGGATAGGCGTCTCAGCGTGTGGGTATTTTGATCACTGTTATGAATATGTTTATCTGCTGTGGTGTGCTTCGATAACCTTGTTGTTCTTCCCCCTTCTGTTTCCACGTAGAGGAGAGGACTTTATGGTCCAGCCACTGGAGGTCCATACTTTAGTAAAATGCCCCGGCTGTTGTGTACCAATCCTCCTGAACTTTGGTTACCTTTAGCTGCCGGCCTGCAGAGGAAAGGCCACATTCTATCTAGGCTGCAGAAGTAAACACACAAATATGATTGGACATTCCGTAAAGTGACAAGGGGTAGAGGGGAGAGGTGACGCTGGGGGACAGGTCACTGACACCTGTCCCTGATGTCCCACACTGGCATAGGACTGTTGTTGACTGGCAGCACGCCTTTTTGTTCCCTATCATGCATTTAATAATGATAATATTGATAATAATGATATTAATGATGATACTACTACTACTACTACTAGTGATCATAATAATACTACTAATAATAATGATAAGAAGAAGAAGAATACAATAATAACAATAATTCAATAATAACATACAGTTTAACACACATTTTTATAGTTTGAAGTCATAAAGTCACACAAAAACAATACGTCGAACAACAAAGTCGTCAAAGGCAGCAGAATCACATGTAAGGCAGGAGGTCGGCCTCAGTCTGCCTGCACACAGCTTTCACTCTGTTTACCACAGAGTCGAGCCGCACGTGTCGGGTTTGTTGACATGCAGTTCCTTCCTGAAAGGGGCGGAGCCACACACCCGGCATTCCAATGTTGCTTTGGAAACAGGGCTCGCGCAGCAGCACAATGGGGAGGGCAGGGATTATGACATGTGCGTGTGTTTGTGTGAATTAATCAAACTGTGGTATCTATCTGGCAGCGTGTCGACAGAGGGGGGGGGGGATTTTTTTAATCAGCTCACTCAAGGAAGTAAACACACTGGGCAATAATGCCATGGATCAAACCAACACACGCCGCTAAGCCAATTAAAAATCAACAGTCTAATCTCCCAGTGGAGGGTTGAGAGGAGTTATATGCCCGTGCATCTGTTTGTATGTGTGTGTTTTGTTTGTGATAAATGCCCAACACGCTCCTTAAGATCGCTCTTATATCCGTTTTTTGTGGCAGAAATGTTTTCAACATTTTCATTTCTCGACCTCAGCCTCCTGTAGAGGCTGTCAGTGTGTGTGTGTGTGTGTGTACTCTGAGTGTGTGTGTATGTGTGTGTGTGTGTACCCTGAGTGTGTGTGTGTGTGTGTTTTCATGTTTGCACATGGGCGAGTGTACATGTGGTCATGAGCATGTTTTCCCAGCTGTTATTGTTATGACAGGGGTTGATTGACCTGCACCTGTTTCAGACTCCTTTACCGTCAGGAACTCGTTGTCTTCCAGTCAAAACTGACTTTATCACTGTGAGCGCACACAGAAAACAGAAGCTCGGCTATCAGTTATAAAACTGTGGCGAAACACAAACAAAATCCAAGCCACGCGTGGACGTTTGTGATTGTTTAGCTTTACCAGCGATCTGCAAACATTGTCATATATTTGCAGAGGTGTAAAGATTGAAAGGAGTGTAAGAGTGGTCTGGGTTTTCTTGTGCACCTGTGTGTGTGTGTGTGTGTGAATCGATGTACACAACAGGAGCCACGTGTTACCTGCTACACAGGATGCAGCTGCAGCAAGTAAACAGTGGCTTCAGAATAGTGTGTGAGTGTGTGTTTTACAGTGTATTTCCTTAAAACAGGGGGTCTTTGTTATCTCTGTCGGCCCTTTGTTCCTTCTGTCTGAAATCCACGAGCAGCTCGTCAGATGAATGTGCCTTTAGGTCAGGAGAGAGGTAATCTAATCAGTAATCCACGCTTTTTTCTTCCTCGCTCTCGCTCTCTCTTTTTGTCTCCTCAAAGCATTTGAGCGTTTGCTTAATCACTAGAAAACTGGGGGATGTAGTAATTGAGTGACAGTTCATCCATAGCAGCAATATGGACAGCAACGTAGAACTGGAATGATCTCGGGAGCAAAAAGTTTCTTCCCAGATTCAATGTCTTGTTTGTTAAGGTAACGTCAGAAAACACCGGAGTTGGCTGACCCGGGTCCAGTTCGTTGTCCTGCATTTGTCGGAAACAATATAAGCAAACAAACCCCGCCATAGCACAAAGCGGTCTCCTTTTGTCCCGGTCTAACAGCAGAGTGTCAGATATACCATTTAGGAAACAAAGAAAGGGGCGAACCAACCACAACATCCTCCTCAACTCTACCCAGCAACTACTGTACACCGACTCTGAGCCGGTCTACTGCTGTTGCGAACAAACGCAGGCATGCATATGTCACATGCAAAAGACAAAAGGGATCTGTAAGTTTGTCAGTTTGCATGAATATGTGAGGCTGTCTGTGTAGATGTACAGTACTGTACTGGAATTAGGAAGTTTTGCATCTGCTGTTTGTCTTGATGGAATAATCATTTCTTTTACAGTATCTTGTACTGTGTGCACAGTGTGTGTGTGTGTGTGTGGGTGGGTGGTCACTACTATGCAGATATACATGGGGGGGTTCCATGTGGGCAAGCTTTTATTCACAGCCTTGAGGCAAGGCAAGCTCTCACTGACGTCTGACTTGGAAAGTGACAAAGACAGACTTTGTTGTCTTTGTGGGCGAACCGAAAGAAGTCTGCCTTTGAGCTACCCGCTTCGATTGCGTACGCGCTCGTTTGCGTGGAGGTTAGGTGGGCGGGTGTGCAGTCACATACGAGCGTAAGGGAACTTTAATTCCTACGAGCGATGAAGGGGCGTCTCTGCAGCCTTATTAATGAGGCCATAATGCTGAAATCCACAAGATAGTGAGACAATCCTTCTTTGTTTCCTTCTTTCTTTCTTTCTTTCCCTTCAGTGCAGCACCTTACTATCTCTAACACACTCAGAATAAACAATATCCCCACACAGGTGCCATCCTCCTCCTCCTCCTCCTCCTCCTAGGTAATTGTACTGTAGGTCTATATTTAGTGAGTGTGCGTGCAGGGCATATGGTGTCATACTACGTCCTTTCAGTTCTCCCAGTTCCCTGTCTCGGCAAAGCCATACATGAGTTGTCTCTCATTCAAAAACAAATCTCTCTTTGTTGGCCGTGGATTCAGAAGCGGTGAATGTCTCTTCAAACACACGCATAGATGCACGCACGCGACTCCCCCGAGGGTGCGCTTCCTTTTGATGTGGATCTTACTCAGCCATAGAGAGCGCGGCAGGTGTGAGGCGGCCGTCAGGTGTGTAGGAGAACAAGTGAGTGTAGATGTGTCATCAGCCATATGGCTTTTTAGTTGCTAACTACCCACCTCGTGCACCCACTCGTGCAAATCCGCCTCCATACAAACACACGCTGGCTTTCACCCTGTCTCCAAAGCAGCTGCATGTTTTAGAAAAACACCCCGACTCTGATAAGCGCACAGACCAATGGCGAATCACAGCACTCTCCAGGCCGGATGCTCCACCAATCAGGCGGCTGAGGCTGAATGCAATCACCAGCTGAGCCAATCGGGGATGGAGAGAGTGGGAGAACCAATCGCAGCAGGAGCCAGAAACTGAAGCAGTTAGAGATAGAGATAAACCAATCAGGACCTGGAGACCGAATCAATTGATGTGTTGTTATTTGAAGCTCTGCTTAGAAGTTCACCTTTAAAGTCAAACATGCAACATCTTAATCCCCTGACTTTGTAATCCCAACTTCATTTCCGTTAATACACGGGGAGATCCAAATTTACACATGACTGATGTGTTTCAGAACAAATCCTTTTTCCACCTTTTTTTTTTACAGGCTACTGAAAAACTGAAAACAAACAGGTCTGCTGCAGATGTTGCAAGATGATGAAATCGCAGAAATCGGCACAGCAAACAGCATGTTTTCTTTCTGCTTGCGAGGGTTGTGTCCCATAACTGTCCCTCCACACACGCTCCTTTGTTTTGCATGTGCGCATCCCTTTATGTTTCTGTAACTGTGTCAGTGTGTTTTGTCCCCAAAACTCTCCGACTTCATGGATAATAAAGCTGAGAGGCGTGTAATTGACACACGTGCTGCCAACTGTTGCCGAGACACAAAACGGACATAAAAACACTTTACTGACTGTGAGGGCCCCCCCCCCCCCTTCCCCATGACCACGGCACACTCCAAAATCATGAGCCACACACGCCCCCCTATCCCGGCCCCATTGTCCTAAATGAATGAGTGGAGGAGTGTGTGTGTGTGTGTGTGTGTGTGTGTGAGGACAGCTGGCTCTCTGGCTCCATCAGTAGCAGCTGCCCCAGCCTCAGGCCCTCAGGGTGGAACAGTGCAGATTAGAGGGTGGCTGGGCTGGAGTGTGTGTGTGTGTGTGTGGCCATAGGGGGACGTAAGGCTGAGGCCACACGTTCAATGAATAAAGGAGAGGACCTCTCCCCTTCTTTGGCCCACCTCTGTGTCGTCTTCTTTTTCATATCCTTTCTTTTTTCAGTTTCTTGTAACTCTGTAAAAGAAAAGGAAAACACATCTTTTTACAAAATTTAAAAAACGAGGATGCAGTGTAACTAGAGGGAAAGAGGGGGAGGCAGAGCGATAAAGGGGAGGATAGACAGCGAAAGTAGCCAGCGACAGTCGGTCCAAAGGCTAGACAGCAGCATGGAGACAGTGGACAGACATGGAGAGTTTTGGGTCCCCACTGGGTGCTGAGTGGGGGCCAGCTACGGTGGCTTAGCGACAGCTGTTACTCCTGCTTATAGGATATCTGAGCCAGGCCCTTTCAAAAACACAAGGCTACGACGGAGAATAAGGCTTCCACTTTCCTGCCGAGTGTGTGTGTGTGTGTGTGTGTGTGTGTCTGTGTGCTGGAGGAAAAAAAGAAATGAAGAGCTTTTGAAATAGATGGGTGTGGATTCCTGCCAAGACATAAACATAAAGAGCGGCACACTTCACCCCGAATGTCAAAAAGAGCAGTCTGGCCGGACTGATAGGAGGGAGGCAGACAGACTTTCACCCCCTACAGAGCCGTTTACAGCCCTGTTTTAATTCATGTTGATTTATTAAGACACAACGGCATCCCCAGGACAGAGCCACAGTGTGTTGACACAGAGGAGTCACCCAGGGCTCCAGAAAAACATGATATTTGCACAGCGCCGAGGGCTTGTGAGACACCAATCTGCTAAACAAAAAGCCCCACTCGGGCGTGATGCAGAAACTTGAAACGTCGTAAAAAGCACACACAACGCTGAAGGTTAAAAGCCTCGAGGAGTATTGAGTCATATGTTTGCAAAATCCAGGTAATGAACAATGGGAAGGGGATAAATGAGGTGGGATAGTGTATGGCACATCATAAATCGTGATTTGAGACTCCTTGACCTTCACAGGCAATTGTGCAAAGTCTTTCTCCATGCTTTGTTTAACTGCTTTCATCAGATGCTAACGCAAGACCGCCTCCCAGCTGATTGTTGGATGTGGATTGTCTTTACACCCTCCACACTTCTGTCCTGCTCCTCCTCCTCCTCCTCCTCCTCCCATCTTGCATCCTCCACAGGCACTGCAAACCCACTGACCCCTGTTGCCAAGGCAACGCGTCAGTCTGATCCGCAGTGACAGCTCTATTGAGGGACGAGCAATGCTTAATTAGGGTGAGGGATGCCCCTGAAATTAGAACAGCGGTTGATTCAATTACGGAGCCTTTGTCTGCTCGTTGTTTATTACACACATTGTTATTAGCCGCAAACCAAAAAGTCGTTTGTCTCAACACATAAGCCAGGAAAAGTAAATGAAGAACAATGCTTCCTTCTTTTTTAAATTTTGGAAAATGTGTTACATGAGGGTATTTGATACCACGCGGGCAGTGAGAGCAGGATAATGACCACCAGACAGTGAATGGCGCATTCAGGGCGATGCCAGAGAATGTGTTCAAAGTTATACTAACAGCAGCAACTGTCGGGTGTGTCTGAGCAGATCTGGAGTCTGCCTGGGAGCAGCGAGCCAATCAGCTGGAAGGAAACTTCCTGCAGAAGGGAAACGAGATGACTGGCATTAGACTGTGTCAACATTGCATTTTATTATTCTTGTGTAGTAGCTTACTGTACAGCATAACAAAAACACGCAGTGATCACATTTTCTCCAGGTCACAAGCCGGTCGGTGCCGAGTCTTCACGTAACAGTTGACCATGCACTTTAAAAAGTTTGGACCTTGAATAGAGCAAGGTTTGGAACAGCTGCATCCATTGTGGTTGATCTCAGGAAACCCATTAGTAAGTGGAGGTTAATTCCACCCTCAGCTGTCAGGGAAACATTCTGCGTGTTTGGCAGATATCATCGGAAACTATTCAGCAGGTAATTATGAAGTAAACAGGACACAGCGAGCATTAATGTGTTTATTTGTAGTCTTGTGCACTTTAAATTTCAAAGCAAGGAAGTACACTATTTCAGACAACTAGATCAAAACAAAAAACGTTTGGCAGCTTCATTTACCTGGACCCGGATGAAAAGTTAAAGCCTGTATGAGTGACTGTGCGCTGGGGCTGCAGGGTGATTTATCGTATTGACATAGAAACTCACATTCACACCTCTACGCAATCTTACATGACAACTCTGCTGTGTTTACATGAGCAGCTTCATGAGATCCAACCGGAGGCAATTCATTGTAGGAAGTATATTTTTAAATTTCATTAAGTTCAAGTCATTTATAATCGATTAAGTTGTCACCCACATGATAGTGTACGTGTACCATGTAAAACGTTTGGAACTTGTTTTGCACTCTCGTGTGTTATGTAGTATGTATAATAGTTACCTCGACAGTCAATATTTTTTATGATACAAATGTATTACTGTGTCTTTTTATCTTGAACTAATCAGCCATCCCCTGATAATCTCATGAAACAACCTGAAAAGAGAAATCATTCTGCTGTTTGCCACTCTGCATATATGCCCTCCTCGGCTGCTAGTATGTACTCTATTACTATTATTATTATTATTATTGTTATTATTTCAAAGAGTGACAAGACAGACATTTTGAGAACCAGCAATTCAACATGCAATCCACCGCTCTCTTGATGCAGATACTGATCCTGACCCTTGACAAACCCTTGCTATCTCACACTGTCAGTACATTTCCATCAGCATGCTGATGAAAAGCATCACGTGATTCCCCTATTTACTACAGAAGGATTATTAACAAGCAGAGAGAGAGAGAGACCTTGATGCCCTTTGACACAGAAGGAACTCGGGCACCTGGTCCGGTTATTCTGACACACTCCAATGTCTGTTTCTGCTGCAAATTTGTCAGATTGGTATCGAACTCAGATGACAGATTGGGTGGGGAAAAATACAGCAGAAGACACACACACACACACACACACACACACACACCTGTTCACAACAAATAAAACGCATGTTTCTTCTTTTGTGTATGCAAACATACACATGTGGAGGCGGAGTCTTGCGCATGTGTAAACACAGACGGAATACACTGCCAGGGGTGTAATTGTCATTTCGCTCCCCTATCTCCACTGTTTGCACTCACAACAGCACACGTTTCTGCACGGCTGATAAGGATCTGTCTACCTCGCTATCTGACTTCGTACCTGCATCTACCTGTCGGACGCCCTGGTTTGCTGTCGAACCAGCATCATGTCTGCAACCGCTAAAGAACCCGTCTTTCCTGCACATCCCTCCGTCTGAGCAATCAATCCACCGTCAGCTCTTTGTGTATTGTACGCTGACTGATCTAATCAGCATGATCAAACTGTCTACCTTCTGACGACATAATGCATGACCTCATGGGTGGAAAAGCACTTTCTAAAAAATGCCGCGAGGTCATGAGTGCTAAAAAAGTGAGAGCTTGTGAGAACACCTGAACGCACAATTGGCATTACAAAATACAAACTGGATAATTGCATCACGATCTGACTTACTAGAAGTATAGGGATTTGTCATACCTCCATGTTGTTGGGTGTCTTCATGTTACGTGTTTGTGTGCACCTTGTCAAATGCCCACTAATCCTGAAACAATCTGCCACAAATGTCTTAACTTCTATCAGATAGCATCAAGTAGTAGTTGGCACCTTTCCATATGAAAAAAACAGCATTCTCAGTCCAGCTGTTCTCTAAAGCTCGGAGGCATCACAAGGAGTAGACAGACAGCGTGGAGCAGAGACGCACACACGCAAAGACGCACAAACACAAAACCGCCACGCTAGCAAGTTTACAGCGGCTCGAGGCAACATTTTGAGTCTTAATAAAACTCGTTCGCGTAAGATTGCTGCAACAAAGACAGGTGCACGTGTGTGTGTGTGTTTGGTGCAAACACTGAACAGCATACTCAGCTGTGCATATACCGAACCCCTCTCTAAAATCAATACAGTGCTACACTTTATATACAACACATGTGCAAATAAGGAGGGACGGTGGGCAGCGGTCTCTTTTCATAAAGCCAACGGGCCGAGATTATTTCCAGGCACACATTTTGAGAAGTGCTTCCCCTACATTCTGAGTGCAAGTTCAGCTTCTCTGGCTCCGCCAGCATGAACGCTCTGAGACGTGAGTGTGGGTGCAATACTTGTCTGCTTGAACACCCACGGAGAGGGGCTGCTTTGCTGAGCACATAGATACATGATTCATAAACTTGAGCAATAGCTTGAATGTAGTAAGTAACAATCGCATATGCGCAATCAGACATGGTGAAATATGACATACTATGCATTCCGTCAGAGGTTCTTGGAAGCATATGAATAAAAGGTCTCTGGAAAGATGAAAAATACTGTCTGCAAGGAATGTATGAGCAGTCATTACGATGTGAGTTTAATTATGCACGGCCACGCTTCTTCTTTAATCTGCTCCCGCATTTGTTTCTAGCACATGTGCGCCACAGTGCACATGCACATGTGACACAGGTGAGCTACCGCATCGTAGGATTCAACACTATCTCCTCAACCTCAGGAGCCATGGTGTCTTGCAGCTCAGGTACGGAGTGTTTTGTTTACTCTGCCATACCAGACAAACACACAGTATTTCTCGGATGGATCACAGGTCGGGGTGTGAAACTGGACTCGGCGTTGGCACACTCTCACACCTAGGTAACAGTACACTCAACCGGTCCACGCTAGACCATGAGCCCCGTGGTGGAAGCTGAGACAGAGGAGGGTAAAGGGTGAAAGGTCAGTCTCGCACTCCTCTGAGACATTAGCGGGCCTAATCCTCAAACCTAGAGGGGGGGGGGGGGGGGATTCCGGCGGCCTTTCGATGGGGTAGAAGCCGCTGCTTCAGGGAAGAGGTTGAGTATTGAGGAGAAGAAAGAAGGGGAGGTGTTGAATACCTGCGAAATCTGTCTTTCGCAGAAAAGAGAGAAAGGGTTGTATGTCGTGTGTGTGTGTGTGTGTTTGCAGCAGCTGCCTGGAAAAAGCATTGCAGGTGACTTCCAGAGAGATCAGAGGAGATGCTGGAAAGTCCAAGCTGACTCACCGCTCTGTCACCTGCACAAGAATGCAGAGACCCCGGCAGGAGAACGAGAGAGAGAGAGAGAGAGATAGAAAGGAAAAGAGAAAGAAAGACAGACAGGAAGACAGACCCACATAAAAGCTGACAGGCTGCAAGAACGCAGATAGCTGAGGTTGTGTTCATGTTTGCTGCGAGCTTTCACCATCCTGCGTGCTGCTGGGAGCAGCCAAACAGCAAGCGCTCCACCCGCTCCCCAGCATCCCCCTTTTTTTTTGGTGTTAAGCAGAAGAGCGTAAGATGTTCGAGGGCTTTGAAGTCTGAAAGACAGAGAGAGAGAGAGAGAGAAAAAAAAGGATCTCGATGAGAACAAGTTCTTTGATCATGTGTCAGGGAGTTTTGGTCTTTGTTTAAGAGATGAGTGAGTTAAAATGACTCCAGTCATCTGGTGTCATCTAAGTCCACACCGGGTGGAATACAGTGCTTTTGTCTGTCATTGAATCACTTTTGGATATAGATTAGTTGATGCATTAGAGCTTCGGAAGATGTTCTCTGAGTGAAAAGACAACAAAGAGATCGAGAGTAATCCCTTATCAAATGATACATTTACTGGAGGATTAATCACATTAGAAGGGCCGATAAGCTTGAATACCCTTCCACAGCACAAAGCAGAATAATCTTGAGGCACTGCTGCTGGAACGTCATCACACATGAAGGGCCTCCTTTGAGTGGCGTAGAGTTTAGGACATTGCATATGATCATTTCAAGACATGTGCTGCTTCAGCTTTAAAATACTCAATGTCCTAATATAAATACATTAAATCCAGACAATTTATTGAAGTGGTATTTTTCTTCTTTTTTTTTGGTTTTGGCTAATGCAAAGTCACTTTGATGTAATTTTCAGCAAACACCATCTAATGTGAGCCAGACATCCTCTTTTCTCAGCAGAGCAGAACTTACATACATCCTGTTCTCCTCCACCGGCCGGTTCTACAAAGAGAGGCGGAGTGGGTTCCACAGAACGCTGGATTTACAGCACAGGAGCACGGCTGGAAGGAAGGCAAACATTTTGTCACTGTCATGTTAAAATCTCAGAAGATTCAACATTCAGTGAGTCAAGAAAAACAGTTTTGTTGCAGTGTATTTTTCGGTTATTTTTTCACATTAATGACAATAGCTGTCTCCATGACAACTGAGCTCACTCAGCTCTATAAAAGGTCTTTAAATAGTCCATCATCTATAAAAAGATAGTAATTCATCCTTGAGTTAAGATTATTTTAGATTAGATTAGATTAGACAACTCTATTACTCCCCAGTGGGGAAACTCAATTGCCACCAAAAATTCATACAGATAACAATAGACTCACATAGATAACAATAGACACATAACAATAGACACAGTCCACAGTGCACAACAGACAAAAAACACATTACAAAGAAGAAATTACACCAGAAAATGCCATATGAAACATGATTGACATCAGAAAGATGCTAAATCTAAAAAACACATCTAAAGGTGTTCATTAAAAAATCGAACTGCTGCTGGAAGTCTGAGTCGTTCAGTGGAACACTGAGGCATCCTGAGTCTCTCCCTAAAGCAGCTTCTGAGTCCATTAAAAACGCCGTGCAGTGGAAGGCCTTCAAAAGAAACAATCGTTTTTGAACTTGGCCCTTGTTCTCTCTACAGTGAACTCCAGTGAGTCCGGGGCGAGGCCAATCACTGAGCCAGCCTTTCTGATCATCTTATTGATCCTGTTTTTGTCAGAATAGAAGAGGACACCAGCTAAGATCCCCTGGTAAAAAAACATCTGCGTTTAAGTGCTTCTGTTCAGAGACACTGTGGAGACGAACATTTGGCTGACTTGTTTGTTGTGAATAGATGCGTTTGTAGTTGTGTGAGTCATGCTTAACTTGGATTTGACATTACAGGAAGTCATTTGGGGGGAAAAAAATATTTGAAAAATGAAAAGATCAGCTGTATAAAAGGAGGGAGGAGGTTAAGGGGAGAATCGGGCCAAGCAAGATAATTTGAATTTGGGCAGTTTGTTGACGTGACAGGAGGTCAGAAAGTGTGGGGCCTCTTGAGCAGCATCTCCTGAACAGTGGTTACACAGTGTAACCAGAGTTCTATGTCCACAGGCCGGCAGAGAGCCTGTCAAAGGGAACTGCATTAAACACCCCGGCTCGGCACACACTCTTCCCATTTACTTCAGTCACGTGCATTTACCTCCTCACTGGCACGCGGGCAGGCGTGTTTGTTTGAAGTGGCTGCCAGACCCGGCTGTGAACTGCGCCGAGGAAAACGGAGGACAAGGGGAAGTCGACTGCGGCTGAGTACATACAGTGAAGCCCACAACCAGCTGCAGAGTGAGTCATCTGATGAGGAAAAGAGGTCGGACGTTAAAACTGCACGGTGATTCCATGAATTCCTTCTGCATCCAAACCTACCGCCTCATATAGACTTGATATGCTCCTTAATAGTCGAAGTAGCCCTTTGTGCATGGCCTCACACACAAGGTAATTAAAGTGAGTATGAGTTAAAGGAGCAATATACGATAGTCGGAGCATTAATATAGGAGCAAACAACTATTAGCTATAAAGATATAGTGGAGTAATGCCTGCCTGAGCAAAGAATAAGTCGCTCTACCTCTATGTGTGTGTTGTAATGTCAGCTTCTCCTTGCTTTGTTGTCATAGCCGGGCTGGCCGAGGGTGCTTTTAGTGCATGTTCGTGCATGTGCGCACCCTGCGGTTCCCCCTCAGGTAAACACTGTTAGCGCTGTCAGCACCGTTAGCTACGAGCCATCAGCTCAGGCGTCGCCATGTTGACAGCCGTTGAGAGGCATTCGAAATCTCCTATCCTACAGGAGGAGGTGAATTTAAGATTTAAGAACAGTTAACACCCAAAATGATCATTTGTGTCATGTCATATTACTCACCCTGTATTGAATTCATGAAGAAAACTTAGTTTTTACTTCAATTCATCAAGATCTCTCCCAGTGTTGGGATTCTTCGTTCACCGTGGAGGCATGCGAGAAAAACAAAGTTTTCTTCACCAATTTAAGGTAACACGGGGTGTGTTACTATGCAATTGATCATTCTCAGGGAGAAGTATTCTTTTAATCTTGCTGAGAAAAAAGATCTCTAATGCAGCAGTGTCCTCAACAGAGGGGCGAACTCCCGGCCCAGGACTGCAACAAAGAGGGTAAGGTTACTTTCTTAGTAGCACTCAGTGTCCCTTGCTTTCCGAGTAGTACTCCATGTTCTCTTCTCCAGTGGCAGAAGAACAAACAAACAACATGTTCCCGTAAAATAAAAATCTTCATCTTTTTTTTAAATTTTATTTACTGATGTGTTTTGCAGACAAAGGTCCAGATAATCTGCTCTGCAGTGGTGGACATGCGTCGTAACTCTTATAAAGAAAACTAATATTTTGAGGCATTACATCGTTGCAACATACAGTAAAGTGGAGTATTCAAAGCGTTCCACTTTCAACTGCATGAGAAGAGAAGCGCTTTACAGGAAACACCCGAAAACATCTCTGAATCATAACTGCAATAAGATCCCTGCAGTGAGTCTCGCACCTCAGAGAGTTGTCAGTGAGCCAAGTCCATTTATATGTCCATCTTTCACACACAGGCTGCACATGCTGTACATTTTCAAATTCGCCTACTAGTACGAGTACATTAGTTCTCTCCAGTGCCGCGCTAACCCTCCCTCCCTGCCCTCCTCCCCCACATCCATCATCTCACTAAGCCCTCTGTGCAGTGTCTCTGGAGGACCTACTGTGTGGCAGCAGTCAGTGGTAAAGTTTCATCAACACAGACACACTTTGGGTGACAGATTTCCACTTTTCTCATTCTCTCTTTTCTTGACATGTCCAGACACATGTGGCTTAATCACCAATATCAGAGAGAGAGAGAGAGAGAGAGAGAGAGAGAGAGAGAGAGAGAGAGCGAGAGAGAGAGGGGGGCACTTTTACAGGCGTCCCCCCCATCTCGCCAAGCCTTACAAGCCAAAGCAGCTGCCCCACGCGCATAAAATCTTCAAATCCACGCCGGACAGGTAGTGCCACATGTGCGGAATTAAAAGCCTCTCGGTGAGCCGGGTCTCGGGTTACCAGCTGCACGCGACAGCTGCCTGAAAATGGATCTGGTTTCTGCTGTTTTTTTGTACAGTTGGTGAGAGATGTGCAGCAAAAAGCAGGGATTGTTAGCCCCCCTCCAGAGCCCCCCTAGTGAGTAAAGGCCAGCGTGACTGCCAGGGACAGGAGGAGCATTATCTAACCTCCATGAACTCAGTAACTCTTTAGGGGGGGGGGGGGGGGGGTTGGTTGAAAAAGTAAAAAAAAAACCTTTTATATATGTTACATGTATTGTAATATTTGGCACTTCTTTTCTATCTTTCATATTAGACTCAGAGATGGTTTATAAACGCTCAGGGAAGGTGATCCCGATGGTGCCGACAACATACCGAGCACATGAGCTCTCAACTGTGCTGCAGTCATTATCATCTGATACGAATACAACACACTCACACACAGCTTAATCTCCTCGCATCCACAAGACAGACTGAGTGTCTGTACAGACTGTCAGTGCCCAGCCTTTTTCTTTCAGAACAAGCAAGTTGTGAGATGCGTGGAGAATAGGCTCTTGTCTGAGTATACGGTGCTGGTTGTGAGATAATGGCTGATTCATATGGGGACATGACGAGCTGTGAGCGTTTCTGTGAGGAGAACTCTGATGTGTTCTGTCTCTTACTGCTGTACTGTACTACCTATCTCTGAAGAAAGACCTATCTGTACGCCCTGTGTCTCCTGTTTACTGTTAAGGGAGATTACAGACACTGCTGCCAAAAGAAGATGATGTCATGTTTCCACTTATGAATAGGATATTATTCTCTGAGGGTTGACAGTGTCAAGGGGAAGAGCAATGCTTGTATCTCGAATTGTTTCTCAGATAAACAGCATTTATGTTGTTGCACCATGTATCTGCACACGTATAGGCTTGTCAAATGAAAACAAAGATCTGAAGACGCTCAATATGTATGTCAACGGAATTTCGTTGTGTGAATCAGAGGAAAAGATGCAGGTTGACATTATCCTCTCAATATGTTGCAATGTGTTCTCAGGGTGCGAATGACTCCTTATCGGGCTCAAGTGGCGGTAGCAGGATAGTGGCACATTACATTTTCACTTCGTTTCACTTTAAAGACATCCTCATGATGTGACCAAGCACGTCTGTGTTACCTCCCTCGGCGTCTGAAACCGACAAACACCTTTAGCGTCTGCATGAGACGCACCGGGCTTTCAATTAACTACAATGTAAACAACTTAGCGTTATTATTAGAACGGCAGTTAAGGCAAGTCCTAACGATGGCGAAATGAATCAGTTATGTCAGTTCAACAGCAATATATAGCTAAGGTTTGTTTACATTAGCTAACATTAGCCACCATAGGCCACAGGTCATGCCAGTACAATTAAGGCTGTAGCCAGGGTTTACATTAGCCAGGCATATGACGGCTTCTTGCCAGTATCACTCGTAGTTGTCCGGCAGATGAAATTATCAACGGCCAAAATGTCCCTTGGTAAAGATGCTGAATAAATAAATTACACACAAATATAAAGGTGATGTGAGCATATGAATTTTTTCGCTAATAAGGACCGTTTGTTCCTTCGCTCCCCTGCTCAAAGCCACTCCGCTCAAATCGCTGAACACTTACTCCACAAAAATAAAAGAAAAAGGTTTCGCATTTTAAATTTAAATTTTGTTAAATAAGAGAAATGATTACGTCTATCTTTTTTTTTCATAAAATGTTGACTTCTTTTCGTAAGAAATATTTTAAAAAGTAATTATTGGAATTATAGCATTTGTGTTTTATTGCTGAATGAATGCATGCTGTCATATTATTATGTTGTTCTATGTAGTCTGAATTATGGAATATTAACGGCAATATTGTCAGTCAGCAGAAAGTCTGGCACAAACCCAGGCTGTTGCAGCAAAAACCCAAAGTTGGGCAAGAGTGTTCTATTGTAAAATGAAACTCTTTAAATACGTATATTTGTTTTACTTCTTCTTTCAAAAGTTACACGGTCTCATTTTAAAGGCACAGTGAGTATAATTTGTCGGTGGCAGTTTGTAAACACACCATTCAAAGTTGGCCCCTCCTCCACGTCACAACGAGGGTACGGTGCTCGCCAGCAGGTGAAAGCCGACCCCAGATACTCCAGATACTCTCGTTTTGGAACAAGCCTTGCTTGGCGGTTTGCCTCGCTATATTTGCTTCTTTTTGGCGCTGTGTCCACTGTTTTCAAACAGTGGCTCAGCCTCTCGGTCGCCAAGTTTGTACAGAGGTTGAATCTCAAAACATCCCGAACACAGCAAAATGAAAAGACAAAAATCCTCTAATTGGGTCATAACTGATAAGAAAGAGGGTTATTTTTGTATGAGTCTATACATTGTTATTTTCTGCTCATTTTGCCTTCAATATTGGCATTTAAGAAAGCTTCAAACTCAAGATTTTTGTGATGCTGGAGATGTTGCACATGTGAGTATTTGACGCAATAAATCAGTGAGATAAATATGCCCTGAATCCAGTGTGGCACTTGTGTGTTGCTTGGGGTTACTTTGTTAGTCTGACAGAAAGTACTGTGCATGCATGCGTGAATGCATGTATGCACCGCCGTCCAGGACATTGTATCTCAACAGCAGTGAAGCAAATTCTTCAATAACGTGTAAGAGCACGTTAACCCTGACATAACATCACGAGCGGTTTGTCACATCGAAACACTATAAGTGCATTAGTGCTTGTTTACCTTGTTTTGTCTGACGATGTACTGATTTACACCTGGTCTGGCGGGTGAATGCAATTAACTAACTGCTTGGATAAGAGGGCACCTGTCCCGCAGGTCTGGTGACCACAAGCGAAGAGCACATGTTTTCCTGTTGCTTGTCCACGGTGTATTATTTGACTGTGTGATCCAGGGTTGTGTAACGATGTGGGAGCACGGGGACACATCGTGCTGTTTGTTTGGCAGGCTACTGCAGCCTCGTGTACACGATCTCCCATACGGAGGCACAGAGAGGAAATCTGAACTGTCACATGTTGCATCTGCACTGGGCGTTAAGTTGAACTGTGCACATTATGAGCAAATGTCCCTGTGCTGCGGCTGACTCCCCTGCCTACAACATGTGTAGAGAAATCCCCTGCAGATGCAAGTCAGCTGTTCAGAGAATTAGCTGTTTGTTTTTTTCATCTTAAGTATGGCCAAACCTTAACTGTGTCATACCACATATATTTATGATATGATTACTGGCTTTGATATTTAGTGTCACACACATTTATTCACAGTTTGTTGTCTCTGCCTTTTTGCGCCAGTTCTGCTCATAAAAGCGATGTTCTTTTTCTGTAAAATGTTGTATATCTACAACAAAACGTTATGGTTGAAAGTTACACTTAAAATGTAATTCAGTCTATTTGGTTAGATTTTCAAAGGTGCCCTAAAAACACAGCCTCACAAGACACTTTTTAGGTACACTGGACAAATAGATTACAAACTTTGTCTTTACAAATGGACAATATAGAATATAACATCATCCCCTCTGCCTGACTAAATCCTCCCTTTACTGTATGGGCAGCTAATACAGATTTTGTGTTACTGTATTCATGTCTTAGTTAGTTTGTAGGATGTAAGCAATTGCAACACTCCCTCCGAAATGGAAGGAGAGAGTGTTGCTGCTAAAAGTTGAACCCTTTTGCCCCTTCCATCCTGTCTCACTTTAAAACCCTCACCGACCCACTTCTGGACCCCCTGCAGTTCGCTTACAGAGCCAACAGATCTGTGGATGACGCAGTCAACTTGGCCCGTCACTTCATCCTCCAGCATCTGGACTCCCCAGGAACCTACGCCAGGATCCTGTTTGTGGACTTCAGCTCTGCTTCAACACCATCATCCCGTCTCTGCTGCATAGCAAGCTCTCCCAGCTGCAGGTGCCCGACTCCACCTGCAAGTGGATCACAGACTTCCTGTCCGACAGGAAGCAGCACGTCAAGCTGGGAAAGCACGTCTCAGCCTCCAGCCCCATCAGCACCGGTTCCCCCCAAGGCTGCGTTCTTTCCCCTCTGCTCTTCTCCCTGTACACCAACAGCTGCACCTCCAGTCACCAGTCCGTCAAGCTCCTGAAGTTCGCGGATGACACCACCCTCATTGGACTCATCTCTGGTGGGGATGAGTCTGCCTACAGGTGGGAGAGTGACCATCTGGTGACCTGGTGCAGGTTGAACAACTTAGAGCTCAACGCTCTAAAGACAGTGGTTGTGGATTTTAGGAAGAACGTAGCCCCACCTGCCCCCATCACCCTGTGTGACCCCCCGTCGACGTGGTGGAGTCCTTCCGCTTCCTGGGCTCCATCATAACCCAGGACCTCAAGTGGGAGCTTAACATCAGCTCCATCACCAAGAAGGCTCAGCAGAGGATGTACTTCCTGAGGCAGCTGAAGAAATTCAACGCCAAAGACAATGCCAAAGACAATGTTGGTGCATTTCTACACAGCCATCATTGAGTCCATCCTCTGCTCCTCCATCACGGTCAGCGCATCATTCGCTCTGCTGAGAGGGTGATTGGCTGCAATCTGCCGTCCCTCCAGGACGTGTTCGCTTCAAGGACCCTGAAGCGAGCAAGAAAGATTGTAGCCGACCCCTCTCACCCTGGACATGACCTGTTTGTGCCCCTTCCATCTGGCAGGAGGCTGCGGTCCATCAGAACCAAGACCTCACGCCACACAAACAGTTTCTTCCCGTCAGCAGTCGGGCTCATTAACAGAGGCCGGGTCCCCCACTGACTCTGGCATCCCCAGGATATTTCCTTCTGGTCTCTCCCCCGCACATCCCTGTTTCTCTATTTAAACACACTCATCACTTTTAACATTTCATACACTTCACTTGGTTTACAGTCCTGTTATCTGTTTTTGTGTGCACTTCATTCCATATCCTATATTCCATATCTTATTGTACATTTCAAATATGTTTCTATTTCCTGCACTGTGCTGATTGTTGTTGATTGTTGTTGATCGTTAAATGTTATTGTTTATTGTTGAATGTTACGCACCTTCCGCCACGACAAATTCCTTGCAGGTGAAAACTTGCTTGGCAATAAACGGTTCTGATTCTGATTCTGATTCTTTTCCCCATACCTTTAAAAAGATCAAAGTTTTCCTTCTTACACTTCTCAGACGATTGTTCTGTGCGCTTGTTGGCTGGTTTGTTCAAGCGTTTGCTCGACTGTGTGTGACATTTCTTTCTGCAGCAGGCCTGGAAACAGAATGTGGGGCAAAACAATCTGTCTCCAAGCAAATAGTTGCTGCAAATCCAGGCCAGCAATTTGTCCCCGTCCTGCATTGAGCACAGAGAAACCACAGAGACACGAGCAGCTCCACACATGACCTGACCACGCTAGAGACGTGTTTTGTTCACAGTTGTCCAATGCACAACAGCAACAATGGGCTGAACAAAAGAAACAGATCACAGAATATCATATGAATTCCCGTTTAAAGAATATTACGTGAATATTCACAAACAAGCATGTCCCGGATTTCAATGATGTTATTTGAACGTTTGGTGGTCGAGCACATTTCAAAGCGCGTCACTGATCAAACCGATTAGTATTTTGGTTTGTCGTTCATAAATCCTTAATTGCACGCAAAAATCTGCGACGGGATCCCATCCGTATTTGGAGATGATCGAAGGTCTGTTGCAAGTAAAATCCTGATTCTTCAAAAACCCTGTTGATGCGGAGTGGGAAAAGCACCAAAGGCCATATTGTCTTGCCACATAACTCACTCTCCTTACACAATTTAGTTTTGTGGTTCTCTTGGGTTTCTCCAGGCACAGGGAGATGTGAATTGACTGAAAAGTGTGGAAAGATTAGAGGGGCTTAAGAGAATTAAGAGGCTGGCAAAGGCAATATTGTTTCAAACAAAGCTGATTTGTGAATGGGGTCTGTTAACATTGAGGTCTGAAAGGACCAAACGGGAACATGTAGCGGGTACATGTGAAATTCCGCTGAGTCCTCAGGACCTGAAATACTGTGTCTATTCCTGAACGCGTTGGCTGTGAATAAAGGTAGTGTGTTGCTTCTTGATATTTCCTGTGATTCTGCATCGAGAGGGGACAAAACGTGCAAAATAGAAGCTTGCTTTAGGGGAGTTTTGTTGTTGTTCCTACTTGGGACAAGGATGCATCTGACCCTGTTTGTGGAGTTTTCTCCGTAGTAGATTTATAAGCATTTTTCTCACTGGTTTCACCGCCACCTGTAAAATACCATTTCACTATGTCTGAGGCCCCGCACTATGTAAACAGAAAGTGGATAATCAAATGAGTAATAATGTCGCCATTTGACATACATTCAACCTGAATGTAGACACAAAGCATCAATGAGTTGCGTCTTCCTCAGGGTGAGTAGGGAAGGTCATAACACTAATCTGCAGCTAAAGTATGCACTTTATCTTACGTTATACACTTTAAACATCCCAGAACAGATGTCTTAAAAAACACCTTTTTCTACCTGTGCCTTCTACCTTATCCCCCCATAAACCTCCCACTGCCCTCTTCTCACCCTTTGTTGAGACCACTGCCCACTTCGTGCTGCCTCATCTCGCTGTCATACCACTGAACCACACAGTCAATACCACAGGACAGCTCAGCCTCTCAGCACTGTGACTATCAATATCCACAACCACCTGAGCAGCATGACTCTTTCCATTCAGTCTTGTGGTCCCACATGACAGCGATGCTGGTGGTAACTACGGATCACGTAGTGCTGCTGTTCTTATGAAATCCTCCTTAACAGGCCTGGAGAGTATAAAAGAGGTGGGGGAGTAAGAGGAGGAGGAGGAGAGAGTTGGCAGGATTGTGAGAACCTTGACAGCAAACAAACTCTGTACGTACGGGGGAGATGCTATTTCTCATTCTTGGCGGTGGGGGATTCACGCTTACCCCCTGCAAACATTAAACTGCGAACAAGGCCCACTCCTCGCTCTGGACTCCGTCCAGACGGCCTTGCAACGGGACCAGTTCTCTGACGGAGAAAGAGCCATAACCGTGCAGCTGAAGCTGAGTTTGCGCTTTTCTGCTGCTAATCAAGTCCTTCCCCAGCTGATTATCTAGAGGACGCAGCCAGCCTCGCTGTGGGGCCCACACAGGGACATTGGATCTGGCACTGGGAGGAGAATGCGCACGATACAGTCACGCGCACACACACACACACACGTCATTGATGCATCATTAGAATACATGCAAAAAAATATATATACAAGTGCACACACACGGTGGGTGGGTGGGGTTCCTTCTACAGATGTGTTTGATGTTCTCTGTTGCCTTTGGGTTGAATCAGCACAAGGCCATCTTTGTGTGCCTCATGCACAATGCTGCATGGTACCAGAAAAAAAGTCTGGATTGTAGGGCCAGCAGCCAATCCAACGGGGGCATGCAGGGCAATGTAATCTGGGTCACACGAGGAGATCACTCCAGGACGCAGCGCACCAATTCTGTCACTTGCTGCTTTCTGCCAGAGCAGAACAGGCTGCCTGTGATCACACCTGCCAATGGTGGATGTGGCCTCAGTACTCTGATGTACTAACCTGAACCTATTCGCTCTCATTGTACTTCTAACTTAAAGCAACCCGGTGTTCCCGGAAGACAATGCTGTCTGTAACAGAAGTGAGGATATATCATAAAGAAGACGACCTAGTGAATCCCAACCATGTCATGCAGGCTTGTTGGGAATTGGTGTTGAATAATAAGTTGGGCAAAATGTTGGCGAGGGAAAAACTGGCGTGGTAATTTTCAAAGGGGTCCCTTGACCTCTCACTACAAGATATGTGAGAAAACGGGTTCTATGGGTACTCACGAGTCTCCTCATTACAGACATGCCCACTTTAAACTAACCCCATGCAGTTTGGGGCAAAAAGCAGTTGTTTTGCATGCAGTATAAATGTGTTATTTTTTACCGATTCTTAAATGGTGTATTTGAATGTGTCTGCATAGTGGGGTCCCTAAACAGTCTTGGTATGAATCTGGTATGACTTGGAAAGCTGAGATTCTTGTGGATCCAATGAGCCCAATTGTATTCAGTGTGATGATGTTAGTCCCCAGTGGCCATTTCACATAGTGAGTCAATTTGACGTCACTGTATAAATAACCTCTTGTGACCCTAGGTATATTGACAATGAGGGGGTTACAGAACAGTGTCCAGAACAGAAGTATTCACCATTGCCAAAAAAAATGCAATTCTTGCAGAAATTTCACAATGTCAAAAGTTTTAGATACCAAATCACAGCATGACTTTTTCTATGGTGTTTCTTCGTATATTAATGTGGTAATGTGGAGGGAATTTGGATTTGGATTTTTATTGATTCTCAAGTGGTAAAAAATAGTTAATTTAGCAACAAATCTGTGTAACAAATGCGATCAACCCCAAAAAATTGCTGCAACAACTTATGACACTTAATAGAACATGGGAATGGTTATCATATACTTCCATCATAATGCTCCAAGCCCTTTATGACTTTGGCAATCTATTTTAATACTTTATTTATCAATTGATTCATTTTCATTTCTGATTTATGAAAAGAACAACTCGACACTTACTGCTGAGCTGCACATCAAATTATTTTAATGTCCCAAGCTTCTGTGGCATCTACTGTTGACCTTACCTCCTGCTAAAGGTCCCCTTTACCCCCATAAAACAGACAAAAACGGGTCCAGGTGGGTCTCTAAGGATTAAGTGGTGGACAAAGATTTCTGACAGCTTGTGTAACTGTGAAATTATCCTTCATAAAGTTGTACCTTTAGACTTTATTTGTCCACATATTAAAGGAAGAGTTTGACAGTTTGGGAGGTTGTGATGCTAAGCTAACGGGCTGCCAGCGGTAGCTTGATTATTACAGGACACACATCAGTGATACCGATCGTATCGGCTACAATGCAATTTGTATTTGGCACCCGCTATGCTTCAGACAAACCACTGTGTCAACATCACACATGGTTATTATTGTCGTTACTTACACACTGGACTTAGTCATAATCCTCCCGCACGGCTCTGCAACGTCAAACAATCCTTTTAATGAATTCAGTCCCCGAAAAGGGCAGTGTGTAACCCATGTCGACGTCAACAACACTACCGCCACATCAGAGGCCACATGTTAGAATACAGTACATCCCTGAAAACAAAAACAGCACAATGCATCCAGATACTCATGTTTACATATTGACTCATAGGCAATCTCAGAGGATCAGTGCTCTCTGAAATCCCCCTGGGATGTTTTTCACAGCAAGAGCCAGCGGCTGAGCTGCCCCCTGAGGATTTATTTGTGTGTGTGTGTGTGTGTGTGTGTGTTCAGAAAAGACAGCAAAGTGTGTGTTTGGAAGGGGATAGTTTTAAATAAATATGTGTGAGGAGATCAAAATGTTTTGACGCCACAGTTGCAGGTTTTTCGGCTTCGTGTCAATCCTGTAGAAGGGAGTATATCAAAAGGTTTCTGTTTCCAATCTCTTCCATGTCTTTTTGCACAATTTGTCCCCAAAGCAGAGGAAAACTCTGCTCACCCTGCACTTACAGTAACTCCGCTGCCCTCTAACACTCATGCAACATTCAAGGCCTCCTCAAACACATTCAAACCCCTCCCTCTGTTTCTTCACTCCAGCTGTGTTCCTCCCTTTCTCTGCAGTTATCTTTTACAGTCTCTTCACTTTCTGCTTTCTCAACTTTTCTGATTGTTTGCTCTCCTTTTTCTTCTTCATCCACTCTGTTTTATCCATCCCAATCTCAACATCCTTTAACCAGGAATATGGTAGTAATATACAGCAGAAGGAATTAAAGCATTTGCTAATCTGACACTGAGGGATTAAAATCCCAGCTCTTTGATGGGGAGCCACCATTTATAGAAAAACATATGGAAGCAACATATCATGGTAAACATCCAAAGTTTGACTCTTTTTGTCGTAATTGTCGTCTTTTTTTTGTTGCATACTATTAAAACATTCAAGAAAATCAGCGTGAGTGAGGAATCCTAATGTCTTTGCATTAGAGAGATATTGTTTTATCCCCCTTTGTCCTTTGTCTTCCTAAATCTCCCGGGTTAGAAAGGAGGTTGGGTTGTAATACCGGCTGAACTAACTCATTGTTTTTTTTAAGTTGTAATCTCTCGCTGAGCCAAAGAGGACGAGATAATGAATGTATGGAGATCAACACATGCAGTAGCTTAAAGATAACGACGCTGACAAACCTTCAGGCAAGTGAGCCAGAGGTTGTCTCTGTTTGTTCTGGGGGACGTGAAGCAAGCAGAATGCAGAAATATCATGAGAAGTTCGATAAAAACACGGTATTATCTGTACTCAATATTGGAAGAGCAATCCCTAGTCTGCACTTGAGTAAAAGTCGCAATACTGTAGTGTAGGAATACTCCATTACAAGTAACTCCTATATTTCAAATTTTAGTAGACATATTAGTACAAGTACAGACATATTAGCGGAAAAATATAAAATTATTAAGATTAAAAGTACAACTGTTTAATACTGTTTTACTGCAGTTTATAACAATATTTGATAAGATAATCAAATATGTAAAGTTTCCTCTGAAAAGTGGTGGAGTAGAAGTATAAAGTAACGCTCAAGTACCAGCGCCGAAACATTTTACGTAAGTACAGTACTCGAGTAACTTTTTTACTTTTCACCACTGTCTCTGCTGTCATTGCTGCAGCCCAAATGTCTGTATACTATTCAACTACAGTATCCAATGCAGCTTCTGAAAGGCATCCCACAAAAAAAATAAAATCTTCAAACTTGAAAATGGCAAACGGCCAACAGAAGCTCCCTGGAGAAGCGCAGAGGCAGCTCTCTCCACCTCGGTTCAAACACAGATCTCATGGGCTTTTTGGGTGGTTTGATGTTCGGCAGCAGGTTTTCCCAACATCACACACTTGTGTCTGCAGCTGTTGCTGGAAGCGTTTAGTGTGCACCAAAAGAGAAGGCCCCATGGGGATTCCCTCAGTGCCCCCAATGCCCCTCTCTCTCTCTCCCTCTCTCTCTCTCTCTCTCTCTCTCTCTCTCTGAGCATGTGTGCCGTGTAAAATGAATGGAATCATTGGTATGTGTCCTCGGCTCAAAAGCCTGACGTATGCAGTGCAGAGTTTAGCATAACATTCCTGGAGAGACTCATGACTTCATTATCAAAGAGCTCGTAGGGGGAGTGAGAGAGAAGCAACTTGTACACCGAACAGAGCACAATGAACACTCGAGGGCTTTGAAAGATATCAGAGTAATCTGGTCAGATTTCTCAGATTCACATTTTCTCATAAAAATGATCCTAACAGCTGTGTAACAGACTGCAGAATGTGGCAGGACAGAGAGAGTTGTGAGTGTGTGTGGTTATTAATAATGCAGGAGGGAAGAGGCTTGGACTGCAATTTCAGCTCTCACCTCCTCACACAAGGTCACAGTTGACAGTAACTCCAGCTACACTTCTCTTGTTCCAATACGTGTTTGTTCAGAGCAACAAAATCCCTTTTACAGTAAATCCCCTTAACTATGAGGATTGAAACATTTCTGTGTATTACGGCCTCGTGGTCTGTCAGATTGTGTGTGTGTGTGTGTGTGTGTGGGCTCCATCCCTGTGCTCCCACTCACAGTAATGAGCTCCACAACAGCTTGCCCTGCGTTACAGATGAGTTAGCTGTGCAGCCTGCCAGCCCTCGGGGTGTCTTCAGGGTGTCGTGTTTGAATAACACTGACCAGGCAATTAATCCCAGAACTAACCATCTGATAAGTGCTCATAATCTTTGTTAACACACACCCTGGAGGATCAACGTGGGCCAATGTCATCTGGTGGGCGTACCTTCTGTGAGTTCAAGTAGAGAAAAAGGTAACTTGAGCTTCCTCAATCACTCGTACAGACAACAATTTTTATTTATTTTTTTTAGCTGTCTCCAAAAAGGGAAAAAGATGAATGCTGTCATTGTAGTGAACATGCATTTCTCACAGGTAGCCTTTTCATAATTTGTGCAAATGAAAGGAGTAAGTATGTGCATGAATCTCCACGGTCAGAGCAGATTCTCGTTGTTCAAGAATCAAAGTGGGCCGTTGACTCTTCCTCACCTTCGGTATTGTTAGCCGTCCTACTGAGAGCACATGTCGGTGCTAATTATCAGTCTGTCGCGCCACCACTTGTTTTTGTCCAAACTTTGAAATTGTGGAGTATGAAGTTACAGACAACTTAACTCTCATTATTAAAGAGGTAAAATGTGTGAGTTTTCATACCAATGTCTTGCCTACTTTGTAGCTGACAAGAGTCAATAAGATATTTGGAACTTCTAGTGAGAGCGCTGTTATCACCTTCAAATCACTGGGAAGTTGTCTGCCCTCACACTACTACATAGTGGATGATTAACATAACGTGTCTGCACAGAGGTGCAGTACTTTGAAGGACGTTAGTGCTTATTCATTTATTCCCCCAGAAAGACACAACACAGCCTATTAGCCACAGATGAGAAGGCCCTGGGTGTGTGTTCTATCCTGTGCTAGACTTGAATTTAATTATATGGAGCGGATTCACAATTAGTACTAACAAGGTAGAAGCTATCCTCCTCTTTGTCTGCTCACCCCAGGAGCCCCTTAGAAACAACCTTTTATTCTCTAACCCTCTATCTACTTGGCCACGCCCACTTCCGGTGTTTACCTGGGCGGGTGTTCCGCCATCATTGTTAGAAAGGTGTCACTTGGGCTGTAACGCTGACTGAGTGGGCGGAGTTGGACGGATGGGTATTTAACACAGATGCAGTGTGTCTGTGATCCCCAATGAAAGCGACCAACTGGCTTCTGTAAAAACACACGGAGAATCATACCCGGATGACACAATGGCTGCTAATTAATCTGCAAACTTGCTGAAGGAGCGGCTGATCTTGTGTGCCCCCCCCCCCCCTCCCCATCTTGAAAATCCACAGTGGGCTGAAGCGCTTGTTGACTCTGCTGAAACACAACTTGGCTCAGCTCATGTCATGTTTCAAAGCTGGCCTTTGTTCTCGCGACGTTCGCAACCAGTTACTGGCCACCGAAAACATCTGTTGGCTCGTTTTCTGCCGCTTGAACAAAGACAACCTTCACAGAATTTCCTGATGACTAACACACAGTCACTCACACACAGAGCCTGCGATATAGGCGGGGGGGCGGGCACCAAACTGCTCCAGCAGGTGGTTATCTCTCTTGGTTTGACCCATGACCTGTACAATCAGCTGTGGTTGGTCACAGGGGCCTGATAGTGAACCATCCATCAAGGTGAAGGAGGAAGTGCTACCATTAGGCCTCACTTATCAGCCCAAACACTGGGGACCCCAGAGTCAGTGCTGTTTGTTTGTGTGTACACTTTCATATGTTTTATTGTTGTTTTGTTTGGGTGTGTTTGTGCAAGAGTGTAAAACACAGTAACACCAATGACAATGAGTAGAATTAGTTCTTAGTGGAGGCAACTTAACTGCTTTTCGAACAAAAGTTGTAATGCTAATAAATGGATCAAATATGTGACGGATGAGATAAATAAATGCAAAGAAAGAACAAGGAAGTTAATTCATGTAAAAATACCAAAGCACCGAAAGTCTGAACAGCCTTGGGGGTTGTACTTAAAGTTGACACATCAGCACTGCAAGCTGTTCTTATGTACCGTTTGTACCTATGCTTTTGAAAAATAATGCACAGCAATTTCTATAAATCCTGTGAAATTAATTCGTCAAGAGGAGTTCAGGGGGGATGGGTGGGTTTAAAACTGCTCTTTCGTCCAGGAGACGTCTGTTTGCGTCCCGAGTATGACCAGTAGTTGTCGATTTATTTGTTACGTAACTTCCGTATTTTAACACAAACGTTATTAGTCATAACTTCTCTCAGTTATTTCGTTTGGTTAGCTATATAAACCACAATCTTTTACAAAACCTAACTAGTTTTGTTGCCTAAACCTATCAAAGTTGTTTCTTCAGAGAACAGAAGTTTATTTTGAAAAGACTGTGTGCATGTGACCAGCGGAAATTGACACGTGTTGCTGGACATTCAAAGGAAAATGCACAAAAAATTTGATATTATTTTTCGTAAGATATACGAACTGTTGTGTGTTGAGTTATCAAATAGGACTTTTTTTTAATATAGAAGGAATAATAAAAAAGTATTTATATATACAGTATATGTTATGTATTATATATTATGAATAATGTATGTATATTTTTCAGATTCAAATCGCTAAACCATGAGGAATAAATTAGCACGGAAAGTGTACTACACTAAAAATACACCCATGTACACCTTGCACATTAACAATTGTTTATTTACAACTACCTAAATGATAATCTACGCCCTTTAGCTAAGCTGTGTACATAAACATGGATGTATGGGTTTGTGAAACATCCGTATGGTTCATGTGTTCAAGAGGACAGCTGTGTCGCTTGTGACTCCCTCGCTCTCTGCCTCTCACTGGCCTCTCCACTGTGACAGATGCGTGCAGATTCCTGCAGCTGTGCTCTCACCTGTTGGGTGAGAGTTAATGGGACGTGAGATGTCGCAAGCCCACCGGCCTTTTGGAGTGCAGCCCCAAAACGCTGGGTGGCTCTGCCGCACAAAGGAGGCAATACATGCTTGACATGTTGACCTTGTTTTACTGCCACCACATTACCTCGAGTAATATGTAATCCCTAGACCCCTACAACACGTTGTGATTAGAGGATGTACTAAGAAGATTCTTGCTATGTGCACAACCCCTTTGACTTAATGTGTTGCATAGTGACTGCTATGTTAATCGCTTCTTCAGAGAGCACAATCTCACTCAGTTTAACTACATGTGTTTATCGCTATATATGCTCGGATGATATTTACTCTGATTCAGCTTTCCTGCAAGCAGTCATTGCCACGCAGCTGCTGGGTTTCTCCACATGTTACAAAGCAGCTAATGACAACCTTTGTTCTTCAAAACAACTCACCCGGTCTAGCCTCACTCTCTCCCCCCCCCCCCCCCCCCCCCTGTGTTTGGAGTGCACGCGGGTTGACTCCCCTAGGCTACATGACTGTATCATATTGGAGGCACAGGTAGCAGAAAAAAAAAAACTGTCAAGGAGAGACGGAAATAATGGGATGAAAAGAGGTAAAGGAGGTGCATGTACAGTGGACGGTAAGTGAGCTGAAGGAGAAAAAAGGAGAGAGAAGAAACACACGAGATATAGCGAGAGATGAAAAGAGAGAGGCGAGGACGAGTGTTTGATGTGGTTTGGACGGCTCAGTACGGATGGCGCTGCACCCAGTGAACTCGCACCACTGTAATAGTGGGAGTTTTAGCAAGAAGATCAGTGAAAAATCAGATCTGGTTGTTTTTTAAATACACAGCATCTGCTGGTAATATACTGTACATTATTAATGCCATTATGAGCATCATCATGTGTTTTCCCTCTCTGAGTGAGTGCACTACTGCAAACTACAGGTCAGCGAATTTAAAGATGCGTCACCGAGAGGAGTAGAGCCGGTAAAGAGAGCCGAGATCAATGCCTTGCAGCAGCAGGACTGTTGCAGGGACTTCTTAAGTGTTGCTTAAAATGACCCTCCACAAGAGAAGAGGCCTCCCCTCATTTCCCCTTTCTTCTTCCAGAGCGCTCCTCGCCCTCCCTGCTCCTTCCATCGCCTACCTGTCTGAAAACATTAAAGAGAACCGTTCCTCAGATCTTTACCTTGTCTTTACAGTTTGCCTTAGATGTCAAAGAGTTCAACCTATGCTGTGTGCGCAGCTCAAAGCACGTGCATTTCTAAAGAAGCAAAGGAGCCGGTTGAGTGGGATTGTTTAGAACACTTTTTGGGCCAGTTAATTCACATATACACACACACACACACACACCCACACACACACACCTACACACACACACACACACACACACACACACACACACACACACACACACACACACACACACACACACACACACACACACACACACACACAGAATGATGGAGACTGTCTCTTACAGTGTCCCAGATCTGTCCTTTGTCCCGTGCACGTATACAAATAAACACACACACTCGCTGTGTAAAGAGGCCATACGGTTGTTTTGTTAGTGGTCAGAAAGACAATGTTTGGAACATCTGGAGGTCGCTAATCACTCGGTGGGCGTCAACCCCATCAAATCCCCCTGGACACGCACGAAACCCAGAATCCCCTCGGAAATATGCTTTAATGAGCAATAATGCCACCACAACGGCAGTCCCACCTTCTTAATCCAGGCTTGTGTGTGTGTGTGTGTGCGTACAGTACAATCTGATCTGAGTACCCATATGCTGGCTCCTTTGAACTCATTAATCAAGGATTGGAAATAGGGGGGCAGGGGAGTACCAATAAAAAAACATACAGGATTGAACAGGATTATTCCAGAGTGGTTGTTTAAAAACGATTAATTCCGTGACTCTTCAAAAGATCACATTCAGTCAGAAAGATCAGTCAGTATAGCCCTGAGCTGGAAACAAAGGGCTGGGGTTCGGGGAGTGTGCATGTCACTGTTGAGAGAGAGAGAGAGAGAGAGAGAGAGAGAGAGAGAGAGAGAGAGAGAGAGAGAGAGAGAGAGAGAGAGAGAGAGAGAGAGAGAGAGAGAGAGAGAGAGAGAGAGAGAGAGAGAGAGAGAGAGAGAGAGAGAGAGATGGTATCAGGAAATATGAGAGAGGCCAATAGGAAGGGGAGTTTTGGTTGTGAGGCAGAGTGAGGGAAAGGTGAGCAACAATTCTCTGCCAACAGACACACAGTGATAAGAGACAGGGGGCCTTTATTCACCTTCTCACCATTCCACATCCTCAGAGTCTAAAAATAGCAAGGTCCTGGGAAGTACATTTTTCCCCAGATCAGGTTAAAAATGCACCTGTCTGCCTATTTTTAGAAAGGTTCCCCCCCACCTAGTTGAATCCCTTCCAAACAGCAAATCTTAACCTTTAGCTGTATTTCCTGCTGCACTAAAGGTCTGGTGCAGATTGTTTCCGAGCGTCACATTTTTTTCCTTTTCTGCACAGTCATTATGACAGCAAGCACCACGTCAGCAACAATAATAGCTCTCGGTCCCCTGACCCCTGTAATCTCAGCAATGCAAAAGGAGACTGAGCTCTGTAATAACAGCGGCCTTACCGCTGTTGTTTACGGTTTACGCTCTCTATTTTTAGAGCGCCAGCTCTTTTTTTTAGCCACAGTGACACAAATAGATCCTCTGAATCACAAAGTGTGTATTGTGTTTTTAGCAAACGGCTGGTGATGTCATGAATGAGGTAGAGTGGCGGTGAGTATGTAAACAGACTCAGGGATTCACTTAAAGCCCTGTTATTCAGTCTTAGACAGGAAAAACAAAGTGATGGAGACACCACAGCTGAATGGGTACACATTGTTACTCATAGATACCAACATGAAACTTCTACAGTTACTAAAATGAAGACGATTATTTGTTTTTGTACAACACGTTTTCTGGAATTTTATGTTCTAATATGCAAACGAGACCCTGTCTATGTGCTAATTTGCATACATTTCTAGAACAGAAATCTGAACAACAAGTATTATGAATGCTTTTTCTATCAATCGAATGCTTTTGTGTCGGTGAGATTGTGGAAACACTCACATGTGTGTAAGGTTGAATTGCTCTGTTGACTTTGAGGTGTTTACCCTTCATTTACTCTTCATCCTTTGCTTATGAAGAGCAAAAGGCCAGCCTGTGCTTCACCTTATTTATTTATTGGTTTATTTGAACGGGACAGTGCACATTAATAAAAACATTTCTGCGCCAGAGTTAGCCAAAAGGCTATTTTTCATCTGTAGTCCCAAACCTTCACTCTGTTACATCCGGATCAGAACCATCTGAAGTGTCTTGTTGAAGAGCCCCTCAGCGGCGGTAGCAGTTCACAGACTGCATCATCGATTCACTTTTCCCACCCGCACTTTCACCGTCAGTTCAGTCATCCAAAGCAGCTACTCCGAAGCAAAACCTACAAAAGTAATTGTGCACAAAACAAGTCATACCACTCTTTGTGCAAGAATATTCCTCACAAGAATATTCCTCACATGCAAATAGATGAGGAGTCATACCAGTCAGTGTCTCATTGTGTACAAGGACTGACATTGTGAAATATCACTAAGTCCCACTGCTCCACACAAATGCCATGTTACCACACCGTTTGCCTGTAATTGCTCTCTGTGGTAATCCACCATGTAGAAGCCCAGATTCAGAGCAGGCAGATCTATATAAAGAAACAGCTGATCGGCCAGGATTTGGAGACGCTACTGTTTTGAGAGCGAAGCGACTTTCAGAACTGCTCATGTAGCAACATGGTTTTCCCCTGCGATGAGCAGAACTTTCACAATGACACATTTCAGGAGGTAAGAGAGGAGAAGCCCAGAGCCTGAACAGCAGAGCTCAGGTTTGCAACAAGTAACTGTTGCACACATGTCGCTTCTGCACATCTCTTGTATCTGTATATGAGGAAAAACAGAACATGTGATTGACTTTTCTACAGCTTGACCCGTGGGACTTCAAGAATTTGTATTAAACTGAATGCTTTTTTTAATGCACAGGACAATTAAAGCATTACTAAATGTATGTCAAGTATCTGGAATGTTTCTTTATTTCAATAACAGGGAATGTATGTTGTTTCGAACAATAAACATGCATTTCATCGTCATCATTTTGTGCAGATTCGTCTTGCAGTTACATGAGTAACTGAGTTTTCCTGAGGCCATGCTGTGGGTTTGGGTTCTATATCCACAGGGAACAGCTTGAACACATAAAGGAATGCACAGACAGATATTTGCATTTGCTGCAAGTTAGAACAGCTGAACAACAATTAGTGTCAACAGGAAACTCAAAACCGTATTTGCTGATTTAGGTCACATGACTGTGAAATGATTGGAGTCCGGCTGCTTTTTACAGATTCAGCATTTACTGGACTGTCAGTAACAGTATTGACATGAGTTTTCTTTAGTTTTGCATACATACGTAACTTTCAGTGTGCAGCATATGGTGTGCAATAAAACACATTTTATTAATTCATACAATTAATTTCATTAAATTAATTTATTTTTGGTAAAAAAAGGGGCAAATGTTCCACCTTTAATGTCCAACCAGTTTTGATGGTGAATGTAGTCGATTGAAGCAATAAATTCCTCAATTATGGCTTTATTGACAAAGAAAGCTGAGAAAACATTTTGATTGTATTACATCCAGCGCCGTCATTTGACTTGACAGTGATGTAGTTGGATGCGAGGAAGAACTACAGGCTGCTTCTTCAGCTTTGATTTCTAGTCTTCGCCTCCGGGTAGCCAGGGGGCACGTATGCAGTCTAGATCAGTGATTTTAAATTGGTGGGTCGCGACCCAAAAGTGGGTTGCGGACCCGTTTTCAGTGGGTTGCGGGCCTTTGCCTGGAACAAATAAAAATCCTGTGCTTTTATTTTGAAGGGGATTTTTTATGGAGCGGAGTTATTCACACTCCTTAACAGTTTTGGGCGTTAATGCCTTGTAATGCTCATAGACATCCGCTATTTCACAGTATAGAAGAACACCCACAAAGTTTGTTTTAATGCTAATTGACACGTACGACACCGACTACATGAGATATGGGTTTTCTTACATTGAGGACAAAAGTGGACAAAAACCTCGGTGTGTTTTGTGCAGCGAGGTTCTGGCACAAGAAAGCATGCAGCCGTCAAAACTGAAGCAGCATTAGGAAACAAAACACCCTTCTCTCAAAGATGAACCTGTTGAGTACTTTCGAAGACGACTTCAAGACCTGAGAACGTCACAAAGGTGTCTTTACTTACCTGCAGCCATGGACACGGTGAGAGAGGTGTTGGATCAATCCACAGCGGATAAACTGAAAGCCATACCTCTGTCAAATGACACTATAAGTAGACGAATTGAAGACATGTCGGATGACATCAAACAACAGACCACAGCTTGAATTTAGACAAGTGGTCATTTTGCATTACAAATGGAGGAATCTACAGACATAACAAACAAAACAGTTTTACTCGTTTACATGAAACGTGTGTGGGACGGGGACTTACAGGAACAGTTTCTCTGCACATCGCTGGTTGGACAATCTTCCCTTTAAGGCTCGTATCCCAGTGCCTCAGCAGTGCAGCTGCCATAGCTTGCCTTTGAACTACCTCAAAAGGCAATTCAGCATCTAAAAGCCTGTCCTCTCTCTAATTAAAGTGTCTCTGTATTATAGGGCAGGCATGGAGTTCTTAGTATTCTATTGCGAGTGCTTTGTAAATGGAAGAATCCAAGCTGGCTTGAAACAGGATCGCTTCTCTCTGGTCTTGTTTATCCTGCTACTATCCTGCTGTCTTCAACCCTCTTTTAAGCAACGCTAATTGAACAAGAAGATTTATATTATGCACAGAGACAACAAAGGGAGTAATTGCAAGAGAAAGGGGAGCTTGTGCATGCATAATAGCACTTCCTTGAAATGTTTCCCCAGCAGTGAGAGCTTTCTTTAGAATGCAGGCAAGAGAAAGACACCTTTTTTTATGAAGAACGGCTCATGGAGTTTAAGCTGAACTCTCTACTGGGATGTCTCCATGTGCAAGGACAGGCAAGACGGTGCATTAATCTGGAGAACCAAGCTTCACAATGTAAAATACAGCTGTCGGTCCGTCCTGACATCCCATGCTTACATGTTTTGTTTTCGAGCGGGACACCTTGGGGTCTCTAAAAAGGAAGATAAAGGTGTTGTGATATCCCAGACTGCACTGGTTTTCTCACGAAGGATAAGATATCTGGGCCAATACAAAACTGCTCGACTGACCTGCTTCCATGCTCAAATAGGTCTAGATACGATACAAGCGCTCGATGTGACCTACAGCCGTGTATACAAAGGTGTTCATGTCTGTCACCCAAAACAGATGGAAGCAACAACGGAGGCGGATGGATTCGAATAGGAAACTGGAGCAATGACTTTGCATTTGTGCGCTTCCTGAGTGCAAGACGAGGGCAACAGGCGGTTGAGTCATTGTGTCGCGCTTTTTAGTTTTTTTGGATGAATACGTGGATCGAAACTGCAGGGAGAGCAGATTTCAGACGGATACTCGAAACATAGGCGAAGCTGCAAATATTACATGGATGCATGCAGCAATCATGAAAGCGCTGACGCACGCTCATATCTGCAGGGTGTGTGTGTACGATCTCTGCGCGTTAGCCGGAGCTTTGTGCATGCCAGTCAGTATATCTGGGAAGGGAAAGGGAAGTGTTTCAGGGGGAAGTGGATTAACAGCAGGATGCAATGGAGACACTCTAAACAGCCATCTCACACGCATGGCTGGAGGTGAACAATACACATGTATATGAAAGAGAGAGAAAGAGAGAGCAGACGATGGAGGCTGACAGAAAGGAGAAAAAGAAGCAGCGAGATAGAAACTGATAGCTAAAGATTGTCACTGTCAGTGTTTTGCATCATTTTCATCTGTAATTCTGTGCAACACGAGCACATTGGTCTTCTTTTGTTTAAATATTTCACTTTTTTAAATGTGACCACTTACAACAGTTCTCAGAAATGAAGGAAAACAGATACCGGTAAGCATCGAGCAACCTAATAAATAAACTTCATATCCGGCCAACCCCACCCCACGATCCCAACATTAAAAAAAAAGAAAGAAAGACAAAGTCTTAACCATGGAGATGTCTTTTCATGTTTTTATTATAATGTTTGTTCTTAACATGCCAAAAAATACAGTGTTAGTTGGGGAATGTACTCAAAATGTGTTGATTGAAGCCAAAGTTGAATTGAGGCCTAAAGGTCTGCGTGCTGTTTGAATGATGTGTATGGGAAGTGCACACATGTAAGCGTTTAATTTGCACTTCCACACACATGTATGTATTAAAATCACACACTCTCTCACCCACACAAACACAAGCACGCTGTGACATCAGCAACAGGTTCAAATTTGATTATTGCTTTTGCTCAGAACCAGATCCTGGGTGAGCTTTACCTCTTACCTGAATACTGTGGATTATGTCTGTACTGCGGAGAGCATGAATGCAGGGCAGCCAGAGAAGGAATGAGTGCTTCTTTAAGTGGATGATGGAAATGTCCCCTAAGATGTCTCTGTGTTGTTCCCCTGTATACTTATCCTGGGAGCTTTATTCTGTCCGGGCCTGGAAGAGTTTATTTCTGGAGCCTCGGTTCCTTTTTTAAGCATCTATTCCTTCTATTCCCAGCCAATCGTACCTCGTGGTTTCCATCTCTGGCTATCAGTGTGTTTCTAAATCAAGAGCTGCCTAAAGTTATCAGAGCGTGATCGGCTCCTTGAGCAGTCCCATGTGACTGCGGTTAGTCATGCTGCGAGACATGAATGAGACGATGTGTCAAACGCCGGTCAGCCACTGTCAAACAATCAGTTTTTTGTAGTCATTCCGATCTGCTAAGCTGGTTAAACCATGTACCCGGTCAGACCATCTTGCAATTTGTAGACACTAATAGAAACTGCAAGTTCTGACTGCGCGTGCTTTAACTCTTTAGCTGTCATTGTTTTGGGTAAATGCAAGCTTGGGCGGTTGCAGTTGGCCAAATAACAGGCTTTGGATGTGACAGTTATCATCTATTTAACTGTATGACTGTCTGTCTGTGTCCCTTCCCATTCAACGGTTTTGTTTTCTGCTTCAACAGTCTCAGACACAATGATGGTATCATTTGCAGATACTCCTATGACTGTCTGTGCATCTTTGACTCACAGTGCGGGAGTCCTTGCAGGGTGGAGATCAGTTTGATTCAGACAGAAAGAGACTTGGAGTTGGTGGAAAATAAAAAGGAAAAAAACCAGTCATTTTTGAAGAGCTGGCTGTAGCATTCAATTTCAATTTGTGATACCAGCCACCGCTGCCTGTCACGATGGAACCTCACTGTGCAGTGACTATATGTGTATATAACGTCTGTCTGGGCAGAGCAGGGAAACATGCGCATGTGAATGGAAATTCAGTAGTGGGTGTGTGTGAACCATCTGCCTGAGGGTGTGCGTATGTGTGTCCCTGCGTGTGTGTGTGTGTGTGTGTGTGTAAACTTGTGAACAGTCTGTTTGCGGGTGTGTGTGAAGAATGACTTGTCAGTTAGAGCAGCAGGTCTCTATGTGCAAGACACCTGTACTGTACATCGCCCCAGTCCCTGAACTCAGAACCAGACAAAGCAACAAAAAGAACACAGACACGGCACAGCATGGGCAAACACACAGAGGCAAACACTTTACTGCCAGTGCACCAGTAAACATGGATCTTTTTTGTTTTGTGACTGAAAAGCATAGAATCAGGCTTCTTTGTTCTAAATTTGGTGTTGGGGAAAAAATAAAATATGCATGCAGACATGTGACCACACTGCAGACACACAGAGCTCAGCAGCAGATTTAACATGCAAAGTCCAAAACACAAGAAGAATCGTTTCATGTTGGATTCCTGCACCCACGCACGAGAGCAACAAACAAAAAGCAAAAAAGCAACAGGGAAAATGTCATGTGCAGCTCTGAAAGGCAGACCGACTGACTGACTGAAGACAGCAGATCTAAGCTGCAGTGATAAAGTGCCCTCAGCGGTGCATCTAAATCTGTATATTTTAAGGGCATTGGGTGCTCGGGGTGATGTCCTACTGCAACCTTCTTAACAGACTGAGTGAGACCTTACACAACCAATTCTTGTTTACAGCTGAAGCCTGTGCACGCTGGATTATCTATATTACGCACGTGTTTTGAGCGTTGTATAACTCACGCTTTCAACAGTAGATGTCCAACGCTTTCTCGAGCTGCAAAACATTCATTCTGAGGACGCAAGATGAGTGTTAAAGGAAGGTGAATGGCCTGTGGATTGATTCTGACATCTCATTTCTAAAGATATGTTATGACTTTTTAATTGAAAGGATGCTGAGCATGCGCTTCCCCACAAAGACCCTGTGTTTTTCCTCTGTTTCTTTCCATCACTATCGCCTTCTGTCTGCCGTGATTAGATGAAGAAATTCTGATAATGGGATTAGGGAGCCTTTCCACCTGCTGCGGCATTATGGGTGAAAAAAAAGAAGCATCTCTTCAAAGTCAGCACATCCTCTCTCGCAGTCTTAAAACTCCATTTCATCAGCTTAGAGGAGCAGCTGAGATGGAGGCTGCAGCCGCACGTGTCAGACAGATGCTAGGGCAGAGTATTTACTCGCCCGTGTGCGACAAAGAGATCGCAAGAGGGTGTAATCGCAAGAGCAGGATTAAATATGATGTGATACTTTAATGATCTTTTGTAGTGAAACTCTCTTTGCACAGCTCATCGAGGTCAGAGGTGACGGGCAACAACAGAATAGCTCCCTCATGTAAAAGGGGTTCTCTTTTTTTTCCCCCAAGTGCATTTTAGCAGGACAGACGCTTGCTCGCACGAGAGGCTGAACCAGTCCTCCAGCTGACGGGCGCGAGCCCACCCTGCTGCTCAAAAAGAGGTTGTGATGACGAGCGCGGATTGTGTCTGTCTGTGGTTGACGGTGGGGCCACCTGCGATCTTGTGCGGGGAGCGTCAGCCCTCAAACTACAAGCCTGCAAGAGTCCACCACCAGACACACAGGCCCAGACAAACCTCTCCCCTCCCACCCACAAACACATGCAGACAAAAGGTTCCCCTGTGGCTTTGCAAATCACAAACAGGCCCACGTCAGTCCCTTCTCAGAAACACCTGCACACAGATGCACCACGCAAACAGGTGGCCCCCTTTGCTCTGTGTAGATACCGCGTAGATGTGTCAACCCTAAGCAGTGTTGTTACATATTATTGAACAAGTTTCTCAATTTTCAAGATGTGTTTGATCTTCACAGACATGGGTAATGGAAGCACATTTGGAGTCTCTTAGCAGGGCACCGTTGAATGGCTAACGATGGAGGAGGAATATACTGAAGCAGAATCATGTGCCACATTTATTCAGAAGCCAAAGATCCTCAGTTGCACAATGAAGAAGTGGTCAGAAGTGGTTGGCAGGAAAAATGAATGTGTTCAGGAGGAAAACAGATTGTGTAAGCTGTGTGATCTTGGAGAAATGGAAAATGAGTCTGCTTTTCTGCTTGTTGTACTGTCCTGTACTACGAAGTTCTTTCCCGAAATGGCTGGACGAAATCTTGTCATCATTTGGTGTACGGTACAGACGATCAAAAATGAAAGCAGACAGGCCAGATGGAATATTAAGTTACATTTACAGTAGATGTGCTTTACTGGAAAGTTATGAATGTTGTGTCAGCAGTATTCTCTGTATTCCTTTATTGAACTTTTTGAAGTGTTTGAATATGCATTTGCTGCATTCTGGATCTGGTTTTTGTGGTGTCTTGTAAGCCCATGCAAATTTGCCATATTTAAATGCATGACAATCATAAAAACTTACATCATCATCATGTATAGGTTACGTACTACTCATACTAATACACCATGTTGTCTAAACTCAGCTCATATGGACAGCGACAGATGCAAAAGGTAAATAGAGAATACAGCAAACTGGAGCCTGTGCTAGACCACTGAGGGGGCTTCTGTATTCCACGTGGGGTCCCATTACTCATAATTCCTGTGACATTTTATGTCTGGAACCAGGTGCTGCATAAAAAATAGCAAGACCAGAAGGATAGTTAGGAATGAAAAAAAGAGAAAGTATACTGGAGGGAAGATGGAAGAGGCAGAAAGCCAGAGAGATGAGGACCCAGTGTCCACCCTCATGATGCTGTTCTTGGCTAATGGAAGTTCAGTGTGACCTGAAGTATTCACGGTAAACCTCAGCAGTGCGCTCTGAGAGAGTGCCAACCATCATTTTTAACAAGCAGAGGTATGACTCTCATCAGTTCCATGGAGGTGGCACTTCGATTGTCCCATCCGAAGGGTGTGCCCTTGGCTGTGCACACCGAATCGCATTATTACTCTGTGCAAGTCATGGCTGTCAGTAACGGCAAGTCTTTATTTGGTTGTGGGTGAATCTACAGGAAACTAGCAACAGTTGTCCGTAGTTTGGGTGAAAATGGCCTTTCTGCCGTCTGGTGCTCACGTCATCTCCTCCACAGGCTGCCAGATAACCCCGGAGACAAAGGAGTTTCCTGTCAGTCAGATAATCATCACACGCACTTCCTCCACACTGGCAGCTGCACCGACTGCAGGGGCAAGAGGCGAACATGGACACAGTAGCTGATCCGGGGCCCATTTTGTCTTTATCCTCGGGGGTTGATTTTTGGCCTGATTCAATAAGTGGTGGTGCGAGCAGACGGGTCAGAGATCATCATACTCCATTAGAGGGGTCAAGCCAATGGTGACCTATGTCTTTTTGGCCCTCTGCCGCTGCATAGACACCAACATGTCAATGAGATTTAGGTAACAGATTTGAGACTACGCTTTGGCAGTTACTTAGTTAAAGCTTGAATCAGCGCAACATTTTTTTTAAGTGTGAGGATCATATTGCATCTTTACAACGGCAATATCCGTAATATCAGACCGCAGGAAAGCAAACACAGAGAAGAAATATAAAGATGTATTTTCATATACATGCAAGCTCAATTAATTACAAGCATTAGTGAGTCTAAACAGCTGCACTGTAAGTAGTACTGTATGTGTGGGTGTGTGCGAGAAAACAACCAGGTCGCAGTGTGAGGGGGGATTCCTCCGCTGAAGGAAACTCCACTCTGCTCGGCGCTCTCCTCGCAGCAAGACATCATGGGCACCGCAGTTGTGGCTGTTATCATTTCTGTCCTACGTCTCGTTCAGAATTTGGCAACTTGGAAACTTTCGCAACCAATTGTCAACGTTCATTTAACACGATGAAACAAGCTTCGATATTAAACATTGTTTTCACTTGTGTTGCGCATGAAATGAAGTGGCATTAGATGGTGCAGATCCTTACACCAAAAGGCTCAATACATGCTACCACGCACGCCGACAATCCCACATACACACACCTACCCATGGGTTGAAAGCATCCCAGAGAGAAAGAGCCAGTGAGTCATACGCCGAACTGCTGTGAGGTTCTCTCCCCTCCATCTCTCTCACTCTCTCTTTCTCTCTAGACTCCAACACCATGTGGTCTGGCCATGTTGTAAGATGCTGCACTTTACACACTCTGACTCACTCTGTATGGAAAGGTCACACTGACAGCTCATAGCTGCACCAATTAGGACCACTTTGCAAGAGCCTGTTGCTTCTCTCATAAGTGGACAGACGTGTAGTAATTAATGTAACACGGGGGACAGATCATTTCCCAGCCTTAGATCAGGAGAGATCGAAAGGTCGGCCCTTGTTGTTTCTGACAAGGTGCTTTGGTTATCAACACAAACAAAAATCTGACCGTTAAATCTGAGAAATGCTGCTCGCTCAGTTCGGCTTTGAATCAGTAAAGTTGGGTATTTTCCGCATACAGTAGTTCTGATACCCTTCAGTCATCATTTCGTGAAATAACACAGAAACACTGTATCATTTTAGGCAAATTAGTTTTTTCTTTTGCTTGTGTGACCTGCATGTGTGCACGGAGTTGCCTAACAAGCAGATGTTGTTACTCGAATTATCGAATACAATGTACCGACTGTAGTCATGTACATGCATACAACACGTTCCCTAAATGTTTCTCCTAAGATTGTAATTAATCAATGACGACTGTTCAGACCCATTGCAAGATTAACAATAGCTACACGACTGCTACCAACCCCACCTTGACCTTTCATGATTCCAGCAGAAAGCAACTGTGACATTATTATATTGCTTCAACATAAATTTGACATTGCATGTTTATTCCTGGAAGCAAACATTAACATCTAGGTAACAATAAAAGGCACATAACGGGAATAAATCACGCTCTTGATGAAACAATGATGGCTGTCACTTGCAGAAAAAATGTCCCTCTGTGGAGCTCCATTAAACAGTTGCCGTGGTGACTAAGACCGGCATTGTGCATCATGAAGCTCATGCTCGGCAGAAGCTCTATTGCACAGATCGCCTGCTGCCTCCTCAAAGCACGAAGGCCAAACTGCTCATCGCTGCAGCGCTCTGTTCTGTTCTTTTCTTCCTTTTCTCCTCTCACCCTGAGTCACTGCTCCCTGGGGGGAAATGAGGGGGGAACCGTGAATGATTTCCAGGGGGTACGAAAGTGTGTGTGTGTGTGTGCAAGTGCACACACACTCGTGTTTCATGGGTGACTGTGTGATTCAGACGTGTGGGTTGTGAAACCTGAGAAGTGGGCAGAGAGAGAGAGAGAGAGAGAGAGAGAGTGAGAGAGAGAGAGAGAGAGAGAGAGAGAGAGAGAGGAGCAGCAACAGCAGTTAAATACAGATAGTACAGGGCAGAGACCCTCTTCTCTGTCCCCTTTCTCCTCCTCTTGCCTTTAGGGAGATACAACAGCTGCACCAGACACAGAGCACCACCCCTTAACAGACACATAATGCATAAAGACTCCTGCCGATGACGCCTCATAAGAGAGTGAAGGGGCCACGAGACCGGGTGGTTTGTGCATGTTACAGAATAACCACACGTTTCTGGAAACCAAATGCTGCACAGCTGTGTGATCAGTTTTCCTGTTTTATCTGACCATCAGCCTGCATCAGCCATTACACAGAGAAGAGGTCTAGTTTGCACTCAGCCAGGGCAGGGTTAATGTGTCTTTATGAGGCAGGACAGCTGTCTAGTCCCTCTCACACACAGCCCAGGGGATGGCACAATTACAATACAGAGCCCTACCTCTGACCCCATGACCCCTCAGCCTGCTACTGGTTGACCCTCCACCTCCCATTGACGGTCCAGCGTGTGGCTTTATAATAAGGGAAAGAGTGAGGTGGAGGCATTCTTTAATTATATATAATGTATATATATATACATATGTGTGTGTGGTATATTATAATACATGATGGAATTTACTACTAGATGCTACGTAGCTCTCTCCCACCAGAGAAAGTAATTTAAGTTTGCAATAGAATATTAAGAGGAAGCTGCATTTTATAGCTACATGCATTACTAGAATAATTACATAAAATACCGGACACAAAACTATTTTGTTACATTTTATTCCATCACGATAGCAACATATCACCATGCAAGTTAAGCCAAGTAATGTAAGCCGTGTCGCAATCCACATTCCACCATACTTATACACTCAACAGGGCAAATATTAATACAAATATCAAGTGAGCAAACACGCGGCATGGCAGGTTCAAGTTGTGGTCAATTGTCACAGCAACATTTTTGCTTTTACTTCTGAAGCCATAATGATTTTCTGTTTGAACTCAGCTGAGAAGCTTTTCTTCCAAATGTGTGAAGAAACCAGTGCACAAACACCTACAAGTGGAGCGTATCGAACTGTGTAACGCGTCAGCACAAAACCATCTTTCCTTCCGTGTTACGGTTTCTACTATGGCGAAGAGATGCTGAACATTGCATGGGAGGTTTTTGCTGTATATGTGGCATTAGCTGGAAAGAGTGTGTGAAGTTCATCCCCAGGTTTATAAAAACATGTTGGGTCTACAGAGAGAGAAAGGCACACATTGCATTGTGGGTAGGAACACTGACTCAAAGCTGGGATTGCAGAATTTAGAACCTGTTGCCTGGATAGGTTGCATATTGACTGTACATGGAGTATTTACACCGAGGACAGCATGCATTTTTTAAATCTCCCTTTCGGCATTTTTATTCACAGCTCATTTATTTTTCATTTTGGCTTCACTGGTGACTTTCTCCCAACAGAAATGCAAACCATGCTCCTTCTCAAATTCCTACGTTTCTGCAAGTCATGAATGTAGTTGTCATTCAGCAAATATTTGTACTTTGCAAAATACTTCAACAAAACTGAATCCAGAGAACATGTTACTCTCCCTGAGTCCCGCCCATATAAAAGTCAAGCACGACCTGCGAGTACACTGTGATCAGCTCTGCTTCAACCGGCGACCCTTTAAATAGGCCTCTGTTCCACATCCAAAATACCAGACTGACCAAATTTTTAAAGTCAGCTGCATGATAGAAAAACTGCCCATCTTCTTCGGAGCAGGCAATATCATATTTATTTTCTGGGCCACATCCAATTTGTCATGCTTCTCAAAAAAGCCCCTTTTTTTGAACATGTGTTACGGCCACATGTCCACCCCAAGACAACCGGTTCCACGAGATGGCTATTTTGAGAGTTGCTCTCTTAAATCAGTAATAAAAGAAAGGCATGCGCACTCACAGGGACATGTAGTATCTTCTCCTGTACCTTCTCCTGTATCTTCTGAAGCAATATTACCAAACAGCTGTCATGATTATACATTCTGTGTTATTGCTGTTGAAATGGCAAAATGTATATCCTTTTTTTCAAACATATTAAAACAAATACAGCTTCTCGAGAACGGAGGAAATGTGCTGCTGGTAACATTTAGTTGTTACTGTAATCGCAAGTGAGCAGATAAAAAGAAATGTCGATGCGCTTTTACTGAAACAAATCTTGGCCGGCACGCATTAGAGGGAAGAGGGAGAAATACAACCTCACAGTGCCCCTAACAGCTATTGATCTCATTTCCTGCTCTATTAGGACAAATTTGCTAACTGTAGGAGTGTACGCACTGTTATTCAAGTTGTTTTGCACATAGTTGGTCTGTGTGTGCGCACGGGACAATTTATAGGTGTGTGTGTGTGTGTGTGTGTACATAACCACTTGTGTCCCTGTGATCTTTTGACAGTCTTGGCATGGGGCCAAAGCAGACTCACGATGTTGCTGTAGCCCTGTGTTCCGTGCCTCTTCACTCTGGGTCAGAATGTCCTGCACCGTTTTCTTTGTTCCATATTATTTACCCCCTCTCCTCCCTCCACCTCTGCTCACCTCTCACCTATCTCCCTCACACTCTCCAAATGGCTCTTGTGGAAAGCATATACTACATGTATGTGGGATAAGCATGTTATTGCAAATGCTGTGCACGTGCGTGTCTCTCCCTGCTGAATAAAAAGCATGTGCGTAAACTGCAAACAGAAAGGCCCACCTCAGCCATGACTCAGCAAACACGTCCTACTCTCCGTGTGGGGGAGGTTAAAGTATTTGCTACATGAAATAGGGGGGTTTTTGAACACAGTGAAAGGGTGCACTGCTCTTATCCTTCTGGGACCCAAAGGGACGTTTGTATCACTTTAAAGGCAAAGGGCATGCAAGAAAAAAAACCAATGCTTTACTGTAAAGAGTAGCAAGAAAAAGTCCCAAATCTTTCAAGTGAAATACCCTCAGAAAAGTGCCTCAGATGTTTGGGATCAGCGATCTCTAACTGTCCTTTGCAGGTTGCACTTGACATATATTTGTCAGTGTTCTGCCGAAAAGATGAGAGCTTTGAAAAGCAAGGCTGGGAAATGTTGTGATTTGAACTTCTGACAACACAGCCAGAAAATACACCGACTACCTTGGTGCACTGAAATCTGACACAGAGGACTGCTGTTACTGTAAGGCAGAATGCTCTGCAGTGTACGGCATGTCTCCCTTTCACATTCCTGGTTTGCTTGCACACACTGTAAACAGGTGGTCTGTATCTGACGGTTATGCATACAGCAGATGAAATGGGAAGAATCCATAAGCCCTCACGTCCCCTTTACGCCCTCTGTCCCTCTGCGTGACTCAGAAATATAGGACGGTATCTTTCGTTCATTTAGACTCGTGCATGACATAAGCATCTAGAAAGTCACTGCCAGTTCTGTTTAATTCTGTTTCGATGAAAAACCAAAGTAACTGAGTTCTAAGGACAATGGAGCTTCTGTCTGTTTCACAATTACCTTTTTAAGGTTACATGGGATTATACCCTGGTGAGGGCTGTTCCCAAATGTACAAAGTCAACAATGAAATTATAGAACCGAACAGTTGGGTATTGTGAAAAGAGGGAACAAAATAAGTATCGGATGACTTTTTACCTGCAGGCTGTGGACACAGCCCTCGGTTCAAAAGACAGAAGAACACCATCGTTTCAGAGGGAAAATGTGCATGTGAGTTAACACATGCACAACATGTCTGTTGGCAAAAAAAGCAAGGCAGGCAAGAAAGGTGAAGTAGTAAAACAAGGGGGGGGGGGCAGTGCTAATGGCATCTAATCAGGACGCCCAGGTTTCCCTTCAGACAGGAGAGGTGATACGCTGCTGAACGTCACCGGAGAGACCAGCATGTTACATGAGCTGTTTCATGATAACTTACTGATATGGTCATGTTGGTCAGAAAGCCACATATCCTCCTGTTTGGGGGTTCGGTCCTTCGGCATCCTTACTCAGTTTTAGAACAGTTCCAAACATAGACAAACCTCTCCAGCAGCCAAGTAGTCAGCAGGCCGTGTGACGTCACAGCGAGGCCTGCCACAGCTCCAGAGCTTGGTGTTCCGCTGCATACCAACGCCACATGACCCCCCCCCCCCCCTTTGCTTAAGGCTCAAGAACACAACGACAGATTGCACGCCGTAACAAGCACCCTGTGTTCTCTGACACACGCTCGCCCTTCACAGTCAGGTGACGGCATGTGACATGACACTTTTCAGTCCCTCGACTCGTCACGTGGTGCCGCAGAGGGCTCGATCGAAGCAGAGGGCCGCTGTGAAGGGATGCACAATATTGAACGCAAGACAGGTCTCAACACGCCATCGGTCATGTAACGTGAGTGCACTGCCTCGAACACGCTGCCATAGATCATGTTTTCATCCTGTATCAGTTACAGATCAACATTTCTAGTGAGACCATGCAGTTGTTGTTGCTGGTCAGGAAGGTGTTTTATAACACTTGATGGGAGAAGCAGAGATGGGAAACCTATTAGAGGCTGATCCATAATCAGCCCATTAAACCAGGCTTGAGAACCACTCCAAACTTCCAGAAGACTCGAAGATAAACGAGGGCAGTTCAGTGCTTGGGTACAATGTCAGCAGGTATGACATGATGTAAGGGGTCGTAATAACCTGGAAATGGTGAAAACACAGTCATGTTCTGGAAAGCACTGATTTAACTCAGGTTCATCCGTCTGATTATCAAGTATCTGCTGACCTCTGCTGGTCAAAGTGGAGTAATTCTCCAACGCTCATAAAGTAACTTACCCAAAACATTCAGCTGCAACAGCACACCATATTTCAGATATTTGAAGGTTAATCAGCTGAATAGATTTATAGGAGGAAGATGAACAGACCTGCACTATTGAATTCTAGTGATTTTCATTAGAACTCAGTTAAAATGCGGTCAAATCAGAGACAAGACAAAGACCTTCAAGAAGCGCTTTAGAGACCGATCTCCAGTAACACTGATGTTGGAGCAAAACAACAACCTATGAGAACCACAGCTGTATCAGGAACCATATACTGTAATAATGCAATCATCAAGTTGATGTGGAACTTGTTCTGATGAAATCCGACCACAGTCAGATGTCGTTTTGCTCAGCTGTCTTCCTGGAAGAATGATTATGCGTCTTGTTGTGATGAGGTCCGGCCAGCAGTTCCAGTAATGTCCACAGCACAACTAGGAGTGATGATTTAAGCTGTTTTGCTGGCTGCGGTTGTCACACGCTTTCCCAGAATCCTCCAGCCTCCTAAACGTTAAGTATTGATTCATGGCAGGCTGCCCACTTCCAGGCAGCCAGTAGTAGAACAGGAAAGCCTCTTCCTCTGCATCGTGTGATATTTCCTCCTCCCCTTCGCATCATAGGAAAGGAGTGCAGATTTGATCAGGAAACTTTTATTCAGCCAGGAAGAAATTCTCAGTTGTTATGTCTACGATATTGCATTTGTCAAACAAAGGACTTCTCAGTCTGATGGATCAAATAGCTCCACTTCTTGTTATTGTTTTAAATAACAAGAAGTGCTACATTTGTGCTACAAGTGCTACATTTGTAGCACTCATTTCAGCTGGAGATCACATATACAATACTACCCTGCGCTTACGGGTAATGAATGAATAATTGACATGTTCCATTGCATTGTAAAGTTTTGTACTCATTAGCTATTTCTTTAATGCAGTCTGCAAACTCAAAGAGAGCAAGTCTTAATTGTCTCAACATCTCAATTATTATCCCTACTTACGGCAGGAGGATCATGTGGATCATCATCTAATCTGGCATTCTGCTATTGTAACGGACTATTGTAACGGACTATTGTAACGGACAGAGTGACATGTCATGTTAAGCTGCTGTGTTACTGTGTTAAGTGTCATGTGAAGTGTTATTGTGTTTACAGGAAGAAGTTGTTCAAGATAAGAGTAATGGTTATTGAATTTACTGAGTTCAGGGGGTCAGTGAATGTCTCATGACCTGTGAAGCTGTTAAACCTGTCAATCATTCTCGCTGCCTTTGGGGGTGGGTGGCACAGTACCTGGGATTGGCAGAGAGAGAGAGAGAGAGAGGTGGGATGGTTGTTGTTGTCCTGCTAGCCTGTTGAGAGTTATTCTATGAACGGGAGCGGATTGTCTAGCCTGTTCAGAGAACATTTAGCAGTGTTGACGGTTGTTTTTGGCGTAGGCTACGGCCCACAGTAGCCTGTGTACTGTCCAGGAATTTTGACTTGACTCCAGATAGAAAAAGGTACATGGCGCACTAAAGTGATTACAAAACATCCTTAGGTCAACATGAATGTCTGCACCAGATTTCATAGCAATTTGTCTTGTTGTTGAGACATTTCACTCGAAAGCACAAATGTGGACCTCACGGTGGAACTATAAGTAGAGTCAGGGGATCTCCAAAGTCAGTAGGCTTCATCCTCTGGGGACCATGAATATCTGTAGAAAACATCATGTCAATCCATCTGACAGTAGTTGAGATATTTCAGTCTGGCCCAAAGTGGGCGGACCAACATTCTCCTCCCTGGAGTATTGGCTCAGGCGTGGCTAACAATATTTACCAAACCCCTCTCTTATGAGTTTACCAAAGAAATGAAAGTGATGTAATATGTTTCCTTGAAAGGTAAGAGCACTGCACATCTCCAAGCAACAAATTGTGAAATGGCCATCTGTTTGATTCATTGGTTTTCCCCCTCTTATCTTCCCCTCTACATTCTGGGAATGGAGCAAAGACTGTAATTGGAAGAGACCATTTGACAAAAAGCATTAGGAGGAATTAGTGTTGGTCCACAGATGGCTGTGAAATCTGCGTAGAGCACTTGGATTCATATGTGCTAATTGATGATAATACAGTATGCAAAGAGCAAAGCTCTCTTTCTGCTTTGTTAATTAACTTCTTAAAATAGAAGTACCCAGAGAGTGAAGTCATTTCCTCCATTCAAACATTGAAATCACAAAGCATACATCTCTGAAATGTTAGACCGATGTAGAATATAGACTCAGGCTTAACTCTCCCTGTAATCTTTGTGGCACGAGTTACAATTTGCATGTAAGTGGTTGCACATCCCTCAAGTAATATTAGCCAAGTGGTATATTACTGCCATCTATTGGCTTGCAGTTGACACTGCTTTCAGTGATTGTTTAAAACAAGGGATTGTTGAAAGAAATCAAGTACTTCACCCTCTATGTTTCCTGGACTGTCTGACTGTCCATTTATTATGTTAAAAATCATCTCCTGGTGCTGAGCTTATTGTCACGGAGAGTTCACTGGAAATTGTAGACTGCCAAACCCAAGGTTGGGAAGCTCAATCGGGGACTAGTGTGCTTGACAAAACAGCTTCTGCTCCAAAAGAATCAAAGACCCGAGGGCCATTCTGCAGACGCCTGGACATGAGGAATAACATGAGAGTGAGAATATATGTGCTGGCAGAATGTGTCAGCAGACACATGTTGGCTAATGGTCTATCTGGAGCAGTATTATCTGTATTGTTGGCCTGTTCTCTGCTTTTCACAACTGTTCAATTATGTCCCAGGTGGACTTCTGGTTTCTGCTCAACATTTCTCAATGTGAAAAGAAACATAGCAGAGATGATAGAAGAGAAAGCGAGGATAGGAAGAGGTGGGTTTAAAGGTATTTCAAATAAACAGACTCACTAAAACGGTTTTTTTTTTATTCCACAGTAATCCCTGCTGCATGTTTACTGCATAGAGAGGACATTATCTTTGTGCCAGTGTCAGCAACATGTGCGTTGCAGGAGCAGGTTCCACTGGAGCGTGACTGCCCTCACAGAAACATGTCAACAGCACATCAATAGCACACCAAACCTTGCTGTCGAGTCCACACAGAGGAAACTGTATTACCGCATGCTTCCTCTCCAGCGAAACCTTGTCACTGAGCCAGACCACCCAGTGAGAGACACAGCAAACAAACACCGGTTCATAAGTCGCTCCCCAGTACGAGTCACGGTGTCCACCAATCACCACACGGTATGTGATGCCAGTTGAAATGATTTATTGACGCTGGAGATGCTGAAAGATGCATGACTTAACCAGGAAAGTCCATTTGCTACATCCGTTAGCATGATGTGTCAGTAGGGTGACACAAGATGAAGTTTAGGGTCATATTTGTTGTGTTTTTGTTTTGTTTCTGTATTTCTTTGCCATAAATCTAACTGAAGAAACTAGTATTTCTTAACCTCAAAAATCTACTAAATGATTGAGTTTAGACCTGCAATAACTATTGTTAGCCACTTGGGTCAGTGGAAACAGGCTTTAATAGTGAACTTAAAAACACTTATTCTTATTCACACGTACTGCAGATACAGAGCAACATGAGATGAATGGAAGATGTTTCCATCTCACATGCAATCAGTCATGCGATCCAGATTTGATACAAAAATACTGATCACGTCATGCACTCAAAAGGCTTATACGACACGAGCAAACGCACAAGCAACACACATGGTATTGTATCCAAAACCTAGTTTATCAAATATAAATGTAACAAGTGAAACATAGGTTCCATTGATGGCAGCATACAATAGTCATGGGAGTTGAGGCTCCAACAAAACTGAAAAAATCCGCCGTTCCGGTTCCTGGAGCCTTTGTTCCGTATGTCGTACCACCTCTCTGCTCTCGGCGATCCACTATCCAGTTATTTTGAATGAAAACATGAATGCAACTTGCGTCTCACTGTGTCTGGGTCCTGTTTCTGTTCAAACATACATGTCTTGGCCACATGAGGGCAGTAGATGTCTAGCGATTACAAAGTGATTTAATACCCCGACACACTGACATCCCACAAGAGCAAAAATCCAGGCTGCCAAACCAAAGAAATACTATATAACACACACACACACACACACACACACACACACACACACACACACACACACACACACACACACACACACACACACACACACACACACACACACACACACACACACACACACACACACACACACACAACAAAAAATCAAGCTAGGCAGGAAAACCTTTCTTCTCTCCTTTGATGGATATCTAAATATGCTGACCAGACGTTTTAACATTCGACATTTCCTCTCCATTAATTATGATTGAGATTGATATTTGAGATATGATACGACTGTACATTTGGGCAAAGAACTAGCGTTGAAAATGCTGGATTTAAAAAAAAAGAAAAAATGTTTCTAGATTTTGGCTCACAGTGCAGCCATTCTGTACAGTGTTAAACAACAAACAAGCGTTATCTGCACTGACAGGCTGTGTTTGAGGAATGGCACTGCTGAATCCCACACTGAACCACAGGATAGAGAGGGGGAGGGGGCAAAGAGAGAGACAGACAGAACAGGTGGAAACAGAGACCTTGTTTTGGTAAGATATATAAATATATAGGCAGAGGAGAGAAACGCCTCGGGGGCGTGGATTTGTGTACATTAGGTTCATGTCTGTCTTTATGATTCTGTCTCTGCCTGTTATTTAATTCTGTCAGTCTTCGAAGATGTGGGCCGGGCCAACCTGACAGTCAGATTTTTTACCTGTCACCACACTCAAGGTGCGATGGGTAATCTGTGTAGGGCTGTCCACCCGCACTTACAAACGCATCCATACATACACACTCGTGCAAAAGCATCAACGCACTAGTACGCCCTCATACACCAACATAATATTGCTCCCCTGCCGTGCGGAGATGGTTTTTGTCACGCCCCAGTGGCTCGGTGACAGTCTGTCGATCAATCAAACCCATCCCACCCCATCTCACCTGTAAATGAGTGTCTGTCCGTCTCCAGGGCCATGATAGGCTGATTGGCTCTGTCAGTCACAGTGTCAGCCAAATGTAGATCAATGGGAAGCATACAGCACGGTGCCCTGTAGATTTAGAGAGATTTCGCCACAGTCATGCACTGCTGATGGCAGATGTCACCGAAGATGGACCCAGCTTCAGTGAGCTGCTGAGTACCGTGGAGGCTGACTTGTGTCAGCGGATATAAATATGTATATAAGAAAACAAAATGCTGGACGGAAAATAGGACCGGCTGGACCTATGAGGCAAAAACACGGAACTCCATGTCATATATATTTACAATCATGAATAAAGTCTGCTTTTCAAAATGTTGTATGTATGCATGCACAGAATGTGTTGGGGGTGTTACCACGTGGCTGTGCAATACATGAATGTATTAATGCGTTCATTTGTGCATAAGCAGATGAATAAATGGAATGAAATGAATATATTCATCTCATTAAAATGTATTCCGCTGCATTGCTATATCCTGTAACCACAGAAAAAGTGATGACTTCCCAAGGGCAAGTTGTTTTATTAATAATCTAAAAGAACATAATCAATATATTTCATGCGTACAGAAGTGTGTTCATATGTTGACTCATGGTAAATGTTAGGAGTGCACAGAAGCACGAATACATACGTGCAGAACAGACGCTGACATACGGCAAAGTACAAGCTTGCAAAAACGACAATCCAAAAGTTGGTATTGTTTTGTACAGATTGTGATCATGATTGTATTATATGTGACATGTCATCTTTTGAACGTCCTTTAGTGACGCTCTGGATGAGTCTGTTCTGCCTCTACTTGCTTGCTTTGCACACTGTAGAATTTACACTACTTTACCACTTAAATGGGGTTTCGTTCAAAGAGAATCTTTTTTCAATGCTTGTGTATTAGCGCTGGCAAGATTTTCCACCAGAGGAGTTTCTTTCACTATTCGTTCTAAAACACTGTAGTGAGGATGTCAGTCCATATTCTATAACACTTATTTCGACATTTTTTCACTCACAGGTTTTTATTCAGTTACTTTTAATGCTGTGCAATTTCCATTATAGGTCAGAAGCAGTCTGACTTTACTAAGTTTCTCTAAATCACCTGCTTGATGCTACCAAATAGGCTTATGTGTGGTCCCCAGTCCACAGCTAAGGCACCAAGAATCACATCAAATGACGGAGAAATTATTCAACACCTCAAGGTTAAGTTACTAAGCCCACAGACTCGGGTTTCATGCCGCTTGCAAAGTGATTTTCTCTTTTTTTTCATGCTCTGAGGGTAAAATCAATGAGGCTCAGTCTGGTGAGATATTAGCTGTTTTTTTCCAATTCATTTATGATTTGAAACACTTGATGCCTTGAGACAGCTTGATATATCGAGGCAGTAGTTGCCTCGCAACAATCTTTTTTTCTTTTCTTTTTTTTTTACTTGGAATCTCTGAAGTCCAGATTCTTGTTCAAGGGAGATGTTAATTTAATCAGGGATTTTCTTTAACTGTCATGTATTCAACTTACAAAAGCTGTGCTAGGACTAAGTAAATCCAGGCAAAATGTGTATACCAAGACACCAGCTGTGACATAAATCAACCTGTTCCAGGAACAGTTAATCAAGGCTCTGCAGTGTTTCTGGGACTAAAACGAGATGAGCTGTTTAAGTGGATCTGTATCTCGATCAAACAGTGAGTACGGAGTTGCTTATGGCTCTTAATTAGCAGTATATAACGTTCCATACGGTGAATATAGAAACATATCGATGGAATCAGAACAACTGTTTGTTTGTTTAAACTACTGTATGAATACTGCACATAATGAAACAGTAACCTCAAGTTCAGTGCATTCGATCCTGTGAACTTAATGTTTGAGGTTTATTCAAACTCATCTCTGTGACTTTTGCTGCAAATCATTGCTTTTTCTTTTTTACATAACATGTTAGATCAAGCTATCCATCTGTTTAGAGTTTCCATCTTCTATCTTATAAAACTGGCTGAAGACCAATTGGGCCATGGGGACACTATAAAAAGTACATCTTTGTTAACTTTATAGCTGCATTTTAATGAACAATTTAAAGTGATTATGTATAATATGATCACTCACAAGCTCAGTTCCCCTCATCTCTTTTAGCATCGTTAAAGAGCAAGGCTGCATTCACACCAAATCAGGCGCTGCGATGAAAATGCCAGTCCTCCCATTCATTGAAGTTTTGTTCGGCATTTTGTCTCTCACCATCTTGGATTTTGACCGTTTTCATCTTGGCTTTTTTTTTTTTACTGCAAAGGTGAAACTAGAATGTGGAGCTAAGTACAACATGATGCTGAATAAGTCATTTTTAGGCGACCAAAAATGTTCGAATTAACTTTCACAAACACACTGAAAAAGGGTGAAGTTCAAAGGAAAAAACCGACAACTCCCAGACCAACGCCGTGGTAGCAACCTGTCAATCACAAGATTACCACGCCCTAAAGCCTACCCTTCTGTGTCATCTATTTTACTCTAAATGTGAACATAATTTACAAAATGAACATCATGCTGTATTGAAGAAGACTTGAAACTGGCTATTGAAAGCATAAACTCATGTTCACAAGGTTTACTGAGGTAATAAATCAAGTGAGAAGTAGAGTCAATCTTTTCTTATAGATTTCTATACAGTGGTGCACGCTCACATGTACGATCATGCACTAAAAGCATGCCGGGCCGGCCCGGCTATGTCAACTAAGCAAGTAGAAGCTGGTATTCCAACACACACAGAGGGAGAGAGACTTCATTCTCCTCTCAGGGAGACAATAATATATATCTTTACAGAGCAAATAGTTGTTTGCTGCTATATTAATGCTCTGAATATCTAATGTAACACCTATAATGCAGCAAAGTGATCTGAGAGTGTCCTCGGAGAACATTATACATATATCAGCCACCACTTAAAACAATGTAATGTACTGCGCCACACAATGATAAAAGGAATGAAAAATCATCAGATTGCAGAACTTTCTCTGGTGACTCACTCCGGTAAACAGCAGCTAGTGTTAGTGGCCACGGGCCTATATGTACTGGCAGTAGGTGGGAACCTGGTCATTGACGTCTCTGCGTTGCCATGCTGAGTGCCGTGTGAGGGCAGCTCCTCCGAGGCATTGGATGGGAGGTTCAGACCAGGTGAACTGCGTCCCCGGGGAAACTCTTCTGTGAATCAGTAGTCCTGTGCTCAGACCCAATCTCTATTCTCTATCTGGACTAATTGCCCTACTTGGCCCAATCATACAAACGTGGATGAATACTAAACATCCGACCCCTCCTTTTTCTGTCGTCCCCCTTTTCTTGCTCTTTCTCTCTTTTTAGCTGACACATTCAATCTGTTTCCCTACCAGCATGCTTTTATGCTCCTACCCACTGCTCTTGCTCTCTTTTGGATGTGCTCTCTCCGTCCCTTCCTTCCGTACTCCTTGCTTGTTTCTGAAGAGGGGGCAGAGAGAGACGGACTGGCCACTTCAGGGACCAAAGGCATGAGGTAATCCAGGCAGGGTTGTAGGCCTCTTTTGTCCTGCATCTCAAGACTTCTCACAGCTCCATGTGGGAAAGTAAGACCACCGGTCCGCATTCAGCGGGAAACTTCGGAGTGAATAATCATGTTGACAGGTGAAGAGGAACTCTTTTGTGTTTGCGGAGGAAAACATGGTATATAAAAAATGTTTTGTTGTTGAGTACACTTGAAGGAGCTGCCGCTTGCCAGTCCCGCCACAGCTAGTATGTGAATGATGAGAACTCCAGTGGGCATGTCATCAGCTCTTTAATGAGAAATAGCAACTGTTGCCCAGTAGCCTTGCTTGTAAGCAAACTAAAACAAATAGATCTCACGGTTTGAGTGCAGATCTGAATGTAGAATGTTTTGCCACCAAGTGTCTTTTGAATACATAATACTGCATGTTTACTTCAATTCTGCCAAAGGGTTTCTCTCTTTGTATTTCTGCTCCCATTCCGTGCACCGCGCTATTTAGCGCTGTAGTTTGTCGATGTCCCACGACTCTGCTGCACAAATTCCATGCAATGTCAGTAATGGGGTGCTATGGTGTAAGTAACCTTTTGGGTTTCATCCTTATACGTCATTATATACAGAAAAAAAAAGATCATCGACTCAAATCAAACAAGGTCTCCAGAGAGAAGTCAATGCTGTAGTTTGCTAACCACTGCTGCAAGAACGGCCTCGCATCCTGCAGTTGAAGGTGCTGGTGACAGCTCGCAGCTGTGGCTCACACTGTACCTATTGCGTCACTTCTATCAAGAGCCGGTCTCGTCTTCATTAAAAGCAAATAGCATCTGGTCAGCAGGTCTGCGTTGAGACAGTAGCTTCATTCAGGCCACGGCTGCAAATCCGAGAGTTTCATTGGAGTTCGTCTGAGAAACACGAGAGAGACTGCTGAGTTGGACAAAGGGAGAAAAGACAGAAGACATATTGGATGCTAAATATTAGGAATATGATAAACTTGGTGGGGGGGGGGGCTGAAACTAGGAACATGTTACATATGATTAGGGACTGCGCCTGTGCCTTTTAATCCACAGCCTCAATATAAAGATCATGACTGCTTTATGAGATCAGCTATGTCCTTCTCTTTACTTCCTCTATAGTTATTCACTGCCAGAGGAGTCACTGAGCCCCATTTTCACTGATTACAATACAGCAGAGTCCAATCATTGCCACATGATATTTTCCATAAGCGTAATTATACTATTGATTAAGTCATGGAACTTCCTTTAACAGTCTGATAGTGTTATTCTCATGCACAACATGAAACATCTATGTTTCTTTCTGTTGACAGAGCAGAATTCTCATAAGTCTGGGTCCATTTCCATCAGGGGTGCAGCAGGACTGGTTCACTGCCACCGGGCCGAGGAAGACAGAGAAAGGAAAGGAGGCAAGGAAATGGGCTTAATTTAGCAGAAGATAGATGAGAAAAGAGCAGTTTTTTGTTAGTACGGTGTCTGGCATCACTTCACATTGGAAGTTGGTGATCATATCTTGTATGAAGTCAGATATCATGGGATTATTCATCAGTGGTTTACAATCTGGGGGTCGGGGCACCCGACACAGGAAATAAGAAGGGGGAGGCTTCTCAAATCTTTGTCTTTTTCCTTTAGAAATACTGTATTGTCACCTCATCTGGCCTTATTTATAAAGTGAGTCAAGCTCAGTCTGCTCTCACCAATGACAATTTGTAATTCATTTTGTGCGCGATAAGAACGCCTTTCTTGCTTTTTGTGTGCCATTTTAACGCCTGTCTGTGCTGACTGCAATGTGAACACATCCATGTGAATATGTTATGCTCTTAAGTGACGTAGTATAAAATGTGAACCCGCTTATGGTGTTTTACAAGTTACAGTTGTGACAAGTTTTAGTCTTAAAATCTGAAAAATACACCAATGTATTCAAACTAAAAATAGGTGTAGAAAAGGTTTTTTGGTGTTGAATATACGGTAACTTTGATTGAATTCTAAAATTGTTTTGAATTAAATATTTATTTTCATTTTTCACTTTCATATATATTTTGATATTTGAGGTCTTGTAGTTTTCACTTATAGAGTTTCAGATTTTCTGACAAGTAGACATCACTTTATATATCAAGGGGTCACACTCTGATTTAGCTTACAGAATAAAAAGATTTATTTTACGATAATACCAAAAGCCTCACTATAGAGCAAGACTCATGTTTGATGATCTTCCACATGCTGCTAATGAGAGAAAGATAAAGCTAAACTTCAGACCTCAAGCGTCATGTTGAGGAACAGGCTTTAATGGTGTTTTTGCATTAGGCAGATTAAACCACCATTTTCTAACTTCTACCCTTATTTTTCACCTAGCCTAAATGGCCTGCCAGTGACACCTTGAAAACACATCAAGCCCGAGTACATCACATGAAAATAGATGCTGCTGACCAAACGCCTTCATCTGTACCACGCATGCGAATGCGTGAGCACTTGCGCATCTCGCGTCTCCTCTTTCTTAATCTCCTGGATCGTCGAAATATGGTGTCATCTCCCCCGCAGTCTCAACTGTTAATCTGGAGCCTTATCATCATGCTCCAGCAAGAGCGCTGACACGCTAAGTCCCACTCAAGGTCCCTTTAATGTCAGTTCGAGGTCATTTTGCCTGGCAGGGCGCCTTCGGAACTCCTGCTTGCCCAGTAGGGGCCCGGCGTTACGCCCCTCAATCACGGATGAATTTACGATCCTCGGAGGAACCGTCTCCCATATGCTACTGAGCCTCTCCCTGTGTTTAGCCTGCTAATCCCCACAGGAGATGGGGAGCAGCAGACCATGGTAATATGGATGGAGGGATGGAAAAGGAGGAGAAGGAGGGAGGGGATGAGATAGACAACTCAAAGTCGATGTCGGTGTCAGCAGAGAAGGTGGCCCTAACAAATCAGTGACAGTAGGGATGAAAACTCACAGCCACAGCACTTTCCCTGAAGTGTCTGCTATCAGATAAGCTGAGAGATTTAGTTAAGACTTCATATTTAGAGCATGGCTTAAGCTGTGAGACGACGTCTTAACTGTGGTGATGCCAATGTCACATTGTGCCTGCCATGCTCCATTTGTCAAATAGGATTTTATCTGCTTTTAAAAAAGAAAAAGAAAAAGAAAAAACATTAGCTCCGTATTGCTGCACGCCTTCGCCAAATTATCCAACACCACATGCAACTTCGACACTGATTTGATGATCCCCTGATGCAACTCATATCAAGCATCCCTGCTTAAAACCTCCACCATCACCATTAATATTCAACAGGTGACAGAGGCAATTGAGGAGTGCACTTTTTCCCACCCACAAGAAGATGTCACTTTGCATCACCGTTGCATGGCCTGAGCACATTCAAATTAAGTCGAGGACGTATCGCATCCTTGCATGACTCCGATTCACTTTTCTCCCATTACACTTCTCATCATCGTGAACAATAGATGCAGATTGTCATGAAGAGGTTTCAGAGAGAGAGAGACATCGAGCAAACGCTTTCATCGCTCCCCACATGTCAGTTAGTAATAATGCTGCCTACAAATAGCCACATTATAATCATCATCATCCAACCATTAAGTGTAGCTTCTGTGGTTTAAGATTATGAGCACTATTAGACACTACATAATGCTCTCTTGAACATAGGACAGGGATCTGTTGCAAAATCCCTCAGAAAAACTGAGTGATAGGTCATTGTGGGATTCGGGAGAAAGATGTGGTCAGTTAGTTCAGGCTTCACAGTGAAACTGGGGAAGGACTGGTCCTTACTGTCTGTAACACACAGACACCATTCAACAGGCTCTTGAGGAATAATGATTGTGATGATTGCTTTATTGTGACATTTGTGACAAAATGGCACTGATTAGACTAAACACTAATTTGCGGCTGTCCTAATCAGGACTTGAAAGATACACAGACTACTTCTCAGAATGCATTCATGAAAAGCTAACTTGAAGTGACAATGTGTTTACCTCTATGGCAACTTTAATCAGCGCGTATTCAAATTGGGAAAAGTGACTGATGGCACAGTTGCAAAACAAAGTTAAATGTTTTAATGATGTAAATTATTTAATCATGCGCCATATCAAATTACAATCTTGTTGTGACCAGAAGAAATATTTATTTGTCACTTCACTTTAAATCATTGTGTGGCAAATATATCTTCCTATTTGCAATTAACTTTAATTATGTGTTTCAATTACTGGCTACAAATTCAAAGTGTTAAGCAATATGACTAAACGTCTAAATCAAGCGAGTCAACTTTATGCAGAACCAACAAGAAGACATGTGAGCATGTACACTTATCAACAGGTGACATAATACTTGTTTATTATGGGTATTACTGCACCTAAACACATTTAAATTGCTGCAAGGCATCAACTTGTTGAATTTCCGGACCCTTCTGGATTGGACTGCACGGTAGCCCTTCTTGCAACGTAACTGTAGTTCTACACATCAAATTGATTGAAAAATGGAGACAATAAAGTCCACTTTGAAAATGTCTGGAACATAATCAGCAACACTCACTGCAATTAAAATGTACTTAACTGCTGTTTGACTTGTTTTGCCTGTCAGCTGAGGTTTGCGCTGGTCATCTCTTCCTAAATTGCTCTTGAGCTTGCTGACATCGGTCCACTTCCTTCACACGCTTGAGGCCAGGTGAAGTCTTCTCTGTAAATGAACAAGCAATCCAGGGCTTTAAGTGGCGGATGTGCAGCACGCGTCAGAGGTAGACAAATTGATTTTCCTCGGGTGGATAGTTCTGGTATAGTGGCTGCTTTTGGGCAAGAGAGCGAACGGGAGATATTTCAGAAGCACTTGGCCGAATGGGCCCGTGAAACAAGAGGAAACACTGGTACTGGCACTCTGGGTTAGGGTTAGGGGAAGCTTTTATGTTTTGTATTTGCTCAAGTGAATATTCTTGGGATTCACAAATTGCATGGCAAGCTGACTGCATATAGTGATAGGTGTTGCTAGACTAGCCTGATCTCACAGAAATACGTGAAATGAGCACACATTTTTAACAAGGCATTACATGGTGGTGGCATGTTACACAGCAAAAGTGTCCTCTTGGATGCCCTTAAACCGCCACGTAATGATCTGTTAGAAGGTCGTCGTCATTTCACATTAGATCATGTTAATCGAGACAATCCTCTGTTTTTTATGCATTATTGATCCTCTGGCCACTTGCCGTTGAATTCTGAACCACATCACCATATTATTACCTTCAAAACTTGCTTGCAAACAGTTGCCGACTAACACATTCAACAGACATGAAACATTTCAACATTATCATTGATTCTCCTTGATTTGGATTCTCCTTTAACTAAGTATCTGACTCTTTAGCAGCTAAATACTCCACTATGTTCACCAGCTAGCTGGTAGCTTTGTCTGTCTGCAGTTTGGTGCTGGACAGGTATACAGTTGGTCTATCAGAGCTTCTATCAGCCAGAAAAGGGGTTGATGAATGGGCAAAAATGAGGGCTGTAAAACTGATAACGTGAAAGCTGCTAAAATGCGCCATAAAACTGAGGGTGACTGCAGGGTTAGAGTTGATAATTCTCTGTGTTCATCCCTATAGGAGTTACATCTTTCACATTACACTTCGTCATTTGACCCACTTTAACATAGAAGTATTGATCAGTGCATTAAAGTGCTCCAAAGACTTTGGAAATAAGAAAATAAATTACCGACAGGGAGTGTAATGCCAGTCTCATAGATTGGGGTGTGCTCTAGTTCATAAGGTTTGATTAGATGGTTTGTGCACTGTTGAAAAGTAACTGTGGAGCATGGCTACAGCCAATTCCACTATGTCACCCTTGCAACAGGATTACGACCGGCTGGCAAGTTTAAAGGTGCAGAAAGTGGAGAGTTCTAAAACTGTCACTCCAGCGGCGATGCTTGGGTAATTAAAGCTAGCAATTAAAGCTTTTATAATCAGCACTGTCAGTGAACTGATGCACTAGGATTAACGTTCCGAGTTGCACTTTGAAATCGCTGGATGCACGCTCTCTGCCAAGGAATGTTTTTAAATTCAGCTTGAATAGCAATGGGGTGCCTTATAGTATATGCGACAGGGTGATGAAGGGCGGTAGCTGGGTGTTTGCCTAGATGTGCCTGCGCATAACCCGATGTGTTTTTTACACGAATACTTGCGCCAGTGTTCCTGTGCGAGAAGATAATGTGTAATCCATCAGTACAACAAGAGAGAGAGCAGAACGTGTCACAATCGGGCTCCCACGAACAATACATCACCATATAGCCGGTCTTTTCACCACATGGCTTTGAGGAGCTGTGATGCATCAAGTCATCTCACTAGCAGCACTCCTGTGTGTGTCCAGACCATGAGAGAGCCCTTCTTAATGGTTAGAGTGATAATGCATAATAAAGACACATAAAAATGAAATTCCGCTTTCTCTATACGGTGCATCCCGGATGAATGTGTCTGCAGACCTTGGCCAAGGGGAGTCCCAGCAGAAAATAATGTTGTGTCTCTGTTTCCAATAAAACAAAACAGTAAATTATTTACAGGGGGCCACTGAGTGTGCATCCACCTCATTTGTATTCCCGTCGCCACGGTGATAGATGTGACATCGTGTTGATGAATGAAAGCGTATAGGGATTTTGAAAAGCGCTTCCTCTGGAAACCAAGGACAGATGGTTATTTTTTACGAGCGCCACAGAATAATCAAACCAAATGAGCCGGACCGGTTTGGTGGACAGACCTGAAGGTGGTCGTCGTGTGAGAGTGAACGTGAAGATGTCAGTTTCTAGAAACCCCCGAGTGATGTGGACAGTCACGAGAGTCATAGAAAAGGCCAGACACAAACGAAAGTTAGAAACTGTATTTGCATTCTTTAAAGATTATGATCATGGATGGGTAGTCAAACAAGTTCCCACCGTGTTTGAGATCAAGTTAAAGTAAATCTGTTTCTCCACCTGTCATGTCCGTCTTATTAAACTGCATCTCTGACCTCCAATTAAATTCCCCGACTCAGCTGTTGCACTTGTTCCCGTGATGGAAAAAGGAAAAATCAGCAACATGTAAACACACACACACACACACAAACACGCACGGATAAAACCTGCGATGTGGTTTCATACAAATTTGTTCTTTCACAACCAAGGTCAGCATATGGGTCTTAAAAAATAAATTGCTTCTGAAAGCTTTCCCAGCAGATGGCGGCCATCTTGGCTTATCGCCGAATGGGTGCGATTTCTGAGCCGGGTCGTGCTCCATCGTAGTCTCCCCTGACCGCAGTTGAGTGCAGGTGTAACGGCTGAATTACAGTCTCACTGTTGGACATTAACCCCCTATAGCTGGACTGAAATAGTCATTACTGATGACACCCAATGTAATTGCTAATTTTACGCCTCAGTAGGCACATTTTCCACTTGTCTTCTCCTCATTCAACTGCTCTTTCTTCTTCTATACCGGTCCAGGCTTAAGTTATTCACCCCTCTTTTCTATCTTTCACCATATCCAAGCCGTAAGACCAATTTGTACCTGTCTCTCTTACCGAGGTGTCAGTCAGCAACCTCGTGGGTAAAGCTGCAAGGGAAACATAAACTTCTCCCTCCCTTTTTAGCTCTCCTCTCACATGCAACTGTAACTGTGTGTAACCATTCATCCACCCACTGCGCTTGCTTATCATCAGCATGCACTTCGAAAAGCACCCTGGACACTTCATTAGCCTGCTGGCTCACACATAAACACATGCGCTTACGCTCAGGAGCAATTCAGAGTTTATATTCGCCTGTTTGCAAATTCCAAAGAAACGCAAGACTCCAGATGAAGAGTAAAATCAGGTCCAACACAAGAAGAAAAGTTCACTGTATCACAAATCTTTTCATTTATCTGTTACCTGCTGATCAGCACAAACTGGTGAAGTTGGAAAGTTATATCTGAGCTCCAAGTCATTTTATTATAAAATTGGAAAAAAAGGAAAACAATTGACTGAATGACAAATTTAAGTGGATCGGTTCCTCAGATGTGTCAAATAATATTACAGGCTGCCAGAGTGTTCAAATGATTCAAAAGTTAGAACTCAGAAACTAATCGTTTGAGCTGTTTCATGCAATGAGTGAAGACTCTGATTAACTGCCTTTTCAAACCATTGTTCTCTGTTGCAGATTCAGTCAAATAGAACCTGCAGCGTATTGAACTCGACTGTGGCAGTGGGAAGCGTGTAGCTGAGAGCGGCTACACTGATTTCCTGAGGCACATTGAAATAACATGAAGGAAGATGCAAAGAAGCTCAGCTGCTCTCGGATCTCCTCGGATTTTGCTGCTTTTTGGTACTGAGCAGCTAAAAAAAACATCATCTTCTAAAATGATTCAGAACGTCTGCCATCAGCTAAAATACTGTAGCAGTCATTTAACGAGCAAAGCAAAGCAACATGTCAGGACTGCCTAAACGATTAGCTTTCCCCCCCGCATTACTTCTCGCCTGCACTCAAACAGGACCGCCGACACACGTGCGCATTGTCACTTCTGGCGTCCGCGTGTCACTCATGGGATAATTATTCCTCTTCATCTCTTGTGTAAATGCCGGATGATTTCCCTGTCTGCCCTGTGTGCCCTGTCTGTTAGTGTGCTGAGCAAAATTAGGGCACAACATGCATACCACTGAGTACAACAGGAGTGACGCGCTGTGGAAGAATGTGCTCATAAAATGTGGGAAGATGGGACATAAGGCCCCGTTGTCAGTATTGCTGATGATACCAAGAGGCTCTTAGCGAGGCCGGCTAAATCAGTGTAGCAACGCCAAAACGTTCGACCAGACGTAACATTTTTGTTGTTCAGCCAACTTTTGTTCAAGGAACTGAGTCGTCACCTGTAATAGTGGTCGATATGCCATGGAGATAGGATTGAATACATATCCTGTTTGCATTGTTCAAGTCCTTTCTGCCACTAGATGGCAACTTAACAGACTCTATAGAAAAGCAAACAAAATTCAAAGTACAACCGGAATATATTAATTCACATCTCGGAGCAACAACATCGGGGCATTGGTATGCAGGAGTGTCGCTATACAGGAGAGCGCTTCATGTCAAGGTCAGTGTGACTTCTGAACTGCTGCATCCATTCAGTGACTGACAGCATGCTGATAGACGACAGATGAGAGGCAGAAAACTCATGAACATATTTTCATCCCAGAGAAAAAAGAACAAAAAAACAAAACAATTGTAGGTGCTGTAATAACCCCTCATGTTTGAACCAAAAGGGGCAAAGGTCTTGATCTCGCGTTGGCACCGGCCACATGCTCATCTGCATTTTGCACCGAGGTCAGCTCCACTCGACGGGGGGGGGGGGGCACGCTCAAAGATGAGGGGCAGGGTGGTGCGGTGCTACAAAGAGAGGTGTTTCCCAGTAGATAAAAATAACGTAAATGCTTCAGAGGGTTTGAACCAATTCAATTTAGATACGGAAAGCAAATCTATCAGCTTTCAATACAAAAAATCTTCGGAGCACACAAGGTGGAAAAGGCTTGAGAAAATCATTTTATGAGACACAAAGAGAAGGTAGTGCTGATGATTTCCTGTGTCCTCAGTGTGTTGATTGCACGACAACCACCTCTTACTGTAGCTTGTCTGAGCTTTGGGCCTGATGATAATATGGAAGTTGACACAGAGTGAATTGGTGCTTATTAACTTATTTGGTTCACCTTTAAACAAATGTCAGCAATGTTTACTTATTTCTAATGAGATGACAAAAGGAACATAAAAAAGCTATCTGAACAGAAATGATTAGATGCCGCGTTGCTTTGACTTGAAGTGGCAGAAGGGAGGGTGAGCGAGGAAACTTAATAACACACACGCTCATCAGCAGAAGATTCCAGCTGCTTTTCTTGACAGTCTTGTTTGTTGCTTGTCACTCCTGATGGGCTCAAATGGTGACACATTAGACCGACAACATTTCGATGACTTTGAGACGGTTCCTTTTCACTCTCATTACAGTTTTATCATTGCGCCCAAGTGCCGGACTTATTGAAAGCATTATTTGTGTATTCATACATATTAGACTGGCTTTTTATTGAATAATAATGCAATTTTCAAACGGTACAAGGAAGAAAACAACAAGGTCATATTCGATTTAGACTAAATGATGCTCATTAAAGCCGCTATCTATGAACCCATGTGCTCGGGCGCACTCACAACCTGAGCGTCTGTTGAACAACATTACTCAAGCCTCAGCTTAAAGCCCTTCAAAATGACACGCATTTCTGGAAAGAGGTGTTTATTACAATATAGAATTAGTAAAGTATGACAATAATTATCCCCGGGCGCCTGTTATGGGCAGCCCTCTGCTCCCTATATACAGGGACGGGTCAAATGCAGAGACAAATTTCCCCCTTACAGGGATGAATATAGTATAATAATAAATAAAAGGTACAAGAGTTGGAGTTTTGTGTAAAATGTTGGAGTGAAATTCCTCTCTTGTTCTTTATTCTTCAGTGAGTTTCACATCAAGGATCGTGGCCTCAAGAGCAGATACGGATGAGTTTCTTGATAAAAGACCACTTGAGTGTGTCTTGATTGCAACCAGGGATGGAATATAACTTATTACCAGAGCTGCCATGACTGTATTTTTTATTTAAACCTTTATTTAACCAGGTGAGTCCCATTGAGATTAAAAATCTCTTTTTCAAGGGAGACCTGGCCAAGACAGGCAGCAACACAAGAAACACATAGTTACAGACAGAAAACACAGAACAAGACAAGAAACTAAAAGTTAAGAGACAGTCACGTAAGTTAAGTGGCTTCTTCATGCTCTTGCACTTTTTGTAGGTGCCAGAGTTTTCTTCAGTTTTCTACAATCAATAGTTCTATTGTCTTTGTGATTGTTTAAGTGTTGTCCTCATGCACTGAATGAATTGCAATGTAGCAGCATTGAGCGGGGGAAGTATCCAATTCATTCAAGCACTGTACTTAAAAAGGTGCACTATACAGGGTTGGGAGCATTTATATTGCCTCTCAATATGGCGAAAGTTACCTTGACGTAGAGACGCAGCATATGGCTCTGGAAGCAACAGCGGCCTGTCAATCGCAGTAGCCCCGCCCAAAGCACACTCCCCTTTATGGTCGATTTTACCATAATTTACTGAATTAACATCATGCTGTATTGAAGAAGACATGAAGCATTGCGTTAGTAGTTCATGCAGGACACTGAAGTCATACGCCCCCCCAGCTGCAACCGGCTGACAGCCAGCCCATTGAATCATCTTTTCTAATCGGTCATACACCAATCACAGCCCCCTCCCACCTCAAGGCGGTCCATTTAATGATGACTCCCTCCTCACTGATCCTTGCTACACCAAAGCTGTTACAGACTGTGCTGATGGCAAAGCTTTGCCTCCTGCACCTCAGCCTCCACCCTTTTTAGTTCAGAGTTCATCTTGCATAGAAAATGGTTGAAACGGTATTTAAAGTCTTACTTTGGGCTGATTCCTGTCTAGTAGCTGCTTAGCTAAATCCAGGGAGCATTTTGGGAGCGGAGCCACCAGCGCCAAGTATGACTGTATCTCCATTTGTTAAAATAAATGGACACAAATCTATATGACGAGTGTTCCTGACTGAATTGAAATTTACGATTGAGACCATAAACTGACGTTCACAGTGTTTACTGAGGTCATAAATCAAGTGAGAAGTAGGGTCATTTTCTCATAGACTTCCATACAATCGGACTTCTGTTTTCAACTGGAGGAGTCGCCCCCTGCTGGTCAGTAGAGATAATATAAGTTTTAGGACACTTCCGCATTGGCTTCGCTCGGCAGAACCGTAGGTTGCCGCCTGTGTGCAAACAATGGGCTGACAGAACTGAGAGTTTTTACCTGAGGGGGAACAGGAGGGAGGGTGCTACGCTTCTGTGACGTCACCGTCGGCCAGGACGAAGTTATAAGCTGTAACCACTGTATGAGAGCAGTGCGGAACTAGTGGGGCACGCTCACATGAACGAACATGCAAAGCACGTGCGGCCGAGCAATGAGAAGCTTGGATAACACCCCCCCCACACACACACACACACACACACACACACACACACACACACACACACACACACACACACACACACACAGGGGGAAAGACTTTATTCTCTGAAAATGGTTATTTGTTGCTATATTAATTAATATTGATGCTTTACGTGAGTATGGCCACATGCAATATAGCCTACTTGTACTACACCATCTCGCTGGCAGATTTTACAATAGAAACTAAATGAAAATAATTCATCATAACTAAGGAATTGTTAAGGCAGTCACAGCACTGAAGTAAGTACAACTTAAAGTAACACAATGTCATTTTGAGAGGAACGTTAATGGAATTGCTGCTCCAGATATTCTCTTGACTAAACCTGCAGTCTTCGGCATTTTTCAGCTTTCCCCACTTAATCACTAAATTTAACTGATTGCACAGAGGCGATCGACTGAGGTGATTAACAAGGGAACGAGAGCTGAAATGGCAGCAGCTAATGAGGCACACTGGGACTCGGGGGGTAAGGCTCTGTTGTTGCTCCAACAACTTCAGTAAACAACATGCTGACTCATCCAGTGACACAAAGAGAGAGAGAGAGAGAGAGAGAGAGAGAGAGAGAGAGAGAGAGAGAGAGAGAGAGAGAGATACACAGTGTATTGTATGTATATTGTATGTGAAATGACCTGTAAATACACTAACGAGGCATTTCGTTTTTTCAACTTGCCTGCCTTCCAGTTCGTTCCTCGGAGATCAACTGTGTAGTCTTGGCGTTCCTGTGTCGCCTCCGTATTGACGTTTGACAGTTTTCCTGTCGGCTTCGTCTGCCAGTCAGCAGGATTAGCCACTTTCCGGCTTGGAGGCGTGGAGACGCCTCCTCTTGACTTTGTCCATTTCCTGTCTTTTCCCTTGACTGAGAGAAATAAACTATCTTGGTTTTGAAATAGAGCTCTGCTGTCTGAGTCTGCATTCGGGTCCATGAACACACCACATCATAACAATTAGACCTGTGGACAGTCAGGAGATGTCGAAAAAATCAACAGTTCTCTTTCTCCCTCTGGTCCAACCTCCACATCTCCCCCTCTCACCTCTGGACAGAGAGAGAGGGGGGGGGGGGTAGCTGTGCGGACAGACGTCCATACACCCTGAGGGAGGATGAGGCTCTGAACGAGTCTGGCAGATGTGCGTTTATTTATGTGTCCGACAGTCCGCCTCCTCTGGTGAACGTGTCACTGGCCCTGGTGTTAACCCTTCTTGTCCTACCACTCAAAGGACTGATACCAACACAAAGGGCCGATGCGATACATATGCGCTGACCTGCATCTAGCATCCCGATGCATCAACAAGTGCCACCTCTTTTGACATCCCGAGGGACTCCTCACATCACGCGTTATTTAGCTTAACTGCGTTCTCCTGATTCTTACAACCTCTGCGGTGTGCAAATGACAAGCCGGTCACCGTGGTTGATGACACAAAGCTTTGGCCTCGCACTAGGTCGCTAAAAGGAGAGGAAGAGCTTCTGTATTCACTGCCATATCACTCGTGTTTGTTGACGGACACCTGACGGTGTCTGAAGCGGGCTATTGATCCGCTCCTGGGCTGGGAACAGATTTATACTTTGATTTCCTGGAGTAAACACAGAGTGTTTGGATAGGGATGTAAACCAAAGCCCAGCCCGTTGACTCTGTTTGTCATATATATTCTGAGTTCGATAACTCAATAAAGTGTTTGAGACAGCAGCTGCTGAGGGAGGAACTTCAAGGCGAGCGTGTCTCAGTTAATGTATTTCTGTCAGCGGGATGAGGGGGGGGGGAGGGGGGACCTATAGGGATGGAGGTAAGAGGTGAGTGATCTCTCCATCTCTTTCTCCACCACTGACGTTGTCTTTCTCTCTCATCTGTATCTTGCTCCTTTTCTTCCCTCGTCCTTTGTCTTCACGCAGGTCCCATCCGACAGGAACACTAACTATGGCTGACATTACGCTCACACATTTGAATCCAGTGCTGTTCTCCAATGATGTTCTGTTTGGTTTCAATAACTGCTCGTTTCATTGATTGCAGCAAACTATTAGAGTTATTGTTGACACTCTAATAAAACGTGTTTGTGTGCATCAAACACGTTTTCCAAATCGGTTTTGTCTCTGTTCGAATTCTCCTGTTTGTCAATTTCAAAGTTTGCACCCATTGAGTTTTGATCATTAAACATGTATGTTTAATGAGGCCCATGAAACATGTTCTTGAAAACATGAAAAATAGATAAAAAGAGAAGGAAACATGTCATATAGAGCCACAAGCTTCCTCAAATGGGTCTTTTCAGTTTGCTGTCTGCGTGTCGCAAAAAGTCTCGGCCAATTGTTTCCAGAGAGATTATACAGACATGACAGCCCATCACAGCTGTTTATTACATTACCTAACATCTGATCTCTCTCTCTCTCTCTCTCTATCCAAGTATCCAAGATTAATGTACTGACAAGCAGCAAACCTCACATTCCCCCGTCCTCGTGAATATGGATGAGCCAACCCACCAGGAGAGAATACACAGCTAGCTTTAATGCTTTAGTACACATTACGGCAATAATAAGAGAGAAGCTGCTTAGATCACATAATTCTCCAGAGTCTCATCATGAATAACAGCTTACATGTAGCTTACTTAGATAAATAGGCGTGCGGATGTGAGGGATGGAGCGCCTGCATTCGCTCAAGCTTAGGAGACCTTTGCATGCACGTGAACTCCAACTGCTCACAAACCTGTGCGTGTGGGCTACAGCATGAGTGCGCATTTGCATGGGCGAGAATTGTTTTTTTTCTCATTTGTAAAAGCTGGGGCAATTACATCTCCAGAAAAATGTAATTGACTCCCATTACACCCACAAAGCCCTCAGTGCCGTTACACCACAGGGCAAATTAGTCACCATGAAGATAAACGGGCCCATAACAACACAATAACTTACTATGTAGAATTCCCTATGAATTATTAACAGAGCTCCTCATCAGAGCCACAGGAGAGGAGATGCGGAGGCCTGAGTTCCTGCGTAGCAAAAGAATCTTGGATATTTGACAAATATCATCGCGGTGCATCCTTCCTCCCAAACCACATGACCGACCAAGCATGTGAGCACGCGCAAATGGCTGTACATCACCATCACACACCGCATATCACTCATCACCGCGCGCGCACACACACGCACACACACACATACACTCAAGCGCACACACCGGCCATATCCTATTTATCCAACTGTTTGTGGAGCCATACATTATCTGTGGCTTGACACCAGGCCATTAGTTGCAGTCTCTCATCCAGCTATCAGATGGCGAGTCCCTGGAAATTTTCTGCTTCCACATCGCACTGACAAAAATTGTGTCAACTGAAAGGGGCCTTTTACACACACAAACAAACGTGTAGTCACACTTGTACATGTGCACGCAGGGAGGTAGGGCTGCTGCTTGTTGATAGACAACAGCTCAGATTAGAGTGCTGTTTGCAAGGATACAGTAAAAAGTACAGAAAAGTCTACACGAGTCAAATTACAAAGCGTGTGTGAGAGCCAGACCTTGTTGAACATCAGCCAGCCAGTGTTTTCACCTCAGCTTCATTTAATTTAATCAGATATGAAAAGGTGTGGCACTTATGCAGAGTTTTGACCATGTGTGTGCAGAGTGTCCTTACGGAGAGGTGAGAATTTACGAGCCTTAGCCATGTGCTGTACAGAGCATATCAGGTTTATGCGAGCCTGGTTTGCAGACCGTTTGACTGCCTTCTCTTGCTATCTGACAGTGAAAAATGTGTCCGTAACGAGGTAACGACGGACATACTACGTAATGGGAACCCAACCTGTGAGACGAGCCATTAATCTTGAGGCAGAGATGACCGGCGGACCCGATCTGCTCACTGTAACAGGAAGGATAACATTAGGATTCCATGCCTCTCTGACTCCTTCCAGGCGCGCCCTGTGCTCTGGCTTTTTGAACAGAACACTACCTGATTTCCCTAAGGTTGCGAGCTATAAGATCATCTCAGGTTTTGTGTGTGCGTGAAGCCTCCAAGAATATAGGACAACTGATCTGGGTCAGGTCACAGGACTGTTAAACAATACTCTGCGAAGAAATAAAAACAGCATATTCAAGTCAATGCAAAGTTTATGTGGGGCACAATGTGGCAGAAGTTGTATTTCTCTGGGCGCCCATGGTTTCCTCCTGCATCCCATAAACACGTAAATCGGGTGAATTGGAGACTTTGAATTGTGCAATTGGGATGAGTTTAAGTCTTTGTGTGTCTTGCAAAAGGCTAATGATGTGTCCACTATCACCCCATTTTCTGCAAGGAGTGGATGAAAAGGTTATGCTGTGGAAACATTTCTTTATGCCGGTTCGTGATCCGACTGTAGCTATCTTCTGATGTATTTATCCAGAAGTGTAATGGATTTGATTCTTGAAAAAACCCAGAAACATTACAAACCCTCATTTCTTCAAATTGAGTCCTTTGAGATGATTAAAACAATTATAAGACATTTTGATGGCAGACTAAAATTTACACCAAGTATAGAAAAACAGCATTTTAAATAATAATAGTTCGAAAGGCTAACATGATATGATGCGAACACAACAACAAATTAAAGAAAGATCATTTTCGTTCTTTGCATGTTTTTGTGTACATACAATGATGCTGTGTTTGGGTTGAATATGTGTTGTCCATGTTGCTTGCTTTGAGCGGTTTCCTGCTGGCTGTTACAGGTTGATATTGTAAGTTTTTATTGAATTTGAGCTGAGCTGGAATTTGCTTTCCCAAATGCTTACAATCCATGTGCTGATGGTCGTCTGCTTGTCAAGCTATATCAACCTTTATAACACACGATTGTGTGCTCCAAGCAAGGACATTCTTGTGACTTTTGATAAGCAAAAGAGTCTTTGTGATACTGAAATGAACTGCCCAGGAAGCTAACTGTTGGTCTCATCTAAAGCTGTTTCGGGTGGTCTTATGATTTCTTTTTATTCTCTTTATATTTGAGATATTTGTATATCATTCATAGGTGTGTGTCCCCTCACAACCGCACGTTTCTGCTCCCTGTTTTGAGACTTTCAAGGGCAACAGTACACGACTTGCCTTTGAAGGAAAGTTTTGCGAGAGTTTCTGAACCTCTCGTGGTAAACATTCATCTAGATCGCCGTGGAGCTGCTCTGAGCGCCAGGCCGGCACACAACGACCTTCACCACCAAAAATAGAGCCAGTCAAATGCGACAAAAAAACAAAACAGAACAAAACAATAGCACAAGGCACAGCACCTCTGCCAGCAGGGTGACAGGGCACGGGCTCCGGTGATTGATGATGAGAGAGAGGAGTATCCCCTCTCCGCCGTGATGAGAGGCTATAAGAGCCAAGAGAGGTGAATATGGGGAATAAATTAAGCTGTGAAGTTTCAGTAGCTACCATCTGAGGCAGGCAATGTTTTATTTACACCTTCGACGCGACTCATTAAACAAAGAGCACATCTCCTCCGCCTCTAAGCTGTGGCACGAGGGAGCGAAAGCATAGGTTAGCATATTTCAATGTGTGTGTGTGGTTTACAGAGATTGCGTAACCATGTGTTTATATTCTTGCAAAGTTCTTGCACAACATGAAATCTCACTGACAGGTATTGAATCTTGTGTCCTTCCTCAAGTAGCATTCAATGAAACATGAAACGTTAAGCGAGTGCAAGTGATAGACAGTGTTCGACACATTATATCTTATTTAAAATGATCAAATTCATGACAGTCGTGAGCTTTATTCATTTAGATGGATCTGTTATTCGTGAGGAAATCAGATTTTAAGAGTGGCTTATTAAAAAATGAATGCAAGACATATGTGGTTAAATTCGAGTTGAATAGTCGCATTCTTTTCTGCTGCAAATTAATTACAATACACATTCTAACATGCAAAACTTTTATTGTGAAAGTTGAATATAATTTTGAAAGGAAAACAAAGCAGACAGCAGAAGGTGTTTTTCTGTGGTGAAATGATGTCCTTGTCAAATTCTATTAACTGCACCTGTGTTTCTTCACCCATCTTAATATTAGGGCTGACGCCAGACTTTACATCTGTGAGTGTGTACGTTTGAGAAAATAGAGACTGGCTAAGCAGTATCTACCCTTACTTCCTGTTTCAGCAATGTCCTACAAATGTTTTTTGCCCATCTCCCACTATATGTGAAATAATTATCTCGACCAGGTGTGAGGAGGAGAGTTTGTGTGCTTGTGTGTGCATTTGTCTGTCCACGACTAATCACGAGTACTAGTTCTGCTGGTGCTCATTTATGACTGTATGCTCAAGGACCTCTCTGGGTTTGCGGTGATTCACTCTGTTAAAAACATTTTATTGACTGTTTCATTCTCATTTACTGCTGACTCCTCACTCCTCAACAAATGCTTCAGTCAGATTTGTACACCGATGTAAGCTTCAAGCGTTGGTCCTGTAGTATTCCGAAAGTGAAGGAAGAGTCTGTGGGACTACAAATCATGTCTCTGGACAGAGCCCAGCACACTCTGCTCCTTCTAGGTTGCAAAATGCAGCTACATATATTCATTTAGAGCCTTTTTTTAATACTTCAGGTTGCGCTTACGCCCGTAAGACTCAGCAGAGACGCGAGCCTGCACGGAGCCGGTGCAGAAATTAAAAATGAGAGTGAATCTGTTGCATGAGACATGTGACTTGCGGTGTAAACGGGGCGGTTAGACAATTGTCTGGTTGCATTCATTCAATCAGACATTGCAGCAGACATTGCAGATACACCTGGCGGAGATCTGCACTCTACTTAGTGCACTTTTCTAGTCATAGACTCATCATAGGCTCTGTGGCTGTTTCTTTCCATTTCCTAAGCCTGACCATTTTACTCTGTTTGTTACTGCTGTTGTGTCAAATGAGATTAATTTCCCCCCTCAGCGTTTACCACTAATTATAAACACCAGAACAGATGGGATGTAATTCTTTTACGGAAATTTTGCAGCCGGGCCAAAGTGCTGTGGCCACATCTTGTTCCATGGTACATGTTCACAGCTCTGAGTCCACCAGTGACAGAGAAGAAGCTTCATCACTGGCTCGGTCTGGTATAAATATAAATATTATATGTATATATATTTGTAGGCATGTGGTAGAATGATTGCATGTTAAAAACACTGTCGCATCCTCGAACAATCCTTAGATACAGCTTGTTTTCTTTCATTTCAGTAAAAAAAACAACACGATTGTATCAATGCATTGTAACATTTAACCGGAACGAAAAAGCTATGAGCGGAATGTTCCTTTTCCAAATCCATTTCCTCTGTGATTTGACTCAATAAACAGACTTGTCAGATATTTTGCAAACAACATGTGTATATCTCAAACAATGAATTGATTGACGATTTGATTTTTCTCAATGATTGGACTCAGTCAAAGTTAAACATCATCACGTCTGATGTTGCTGTTGTTTTTCTCCCAGGTTTAAGATACGTTCAAGCTGCTTTTCTCAGTCCCATTGCTATCTCCCTGTGCATGCTGACTCCCATGTTCTTTTTCCAAGTTGTATGTGCATGCAGTGCTGGTGTGTTTCACCAGTTAAGGCACAAAAGCACATACTTGTGCAGCAGTGTGATCAGCTTTTTGACAGATGGCACGTCCTCACTTCTAAACTGATATTGGCCGGTGACTGTGCCTGGACAGTCATCGTAAACTCGCCATATGTTGCAATATGCCTCACAGATTGAGGCAGGGGGCAAGTGTTTTTAAGGGCATAGAGTGGCAAGATGGAGCATTCATAAAGGGATTGAGCATATGCTCCTATCATATCATCTTCACTTTATTTCAACAACTCCTGAGAGCTGCCAGAGACAAGCAGTTGTTTTAGCACAAAGGAGAAACTCTCTACAAGGACAAAAGCAAAGAAGCTATTCATGTGAGATAGATTCAATATTTAGGAACTTCAACCACTTACCATTTAACAGTAAAACATAATGTATGCATCGTCTGTTAATAAGTGCTTGTAATTTTGGTGTCTTCTAAATGTGTTGGCTCAAGTGTTACAGTAGACAATAAATAAGAAGCGGACTTAGTCACCGTGACAGCACCCATTTGTTTGAGATGTTTTTATGCCTTGAGTTCAGCATTTTGTCCGTCGTCATCTTGCATCTTGTTTTTTGTCCGTCTCCTTCTAGGTTTTTTTTGCAACCAGAATGACACGAGGCGGTGGAGCTAAGCACAACGGAACGCTGAATTAGACATTTGTAAACTGATGAACTGAAAACACTGTGAAAGGGGTTAAAGTTTTAAGACGAAAAACACGGGCATCTCCCAGAATGGACAACGCCGTGGTAGCTACCTGTCAATCACAGTAAGCCCCGCCCTAAAGCATACCCTGCTTTATGGTCTATTTTACTCCAAATGGACCATCATTTACCAAAGGAACATCATGCTGTGTTGAAGAAGACTTGAAATTAGTAACTGATAACATAAACTCATGTTTACAATGTTTACTGAGGTCATTAATCAAGGAGTATGCCCCCTAATGGCCATTAGTGAGAATGCAAGTTTAAGGAACTTCTGCATGGTTTTCCCTTTTAAGAACCGGAGGTTGCCGCCTGGTGAGTATGAGCCATAGCTGGTATCAAGCTTTTGAAAGTCAATTGATGACTATTTGTCACAAGGGCAGAGTGTAACCAAGACAGGATCTTCTCTCTAGACCTGCAAATGGTCCTTTCCTCACTGTGAATGATTTTTTTCTCTGTGGCTTGACAGAGGGAAGGTAGGGAGAGGGAGAGAGGGAGAGATGGAGAGACAGAGAGAGAGAAAAGGGGAAAGTGTCTGCAGGTGTCAAGCCTCTTGAAATTGGTTACCTTCCCTCCTGGAGATGTGTGTGTGTGTGTGTGTGTGTGTGTGTGTGTGTGTGTGTGTGTGTGTGTGTGTGTGTGTGTGTGTGTGTGTGTGTGTGTGTGTGTGTGTGTGTGTGTGTGTGTCTGCTAATGCACGTAGAGGCACCTTTGCCTTAGCTTTTGTGCGGATGCATGTGACTGACTTGGTGCAGTCGTGTAATGATTCGTCTTTGGCACGGCCAGAACTCACACATCCAGACTCTCACACACCTAACCACAGGAATAACACATTAAAGGAAATAGGTGAAATACGATTTGAATGTGAGATGGAGACTAGCCTCTCTGACACCACACTGTATGAAACTCTCAGCTGTAGCCTGGGGACAAAGCTAGTCCTGCAGTAACAAGTGCTTGCAGAAAGTTAAAGTGACATTTCAGTTTGGCGGTTTGACGTTGAACCCAGTGCCAGGGCAAGGATGGATCAGTGTCTCCCACCAGGGCAGATAGACAATCCTTCAAAGGAAGGTAGAAAATAGAGAGAATGCTGGTTATTCCCTTCACAACAAGACCTCCATGTGCAAAAAGTGTAATAAATCAACTGCAACTCCCGCAGTGAACTAATACTATTAGTGTTTTATGGGAACAGGACAGACAGCCGGTCTAGAACAATACATGTCGTTCAATCACTCTGTGTGTCTCCCTGAGTTGAAATGCCACTCAGGAATGAGTGCTAGGGGCAACACTGAGTGCCTATCACTCAAATTATATTTGACCAGTGATCCATTTTGTTGTTACTGTTAGACAAGTGTACCAATAAATTATGACATATAGAACATCCTAAGTTGTGTTACATGACATTTTGAAGTAGGTTCCCAAATTATTTTAGGAGTAACTGAGCTGCTGACTGTGATCTGGCATCCTCATCGACTGAACACAAGGTAAAGCCAAAGGTAGACACGCATTATATTTGATTTTGTACAACAACTACTATTTAGTTTTATTGGAGATTAATCTGCTGTTTTTCTCAATTAGTCCAATAATTATTTAGGCTATGAAATATCGTAAAATAGTGAAAATTGTTTGATTGCGTAACAAGATATGTCCTCAAATTGATTGTTCTGTCCAAAGCTTGAATATATACATTTTGCTACGACAGAAGAAAAAAACTAAAACAAATTGTTTGTTTTAATTGAAATACATTTTTAAAACTTGCTGCTGATAACTTTTTTCTGTCCATCAATTAATAGCATCTTTCAGCCCAAGAAAGCAGATCAGAATGCATAAATAGAAAAGGTTTGTGGAAATATCAAAAAGTAATTATGTTCGTTTTCAAAGGCAGGAATGAGGAGCACCAGGCTTGAAATGTGTAGTCGTTGAATACTGTACCTGCTACTCCAAAAACACCAACTGTTTTGTTTTGCATCCAACAGCTGGGCACCTTGTGCGTACAGTCTGAAACTGTATTTCTTTGTCGGAGTGCATGTTGTGTTGCCAAGGCAATCCAAGTCCCTCCGGTGTAAAGTAGGCTGAATGATATCGCCTTGGTGTTATAGCCAAAATCCGAGTAAACAAATGATGCTCGTTTATCTTACTCAATCCCCCACAAAATCAGTTTGGGCCGATGAGAACAAATGTTATGTAACCCCCCCCCCCCCCCCCCCCCAAAAGAAAAAGTTTGAAAACCGCAGCAGCAAGTATCGCTTCTATTGACCCAGGCAGGCCCTCCGAGTTCCTGGCCACGCGCCACGCATTACTGCTTCTCCATCACCGAACTGAGCACTGCTGGGAGGTACTTGTTGTTCACCCACCCTGGCAACCAATTAAAAAACAGCTGGAGTTTTGCAGAGCCATTGAAGATAAGGGCTGTACTCCAGGGTGCAGCATTCGCACAACTGCTTCGCATTATCCTCGAGGGATAATCAGCCAGCCAACAGCAACACCATGCAAATCAGAGTGAAAGGAAGAGCTCTCCTCAAACTAAAAGATCAAGTTGAGCAAGAGCCCGGCCTGTATTTTTGTTGTGGCAGACTCTATTAATAGGCACAGTACTGCATGTCATTACAATATCAAACAAAACCAAGGAGAAACCACATTTGATTTTAGTCAAACATACAAACAAGTGCAGTCCAGTTTGATGCTCAATCTATCTGTTGGGGTATCTCCTGCAGACTGGCCATGAAAATGTCCCAGTGTACAACATTCGTTGTATGAGGACCCCCACTTTAACAGGCTCCTAATCCATTTGTGCCTTGACTGATGGTAAAGAGACCCTGCTAGACAAGCCATCAGGAAAACCGTCATACAACCGGCAGCTGGCTCAGCAGTATGCACCGCTGATTTAATTAGAGCAACCACATTAATGATGATTGCGTCTCTCATGGGTCCATGGTGTTTACATTACATCTGTAGAGCTTTGTGTGCACAGACACCTCATAGGTCTTATAACGAGACCATACATTGGAGGGAAATAGGGTAGTTTTAATGTTTTATGTCTGCTGCTGGAATGGCATGCTTCAGTTAAGGCTAGTTAGGTTTAGCACCGCTCATATTGATAGGAGCTGCTTATTCGGCCAGGATCAGTCGGCAGCCTCCACGTCTGAAAAGTGAAGCCAATGTGGAAGTGAAGTTAAATTTGCGTTCTTTCTGATAGCCATCAGGGGACAACTCCTCTGGTTGCAAAAATAAGTCAGATTGTATAGAAGTCCATAAGAAAATTACCTCTTGGAACCAATTTCCAGAAGCTTGACACATGCAGCCTTTCTCTCCCTCTGTCCTGTCAAGCCATAGAGAAAAATGTATTCACGTGGAGGAAAGGAACTATTTGAAGGTCGAGAGAGAAGATCCTGTCCTGTTACACTCTTCCCTTGTGAGAAATGGTCATCAATTGACTTGCAAAAGCTGTAAATCAACTATGGCTCATACTTGCCAGGGGCAACCTCCGGTTCTGAAAAGTGGAAACCATGCCTAAGTGCCTTAAACTTGCATTTTTCTGCATAGTTTCAAGTCTTCTTCAAATCATATCATATCGTAAATTCTGGTCCCATTTAGGGTCAAATAGACCATATATAGCAGGGAGAGCCTTAGGGCATGGCTAACCTGTGATTGACAGGCGTTGTCTGATCTGGGACTTGTCCTTGCTTTTGTCCTACAACTTTAAACCTTTCACAGTGTGTTTTAATTTTCTGAAAGTTAATTGTAACCTTTATGGTTGCCTAAAAATGTCTTATTCATAGGTCAGTTGTACTTAGCTCAACCCTCTAGTGTCACTTCAGATTGGAAAAAACTAAGATGGCGACGGTCGTAAGTCAAGACCTTTTTCAAGATTTTGAGGCTTTAAAGCGGCGGTCCACAAACCAACGGGTGACGTCACTGTGACTATGTCCAATTCGTATATACAGTTCATGGTGAAGGAATCTAAGGAGAACAGTGTTTAGACGATTTGTGTTTTAGGATTTATTGTTTGATTGTTTGATTTAATTCATTCATCTTTCACAAGGCCTTGCTCACAGTAACATAACCCACCTTAATGGAAATAGCTCAGCTGTATATAAGTCATTTTCCTATATCTGTTTGACACATAAAGAGTTTGTATACATATTAATCAAATGACTAATAATTTCAACGTACTTTCCTCAATCTTTGCTGGGACTTGTGAATGTTTACATGTTCACGCCATGTCTATAATTTGTCCTCTGTATTTGCTTGGATTTTGGATGCCAGAATCAATCTGAATTAAGTAAACCAAAAATGTATCTTGAGTTTATGTCCAGGAAAATGTCTGCTCAAAAGGTCAGACTATCCTGTTTCATGTGGCAGAACACAGGGACTAACCTGCAGCTTTCTGTTTCTCGGAGTATAGAAACAGGTTTATGCATTATGAAGTTGTTCACCGAATTTATCTCTTTTTGGATGTCGTCCCTTCAGCCAGAGACAGATTGGAATCGTGTCAGGTCAGGCCGCCAGAAGTGCACAAGGCAGAGAGGTCCGCTGCTTGGAAAGAATCTCTGATCCCCGATAACATCTCTCCAGTCTCTGCTCTGGCGTTCCCTTCATCTTTCCCTTTCTGTATCCCTTCTCTTCATCTTCTTCTCCTCTGGCTTCACCCAAGCCTTTTAACAGCCTAACATTTCTGATAAATAATGATTTCTAAGGTGCACGGATGGCAAGGGGGAAAAAAATGGCTACCAACGACTACAAAGAGATGGATTGATTCCCAGGTGGCCGTACCTCCAGCTGGGTTGTGCATTCCAGCAAAGCCGGTGGGAGGTCAGCGAGGGATCACGCCTTTGCTGCTGGACCAGTGACTCTCTTGGTTGGTCAGGCTGATTGCACAGAGGATCTCTGGGTAATAGTGTGACTCATAATCCTGAAACTTAATTGATTAGGAGTTGAGTATAATGTGCCACGGACATGTACATGCTTAAACACAAGTTTGTATGAGTTTGTGAATGAATGCATGTGCTTGTGTGTGTTTTTGTGGGGACACACTTTGCCTTCAGACATTGGTTTGTGTGTTTTTGTGAGCATGTGTGTGTTTCTGCAATCCTGTGTGTATGTGCGAGTGCAGCAGTCTAATGGTGTCTGCCTCTAATCCTGGGTTTATCTGCTGGTCACTGAGGTGGGAACGGCACCAAGACGTCAGTCATCTGACTGGCCAACCAAGACCTCTTTATTTCCACTGTCACTGGAACCCATTTGGAAGGGTGGGGATTTATTTGGGCTCTCTTATCTCTGCAGTCCAGTCAGGATTCACATAGCTGAACCGGTGTATCTTTACCACCCTCTGGATAGGGTGAGGGTAAAAGAGCCCTAAAAGCTGAAAGCCCCTCGTGAATATGTTCCTGCGAATCTGCAGTGTAGTGTATGTTACATTATAAAATGAAATCACTGCACTCAAAACTGAAATGCTTGCAACGAATAACACGTTTCTGACTTTGTTGTGAAAGTGGTGGGAAATCGCAACTGTACTGCAGAGACATTGATCGTTTTATTGGTTACTGCCTGATTGGACTCTGATTATCCCCAGAAATAAATACATTAGTTGAGATGTGATGTCCTTTTCTATGCTGACTTAGTAATTTCACATAGCGGTACTATTTCCCCTTCCACCTTCTCCCGTCAGTGTTCAATTGGGTCGTGCGCTGCTGGGACTGTGGAGAACATCTGAATGAACTGAAGTCATTATCATGCTCACATATTGCTGTGCTACATTATCTCGGTGAAAAGGGTGTAAACAGTATATGCTATGAATGAGAAGACATCCTGTTATTTGTTCCCTTACCTCTTTCAGTGACGTTGCAGCGTTTAGGCTGCAGCCATTTGATTATAGCACATTTCTCTGTAAACGCTAGACAGTACACAGCAGTTGTGAAAATCCAAGGAGGGAAATTTTGTTAGGCATCAACAACTATACATATTTAGCCAGTTAAACCTCATGTTTCACTCTTCCAGGGTGTAGTTTAACACTGAACTTAATCCTGAACCAAATGTATAACTCATGTCGATCTCTTTGCATTAACCACATGAACAACATGCTTCCAAAAAAGCAAGGCTGTTAGAAATGATGTAATCCTATGAATGGAGAAGTCAGCACTTTTAAGCTAAAAAATAATATGCATTGCCACATGTTGCTGGAAAGGTGAATTAATTAATCCTTAAATTTCACTGAGTGAATAGCCACTTTTTCATTCTGAAATAAAAGGAACAATTGGTCAGGAGGGAAAGAAAAGGCGAGTGGGGGGTAGAGGAAAAAAAGTAAAACACTGAAACGGCATGTTTCCATTTTAGCTGGGAGGCTGGAGTGGGTTTGCCACAAGCATGCATCAGGCCAGTTAAGAGGTTAGGCCTGGCGAGTCATTACTGTCAGAGCTAATGTAGAGAGATGAGGAGAGGGACCAGGGAGGTAAGCACTCGCTAATGAATGAACACACTGCTAAGTTCAACAATTACACGGCCATGTAAATGTAAGGATAACACACCAACACAAGCAGACGGCTGCTGAACTCCCTAAACCTAAGTGAGCCTGAGAACAAAGGGAAAGCCTATCCTGATACCTCAGACTTGGACTATTTTTTGCAGGCAATGGATGGAAGATTATACCTCCACTTTCCAGGCTGACAGATTTACAAAGTGTCTTTCAAGGCAGAATTAAGCCACGGTTTTAGGTAAATGCCTTCTAGCGTATATTTCCTTAAGTTTTACAAAGTCAGAGGTTGGAAAAATAAACTCTGGTCCTGTTTTGTCCTCATGCTAGACCTCTGCAATTCAATAGATAATATGTTTGCCTGGTTTATTTATTTTTTTATAAAATGGAGGCTCACTGCCTGGCTGTATAAAGTGCACCGTCTCTTCCAGTAATACTTTGTTTCACCATAAGCGATGGCTTTGTTCAGCTCCATGCATCATCTCCGTATTAGGAATCTTATTTTCTGTAAAATATTCACCTTCATTTGTTGTCTTGACATGTGGGATCTTTTATGTATTTTCCTCCACATTCCTTTCAACGAAAAGGTGAAGCATCCCATTATAACAAACCAGCAGCAGCTGCTTAATATAACGCTGTTTAACCTGAAAAACAGTGGCCCCGACCTCTAATAAACCACCACAGGACCATAATGTTCCCTCTTTATTGTCATATCCTTTTTCTCTTGACCTAAAAGTTACATGTGGTAATGAGTTATACAAAACAATGCTTTTTCTACATGGACTATTCTTAGGCCATGTTTCTCATTTTAAATGTAATATCTTTGGGCACCGGACAAAAGAAGCAATTCAAAGACGTCCTCCGGGGCTCTGGTAAATCGAGTCATATTTCATCATTTTCCAATATCTAATCTAAAAGATTATTCAATTAAGAGTAATAGATAATAAAACAAACAATAGGTTGCAGCTTTTCATGTTTCATTTTGAACCATGACATGAGTTACAATGAGTCAACGATGAACTTAGGCGGTCTGTTGCTGTTTAAACCTCTTTGTGTTATTCAGCATGAACAAGTTCTGATATCGTATATCATTAAATTCCCCAAAAATGCAGTGACATATAATGTAACATAGCCTGAAAAGATGTATTTACATTCAAGCGAAAAAAAAAAACATTTAAGTAAAATTTTTGGGAAATTATTTGATCAATTCTTTGATGAATTTAGGTGGTCTACGGGCCAGTGACAGCTGTGTGTGAGACCAGAAGCATTACGTTTTTGGGTTGGTACAAACGCCCACCTGGACTCAAGTTTGAACTGAGTAGAATTTGGTGATCAAAGGTTATTGTGATCTCACAAATCACGTTTTGGGGCATAACTCAAGAATTTGTATGCTAATTATTCGGGATGCACCAGTCCGATACTATGTTCATGTACTCATACTCCTCAAACTACTTTGATATAACGGCACCCGATACCACCTGACCCCTGCTGTACATCCAAACATAACAACATACATATTCAGTAAATTGGCATGTTTACAGTGATGTACACAAGTGTATTGCAGTGCCTCATCACCTCACCGCTGTGTACAGTATGTAACACCTCTCCTGGCGTTCTTCCAGCACACTAAGCTGCTGCTGTATAAGCTTGTGAAAATGACAACACAATTATACCGAACTGAACTGCAAAAGGCTCAAAGCCTGGCTCAAAGGATCCCTTCAAATGTGCTAATAGTGTGCTGGCACATGCACAAACGTGCGCACACGCAAAACTTAGATTGAAATGTATTTTTACCCAAACGGCGCACACACACCCCCAATGTGTGTCTCCTTTTGCAAAACCAAACATTGACCATATATTTGTGATGCATGAGACGAGGCTGTCGTGTAAAAAGGATTTGGGATGTGAGTTGCCTCTGTTCAAACAAACACAACAAGTCCAAATGCTCTAATCAGTCACAGCAGTCTAACACATGCCTGTTCGACCTCAGCAGAGAGTGAAACCGTACTTATTCGCCTCAGTCGCCGTCGGGCAGGACTCTAGCGAGAGACCCTGGACCACCAACAGTGACACCCACTCTCTCTTTGGCAGTCTCAGCTGTCCACCAATCAAGGGTGTTTACCGCCGCCTGCCTCATGATGTCATTCCCGCACCCGATGCCAAACTAATAACCACCATAGACCCTGGAATGCACATTTGTGTCTGTGTGGATGTGTGTGAAGAATTCCACATGTCAGAGTTAACCGTTGTTCTTAATGGGTCCTGAGTTGGAATGAGGGATAATAAAGCGTGCAGCCTGAGCAGCAAAAGGTCACAGGCAAGAACGACTCTGATGGGTTTCATTTTTTCCCTTTCATTCTCTCGTTTTTTTTTCCCCATCCTCTTTAAACTCAGCAGTCACTTATCAAAGCTTAGAAATGAATCAGGTTGCTGGAGGAATGCAGGGAGGCGTGGAGGATCTGCCCGTAAAAGTCATGCGGAGAACGCAGGAATGACAGCGAGCAGGCGGGGCTGAGATAAAAGTAAACCCAAGGAGCTGTGTCACCAAAACGTCTTCTATATATCTCATCTTTCAAATAAAATAATTTGTGATTCTATTTCTACAGGGAGCATATTTCTTTGTACCTGCTTGAAGAATAAGCCTTCTGTAAATATGACATGTTAATCGAATGCCAACAGTACAAAATGAATGTAGTTTTAGCTGCATGCGGAAAAGAATAAAGACTACTTTGCAGTTTCAGTGCGTATAGTGTCCTTAACACTGGTCTCTAGTGGTCTCAATTGTATGAATCATAATACCCTTTGACTTACTTTTCTCATCTGTCCTTGCTCATAGGCTTATATTTACAACACAAATAACTGTTTTGTCAAAAGCACTCTATTGGATGTTTAGTTCCAAACTGATAAAGTGCTTGGTGTGACGAAACGGAAAGGAAGATCCATCAGTATAGAGGAAGGCCCGCAGCTATTATTATGTCAATTGATATTTTGCCTTTCTGAATGCATAAGCAGCACAAGAGGACAGCCAATATGATAGGAGAGGAGGATAATGACAAATAAAGCAAATGAGAAGAAGAGAGCGAGCTATTGGACAGCAAAGAGGCTACAGTCTAGAGAGGGAGAGAGAGAGAGAGAGAGAGAGAGAGAGAGAGAGAGAGAGAGAGAGAGCGAGAGAGAGAATAGATAAAATGCCAAAGCGGGAAGGTAATTGACAGTCAATAGGAGGAAATGGTCCAAAAATAAATCATTTGCTCATATCTGGATGAAGCTGAGAGGGAGGAAAGAGAGGAGGGAGATAGCCCAGTTGGTGCGCCATCCATCATCTGTTTGGGTCGGACGCCAGCTTGATACTGGGAACATTCGCTGATTAATATTCAGCACGAGGCGGAGGGCGCAGAGTGATGTGGGATGAATTAGCCAGCTTTCCTCTTAAGATTCTCAGATGTACCACTCTCTCCAAACAGCCAAACGATCCCGGTCGGGTTTGAGAAGCAAAACCTGGATCAGTCTGCGGAGGTCTATTCCGTTGCTGTAATGGCACAGATGTGGTTTGTCCCGGGCCGCTGGCTGAACATATATCACGAGGTTAATGGCTCTCGCCTCGAGCGCTGTAGATGTGGGTCTCGAGTGTGCCCAGGAAACTGAGGCGTCAGCAGAGCGGTGGTTCGATTGACCAGCAGGGGTGGCATTTTCTGTCACACGTGCGTCACAGACGATCACCGGGTTGACCACAGCTCAGCAGAAATGTCACGCTGAAAATGGCACAGAGGACTGTCTGGCTTTCACACAAAACACACACAATCCCTTAAACACAGTTATCCTGCTCTTTTTGTATCGACACAGAAAGAGCACTCAAACATGCGCTCACAGTGCACACACACACACAGAGTTGCACGGTGTCGGGCTGCGGGGTAGAATTCTTCGATGTACTGTAGAGCAGCCGCAGCAACAGTGATGGAAGACCTTGGCTGTCAGCCTTGGCGTCGGCAGGCTAGATTTGTTTGCCTTGTGTTGTCATTATTTGGCTTTGCTGCTAGCTCGGGAGGCCTGCGCGGCGAGGAACACGCACCTGCGATATTGTGTGTGACAACTTGCGTGCTCACAGCGGGGCAAAATATGTCATGCGTTCCACAACTATGTAAATAAACTTTTCCAGAGCATATTTTGAGACACCTGTGCCGAGCTGCTCGCTAATCACTTTGAGTGGTTGACCTTTTTGTGCCTCGAATGGTGTGGAAAAATAAACGGAGAATATCTGAGACAAATGTAGGCCTATGCCCTGTGTGTCAAGAGTGTGCACGGATATGACATGATGACTCCTGCAAATAGCTAAGCACTTCAACGTGTTTTCTGTTTGGTTTATCACTAATAACCAATTATAAAAGGGAGAAATAGTGTCGGGACCTTTGATGGAGATCAAGAGAAGAATCGTTCTGCAAGGAATGAGTTCACCCGGATTGCAAACATCCAACAATGCAGTTGCAGGTAGTTTGGGTTTTATTTGCCCTAGTTTGGAGACGACTTTGTGTGAGATTTCTGCCTCCAAACATTGAAATATAGAAATAAATGATTGTGTCACATGATTTGTAATGTAGTCTAATGACTTTTCCTTTGGAAAAAAGGACTAAAACAACATGTATTTCCAGAAACGGCGTCTCTGAACAGGTTGTCATAATTTTTCATTTGGACTTATTTCTTCCCAGTAAAAGCTCTGTGGAAAGACACGTTGCTCATGAATGTGTTTAATGCCACTTTTTAATGCTGCAAGCGCCACAAATGAATTTGCCTTCACCTTTTGTTATATTGGGGCGACGGCAACGCCAGACACGGATATCGCAAAGAAATTAAACCAATCTGCGTTTGATTTATTAAAGAAAATTCTGTCTGGTCGAGTCACTCTCACTTCATCCTTCACGGTCGGGAGCGTGGCCATGTTTTATGCTCCACAGTCACTCATCAAATGTAACAGGTAACGTCAACAAGTCTCCAGGTGTTATGCAAAAAAAGAGGAAAAAAAATGAATGTATGTTGATCGGCATTAGAACTTTTCCAACCCATCACGGTCGTACAGTGTGAGCATCAGGTAATGAATCAACCTGCTGACTGTGCCAGACGTTCAGTGGGACAGGAGGCACACTGTCTGACTCGATACATGGTGGATAGAGGAGACAAATTGGCACGCTAACGGGGGCGAAGCTGGGGGAGTCAGAGGGGGTGGGGACTGGCTCTGCCTTCCACTGCCATACTTCTAAATGCATACAGCTGGCCTATCTCAGTTTTCAATTCCCGTTCGAAGTAAATACAGAGAAAAGCAGACGGAGATATGACTGGCTAAATTGGACTAGGCTGTCCAGATATTACATGACCTCACAATAAGCTTTTAGGGGTCATTCGAACTTGCGCTAAATGGTGTTGTAGGCGACTTTGCACCCATTTGGCCACGTACAGCCAGACACGTGCATGCAAACACACAAGGACACACACACACACACACACACACACACACTAGAAAACAAACTGTACTCGCTCCCATAAGCTCTCCCAATCTTTTTTTTATTTTTTTATCTCTGTGATAAATACAACGCTCTTTAGCAGCAGAGAAATAGTTTTCAGCTTGGTATTTCTGTTATTGTCTGATGTCTGTATAGCATATACTGCCTACTGCAGGAAAAGGTCAGGAGTGTTCGATATCATAGCGCAGCATCTTGGGCCAACAAATTGCTGCTCACCAAGGTCTGGTTACATTGGGGAAGACAATCTACTGTATACAGACATAATATCTTCTGCTTCTCTTCCTAGAAGTACTTTTCAGAGGTAAGTGGTTTAAAATTTTGGAACCTGCGGGAAAAACAAGTGCTGTCGGTTTTCTCCACAGCAGCCCCTGAGCAAGGCATTTAACCTTCCAACTGCAGCAGCGGAGAGATGATCGGTAACCACCATCAAGACTGTGTACCACGAGGCCTCAAAGGAACAAGCATGCTGAGCTGGCTTCCTCTGACGGATAGAAGACAACCGTTTAAATAAAAGAAGAATTGAGCTGCGCTGGATCAGCAGAAGGACTCTCTCTGGAGCAGGAAAGATGTTGATGAAGACCAAGCGATATTTCTTACTTTAATAAAGCCAGAGAAAAACAGACCATTATCACGGACTTATTACTCCGAGATGTACGCAATTGCCGAACCTTTATCATAAGGACTTGGAGGAGCTGGGAGCCTCCCCCTGCAGTTATTTGTTCTAGAAGATTTTTAAATGGAGGGAGGATGATTGGCAGCCCTTGCTGTTTGGGATGCGTTGAGGAAGTGAGCATATCTTATTACGAAGACGGTACATGCCTTTCTCTCCATGTTTGTCCGTATCCCCCGCAGTTGTTTGTCTTCCTTATTGTCTATCCACCTGCTGGTGCAGTGCACATTCTGTCTGCCTGTTGCTTTATTTCCGTCTCTTGACTTTTACTTTGTATTTTTTTCTGGTTCGAAAAAAAAAAAAAACAGTAGACATGGCCATAAATGAAGTACAATTTCAGGGATGGAAAAATCAATGGCGGGACATTAGGCCTTTCATTTGGAGTCTTACAAGGCCATCCTCTCTGTACTGTGCTGAGAAATTAGACATACTGCTGATTCATGGAGTGCCATACTCTCTCTCTGTATTCGTGTGTGTGCGTCTTTGTGTTTGTGTGTAAATGCAAGTGTGTGTCAAAGCAAAAAAAATAAATACAGCAACTTGCATCAGAGTATTAACCCTATTCACTCTCTCACACACACACACACACACACACACACACACACACACACACAAACACACACACACACACACAAGCAGCCTGCAAGGCTGAGGCAGAGTTATTATGTCAAAGACATCCAATTTAAGTGCAGGCTTTGACCTGCATTCATTAAAACCATTTAATGGCTACAAGTGTGAGGACATAATGTTTCTGGAAGGACCCTCTCATTTTCTTGCTTCCCTAATTTAAGAGATTTATTTTTCTACGACTGCACTATTTATGCACATACACATCATGCACACGGGTATACACGCGCACGCACCACCCAGACTTGGTCAAGCTCTGCTCTGGTGAGTGTGAGTCTCTCTTTGCTGTTGATGTATGGTTGATTGCGTGCAGCGCAATGTCTCAGGGAGACATCGATTCAAATTTAGAAAGTGCACAATATATCGCCATTTCCTCCGGGGCCGAGTTCGTGCAAGGCGTACACTATAAAACGCAGATCGGCAGAGATCTTTTCCAGACGTGGTTTGTGTGCGAGTAATTGCAGAATTGCGGCAGTGTATGGTTGATTGCGTGCAGCGTAATGTCTCAGGGAGACATCGATTATTGTTTCAATGTATGTTTTAAATCTCCTTTACTTTTGCCTTTATGCTTTTAATGGTTTCATGTGAAGCACTTTGAATTACCTTGTTGTTGAAATGTGCTGTACAAATAAACTTGCCTTGCCTTGCCTTGATATCACGCAGCTGCAGGCCTCAGGCTGCAGAGATCTGCCAACACAGTTAGGCACGAGGTTGGCTTTATGTATAGATACATTAGCCTTTAATCACGACAAATAAGATCACCTAGCCAGCGAGGTTTTCTCGACCAGTGGCTCCTCGTAATGGCTAAAATCTTGACCCCTGGGACAGTTCGGAGCAAATGGTTTTCCATGTGTAACTACCCTATAGGCTCATGAGCAGCCTAATTACCATTTTAATTCCTCTGCAGGTTTAAGGAGCTTGTTGCGATTTGTCCTCAGTTAAATGAGATCCAGTGTAAGACTGTTATAAGGTCAAAACTACAGGCCGTCACCACCCTCTGATTCATTGGACCATCATCCAGTCGTCCCATTTTTGATCCATTAATAATTTTGCCAGCTTGATACCCAGTAATAGCCCCAAATCATTTCCCGACATTTTCTTTAATGCCAGAAAGGGATTCGTTATTGTCTTCATGGGACAATCGACTTGCCTCGTAAGGCGGTAATTTATAAGTGCGGATTCAAAAAGTCACACTCAAATATGTCTGTCTTTAGACATGGAACATCGGCTGTGCTTTCTATTCTGTCAAGGGCATTATGGAGGGATGCAATCACACGGGCAGGGAATTCTGTTTGAAATGAGTTATAACCTGCAGACCGCTATAAATCATACCCCCTAAACTCCAGAGTCCCTCTGTTTCCCACGCACACACACACACACTGCAGCAGCCATCAGTGCATGAACAGACACATACACACACACACCAATGCATTCAGATGTGTACGCACAGTCACCCCTATTGTGCGTTTAGTGTGCCAAAGTAAGGGAAGAGCAGAGACTGCGGCCAAATTATCCTCCGAATAAAGTAATTACTAACATACAGTAACTTGTGTAATTGACTCGGCTTCCCGTTACCGTTTGCACACCATTTAAAACCGTGGAGAGAAAGTCAATTTCAGAGAAACCACTAAAAGACTGATCAGTGATTAGAGTCAATATCACATCTGCATGGCCACTCATTTGAAGTGCTTATTGAACGGCTTGTTGGGAAAAGTTGGCAAACAGTACTTTCATTTAAAAAAAAGTAGCTTGTGCCGAACCTCCTCTCTGCTGAATGGCGTCTGTATAGTGAGTGTTTTGTGGTTTCCCTTTGTAATGATGGAGATTTTTTGCAATTACTATTTATGGTAGCGGCGACTGTAATTGCTTTCCTCAGCTCATATCGTGATCATTATCATCAGTCCTCTGTCATTCATACCAGCTATGAATATATATTTGACTCCTCTACTCTATGGGCCTAATTGGAAAAAAGCATCTATGTAGCCAGGACTGAAGAAACAAGGGAGACAGAGGGTGAATGGGAGGGGGGGAAGGGGAGTAATGGCAGGGGTTTTGCTGTGTTCCCCCATTTCCATTCACTGTTTATTATTTTTCACGCAACAGTAAAACGCGAGCCCATTTAGGAAGCGCAATAAAAGCAAATTAGTAGAACATGTGGATATGTGGATAATGTGGAAGGGGGCCCATTGAGGAACAGGTGCCCTTGTTTTGAACATTCAGCCCCTCTGACTGGCTGGATGTGTGTGAGCTGAGGCAGCACACACACCAATCACGTTGGTTTCTCTCATCTAATGTACCGAATGTTCTCTGAGATAAATCATTTTTGTTGTCTATGTTATTGTCCCTTTTTATCTAATGTGCTTGGATCAGTAAGAATGTAAATTTTCCTCACCATAATACTGTGTTTACAGTCCTGATAATTACAATAAATATTTGGCGAGTGCGGAAGCGTTAGATATGCTTTATAAGATAATTTATGTTCTCTCTCTAACTGTCTGTAATTAGCTCGAATGGATTCTTTTAAGCCTGATGGCAGAAGATTAATGAGATGAAGTGCGTCTGTGAATATTATGTGTGTGTGTGTGTGTGTGTGTGTGTGTGTGTGTGTGTGTGTGTGTGTGTGTGTGTGTGTGTGTGTGTGTGTGTGTGTGTGAGAATTTATGAATTTAAACCACTGCGTGATGCAATTCTTGGAAAGGTGTGTGAGCTGCATCTCTTACAGTTATGGACTTCACCAGTGTTTCAGATTGCATACATTACATCACTGCTGGTACCACCATGTGTCTGATTGTAAAAGTTAACATTTCATACCTCCCTTATAGGTAATACATCACAATAAACATTGTATTTATGTCAATGATCTTAAGCATGAGGTATGCTTTGAACAACTGTTGGCAATTGTGTATGAATACGTTTAAACTGTAGGAAAATTGGCAAACGGTTACGAAACCATTAGTATGGTCCTTAAATGTCATGAGAAGTGGTTTAACAACATAACAGAGCAAGAACAGTTCCTGACTCGACCACCAAGACGCGGACAACAGCCTACAATCAGGTCTCCTGCTGAGGGCTAAATATGAAGCCGTAGTGGAAACTGGAGGTTGCCTGTCAGTGGTTAGAGACAGTGTTCTAAAATGTGCATTGTTGTTGAAGGTTGGTTCAATGAGGTCCTTTGCTTGGAAGTAAAAAGAAGAAAAAAAAGATGAAAATCTGAAAAACAACACTTTTTAAATTGTACTCGGGCATGCAAGGGCACACACAAACACACACACACACACACACACACACACACACACACACACACACACACACATAACTCATTGAGTGTGTTATCAGCAAAACACACAATGCACCTAATCAGCAGTAACACCGTACCGCTTGCATATAAACCCCTTAATCACATGCAGTACTCTTGTTTTATGAGTCATGCCCAGATCCAGTATGCTGCGCAACGAGCACCTTTATTTTTCCAAGAACAAAATAATCAGGCTTTTATTTGGACTTTAACAAGGGACGACAACAAATTAGGTTTATAGCAGAAATGGAACCGAGGCAACTTTGGAAAACTCAGCCGAGGGGGCCTTTAGTTTTGCCAGCGTGCAATGGATGCATGATGGATCTGGTGATCACACATGCTGTTGAACCAAGGAAGCTAATTACTGATAGCCATGGTCCTCAACTCACTGGGCTTAACAGAGTGGGACTCTTCGATAGTACAGAGGAGCATTTCAGAGCACTGAGGCGAAAGAAGAGGCTGCCACTAGCATCCTGCTAATAGTTCTGCTCTGAAAAAGTGACATTGTTGAAAAGAGCAGATGTAAATCAGTGGGGAGTCATCTTGGGAATGCAGTAAGGGCCTCCGACGCAGGAAGGGCCTCGACAGACATAAGTAGATACAATTTATGTCCCATGTTTGCCCAACGCCAACATAAAATTTGATGTTATCTTCTCCAACCTACAATAAAAAGAAAAGAAGTATTCATTTTAATGTTTGAGGACATACACGAGTCGAAAGGGAAAAACACAAATAGTACATTCTTCTATTTAAAGTCTCATAGCTCATATATCACCAAACCGTGACATGTCAGACATCAGAGGCTGTTTTTCCCTTGACGGAAACTTGTAGAGGAAGTGAGCAACTTTGGTGGCTTGGCAGTAACACATCAAGCAATAGAGTCTGGTCACGTCCTCATCCAAAAGTCCATGCAAAAGCCTTGATCTCTCCCCCAGATGTAGAGCCACAATGCAAAGCCCAACACCAGATAAGGTTGAAAGGGGGGGAGGAGGGGGGGGGGGGGGCTCGCATCGATCAATTTCAGACTGGAAGCGACTGCCGGGGTCAGGGGAGCGTCTCATTATCTGTGATGCAAAGCAGCTGAAGACCCACCGCCTCCACACCTGCACCAACATGGCAGATGACCTACTATGCTTCTGAATATAACACAGTGTTCGGTGATAACATACTTAAGAGTGCTACTTACATCTCTCCCTTGTAAAACATCAAACCTTGAGATAGCTGAGATCTCTATAATCATCTCCAGTGGTGTTGCTCTACTCAAGGTACCGAGATAAATCAACATTATATTTAGATATATTCTACATATTTTGTTGATTTTGTACTGCATGGTGCAAATTAAATAATCTTAAAAATAAACGCACACTTTTAGGGAAACTGAATTAGAGCTGGAACCAGAGCTGTTTTCATGAACAAAAACTATGACTAAATATGTTCGTCCATGATTTAGATGAGACGGTGACAGATGTCATTAATAACTGTGATTATATCAGAAAATTGGAAAAAGACGAGACAGAAATGTATACTATTCCAGAATCTATTTTATTTTGAATGTAATAGTTTTGTTTCCTGTGCTGCATGCACCTTATCGGGACTACTGTGAAAGAACACAAAGAGCACAGTCAGGAGGACTCGGAGTAACTTGCTTATTTAAGTTAAAGTTAACAATGACAACAACAGGGATGGGAGGGATGGGAGTGGGAGGGATGGGATGGATGGGAGTGAAATATTTTTGCTACGCTGAAATGTTCAGTATAAACTGATGACTAAAGAAGATTATAAACAGTTTTAATCGACTAAAACTACACAAAAAGGTTTAGCTTTTCTTTGACCAAGGTAAGATTAAAATGCCCTGAATTTTAGGCAACTAAAACTGACCTTAACCCTAAAACATACAGGATAATGCTGACTAGATATGATAAAAACAAACAAGGACATTTGGCACGCAACTAAGACTAAGACAAAATACAAAAAACATTGTTGACAAAGTTAAAACTAGCTAAAATGATTAGTCAATGCATATTTTAGTCAGTCAAAAATGATTCTGCATCAATTTTAAATTAATTGTTTGTATTTAATCAAGAAAGAAATTCAACCAACATTATTTTTTTTTAAATACTACTTTTCTCTGATTAGATCATCATAAATTTAATATATTTGGATTTTTTAATTACAGACATTTCTTTTGTCTTTTCTGACATTGTATAGACAAAATGGTGAATTGGTTCCTCAGGGGAAAAAAACAAGAGATTAATAAATTAAATTAATTGTTTGTTGCAGCCCTAAATTGTCAATACAATCAATAAAACCAGAAGACTCTAGATTTTATAGAATCTAATACCCACACAAAGGCACATTTCATCACCTCCCAAATCGTACCGTGTGCTCTAAGTTTCCAGCATGGCTTACTGTTTTCAATTAAGCTCTGAGAAGTATTCTGCAGTGGTCAATCACAGCCATCTATTATTTCATCAGGCACCATTAACTATGGCGCACGGGGCAGAAAAGTTCAAAGCTTTTAGCATTCAGAGCATTATTAAATGTGTTCTACATGCCAGTTTACCAGTAATCGTTATAATGCATCCCTGACATCCATCAGCAGAATATAGAATTACATTTTTTCGGTACCAAACAGACCTTGCAGGATCCATTTGGGTGTTATACCTTCAGGCTTGTACAAACACACCATGTCTAATGTCAAACCAGTTACATGTTTTCTGAGGCGATCGAGTTAAGTCGTATCAAATCAATCTGAAAAGTTTGTCTTTCGGTGGGAGTCCCCCCCTTTGGTGGAATACCAGAAGTATGTGACCTTCTCTCGGCAGCGGGGCGGCTGTGGGTTTCGGTGTGTTTGTTCAACCCTCTCTTATCTTCCGTCCAAAATGAAAAACACAAAAGAAGCAGTTCTAAGATCCAAAGTAATCTTGCGGCCTGTCCTCTCTGATACTTATCAGTGGTGGAAACATGTTTCCAGTTAATTCAGGAAGAGGTGGGCGGAGGAGGGAGGGCAGAGTTCCCACGCATAAATACCGAGAAGAAACATGATCTAAATGCTTATTAATTTCTGCGAGGGAATAACATGTGGGAGCAAACGTTCAGCCCCGTGTTCATTTAACCGTGAAAGTACAGGAAGAGGATACGCAACTCTTTGCAGCTTAATAAAAGCCCTCTTACTGTAGCTTAAGAGATGCAATCCTCCGTCCTCTTATTTTCAATTCATCATTGACTAAAAAGCTTCGGTCACGGGGAGCCACTGTGGAGATATGTCTATTCACAAATTTCATTTTGTTACTGTAGCGTGAAAAAGCTGCCGAAGCATAAATCATAACCATATGGATGGAACTTAACAGAAACTATGACTGGTGCTTTATTGTAGTCGGAATCCATCTGTGGGATGTGCTGTGAAATAAACACATATTCTACAATTAAATTAACCTTAACGCGTAGGCCCATTAAGCCAAGCAGACCATGTTCCTGAAAACCTTGTACAAGAGACGAGGTACTTCAAACACAGGAAGGGTCGTCGGCACCACATGTGGTGTCTGTTTTGGTTTCGAGATGTGGGACGAAACGGAGGGAGGCAGAGGGGAAGAAGGCGCACAGAGGGAGATCCCGGAGCAGATTGTTCTCCCGCCTCTTGGGGGAGACAAAACGCAGTGTAACCTCGCCATCTCCTCCCTCCTTCCAGTATGCAAGCGGCAGCCAAATTCAACCATTATTCACTATCCTCCACACCCGCTTTAGATAAATTCTGATGTCAGAAACAGGCGTGACTCCTAACTCAATCCGCCGGGCCGCGGGAGAATGTGGGGATCTGTGAGAGGTCAGTGCCACAGGCTGCCATCCTGCCACCTCAAATGACAATGGATGACGCTAATAGCAGGACGAGCCATGAAGCCTTATCAGATTAGAGTCACAATGAAACCATGACATATTACTGCTGGCTAAACACCACGATGGGGGAAAAGTCGGTGATGATGTTTTGCAAGCGTTTTGCTGTACTGCTGTTTTGACTCCTCGCTCTTGTTGGTATTTCACAAGCTCTCTCTGGGATTCAGCAGCAAACCCCGTCCTGTGTTTATCTCCTCCATCCCTGCAGGTTCCTTTTTGTTTGTATGATTTCTTCAAGAAATGAACATGCTTATACGTGCTCCTCTGTTGGTTCACCAACCTTCACATGTGTTTGATGAAAATCTTCCTGGTCTCTCTCCTATTTGTCGTCAGCCGTTAACCAGCCCCAGCTCTGCCTTCAGCTGCCTCCCGTTTCATCATGCAGGCTCTAATCAAAGCCATGCTCTGCTCCCACCAACTCACGCGCACGCCCGCGTATCTCTCACGCCGTCTAACATGGTTTCAATTGTCTATTTGAGCTACAGAAATGGTAACAGTATTCCACTGTGACCACTTACAATGTGTTGCCCACAGGGACGTTTATTTATGTATGTAGAACTGGGAAAACAACAGGATTTTATCTTTTACCAAATGGTGATTGTAGCATTCATTAACATTTCTGTGAGAGCTGCCCACAGGAAAACTGTTGCAGGCAGCAGCTCGTCCCGTGTGCATTACAAAGTTATTTCGAACAAATCTGCCCCGGGTGTCTGCGTAATTTCCAGGCCGTATACTGAGTTATATTTTACAATATGAATTCAAAATTACTGCAGTATGTACAGGGTGGGCCTAAAGGGGGGAAATGTGTTTTCTATTTACAGTAATTGATGTGAGGCATTTAAGTGCATTAACATCTAGCTGCTTATGATTAGACATGAGCTAAATGAACATATCAAGCTTCAGCCACATGTTTGCGAAGATTCATGATGTGCAAATTTAAATAAGATGAATCCCAGCTACAGCCCCCTTTGCCACATGTGGTTTTCTGTCTCTCGCTCCGTGTAGGAAGTTTCAGCCATTAAACACGGATCGGGACACAGGTTGTTGGGGTCAAGCTCTCTCCTGTTGGCAGATTTGGAGGCCCAATAGAGAGCAGGCAGGCAGCAGATTTTTATCTTCCCTTCTGGAGAGCACCTGGAGTATTATACACCCCCTCACACACACACACACACACACACACACACACATGCACACACACACGCCACCCTGTATTGGAGTGAATGACAAGCCGATTCAGACTTTTGACCTTCCCAGTGGAAGACTGAGTGGGAGAGCGTGTGTCAGTGTGTGTGAGTCAGTGTATGTGCGTATGCATGCTTGGGTGGGATTGTACGTTTCACATGTGCATGGTCTAAACATATGTTTTTAAAAGAGGGCGTAAGGAGGTGCATATCTCGGCTATGTTCCTCTTCAATTGACAACATTTTATTTGGCAACAGAGTATTTTTACAGAGTATTTTTGCAGCTTCGCCAATAAAACGTAATTGAATGAACAGAGTGTGAGTGATTATTGGGAGAACAGTGAAAGTAGTTCTCACATTTACTGAGGACATCATTTCCAACAGACAGGTCATTTACAGCTCCCTATTCAGCTCAGCCCACATGAGCTCAGCGGGCTCATTTAGACGCTGTTTAAAATCCGTGTCCATTTCATTCAAATTAAAGGAGAATACCATTCAATTTAGAAAACGGTGTTGTGGATAGGACGCGCTCCTCTCTTTATATTGCTGGCTATCAGACGCAGTTGTGAATGTTTTTCTAATACAGCAACTACTTGAAATACCATATTTTTATGTTGAAATTCACAGATATTCCCCCCCCCCCTCCTTAAATATTTATGACAGTATAAATTCTTGCAGTGTGTGTGTGTGTTTTTATTTTACTGCTTCTGTTTATGTTCAGCAGCAGACTCCAGGGACATACTGCATTATCCAAACATATTCAAACACATTGTGGCAAAGACTACCTTGAAATGAAATATAAATCAGTACGGTAAGTGTAAAACCAAAAAATATATGTACATATATTAATAAATACTTAACCACTCACTTAGATCGTATGTGTTCACAAAGGACTTCACGTGATCTTACACTATTGTCCAAAATGTAACATTTAAGTCATATTTAAATAGATGTGACGACAACATCGATTTGAATTTCTATAAAATATTATAAATGTCTCTTGAGGAGCGATTGGAGTAAAAGCTTAATCGTAACATTGTACGATACTTTTATCTTTTCCGCTGTAATTTCCGTCCATTCACGGGTTGTGTTGCTTGTTCAGTGGCTCAACTAAATCTGAGATAAAGAGTTCAAAGAAAAATGTCTCGTAGCTGCAGGGAGGTAATTGTTGTTTGAATAATAATAAGTATTTAGTTTAGTATTTAGGAGGAGCTGGCACTGTGGAGATCTCACATTTTGAAAGCCATAAAGAAGATGTTAATGTTTATTTATTGGGAGTTCTTCAGCAGGCACTATCCGTTAAATGAATACACATATGTTTGTGGCGTACTGTATGGACCATAGAGCTCGTGTGCATGCGTACATTTGTGTGTTTCTGTGCGTGTGAATGTGAATGTGTGTGTTTGAATAGTAACTCCATGCAGACACCCTTTACCGACACAAACACACACACACACACACACTCTTAAATTGTAAGACCATAGATCTGGGCCAGGGGTGAGAGCGCTTTGGCTGTTTGCTTAAGCCTTGACTTTATTGGGTGGCAGCAGTTGCCTCCCCCTTTCACACCATTCATCTTTTGGGAAGGTTTCTTCCTTCTGAGATCCTGTTCTCACAATTCTGATCGAAATTTATTCTAAGCAACATTTTTTGTGGCTGTGATTTGGCAAACAGCGATGTATACTGGGAGTTTTCTGAGAGAAATGCTCTCACCACTTTTCTTTCTTTCTACTAAGTAAACAAGGCAATGACCTCCCCCCTAATGAGTCATAGCATATGCTTGAATCGTTTCCGCAGGAACCAGGGTCTAATATGCACAGGGATTACAAGTAATAGTTGTTAGAAAAAAACCCCTCTATTTTGCCACTCTAAATCCAGAATCCTCAGACACATGGGAAGTGATGTATTCTACATCAGCGCCAGAGGAAACAGAGACTTGGTTGGAAAAACAGGAGAATAACTGCATATATGCAGTGAGTAACCATGCAGGGCTGACCGTGACTGAACAGACAAAAATCCCCTCTTTTATAAGGTTTTTAGAAGAAGCAGCAAAACTAATTACATTTCAAATAGAAATAATTCACATTCATCTTACATCCCAGAGATCCAAACATCCACCAGCAAATGCAAGGGCTTTCATCAATGGGACATAAGCTTAATCACCATTGGCTCAACTCAGTTGGCGATAGATAGCGACTTCACAGACATTTATTTCAATTCAAATCGTCAAGGTTATTACTTCAAAGAAAGCACAAGCAATTTAAATGATTGTGACAGATGTCCGTCTATATGAAGTAAAACATGAAACCGTGACGTTTTAATGGAAAAGCAACAAAGTACTGCTCTTGACCCGTACTGTACACCTATCAGCTGAAACATCGTCGTGAGTTTCATTTGACGGACGGGTTGCGCTCAGCCAATGCATGCCTCTTGTTCAGAATATTCATTACGAGTGCCTCGTCGGCAGAAAAAAAACAAAGACCTCATTGTTTACCTTCACCTTCAATTCAAGTCGAAGAAGTTTCTGACTGACCGGCATTATGTGTGTGAAAGTGTCCTTGCAGATGGATGTGTGTGAGTGTGTATGTGTGTGTGTGTGTGTGTGTGTTGTACAATGCTATTAGCATATATTATCGGAATATTAGCATACAGAAAAAAACACTTGCAGTCTGTTTTGAATAATAACTATATTATTCTTGGCAGACTGAGACTGAGACAGATGCACTTTTGTATAGCATGAACGCATTAAATCATAAAAGATGAATTTGCTCAACTGTGATGGTGCTTGTGAGAAGTTAGGCCCACCGAAATGTATTTTGACCACAAAGTCGGAGCAGCATGAGTGCGAGAGAGCAGTCTGGCACTGACTGCGCTCAAGGCATCACGCCGAGCTGTGCGTTTGATAACGGATCAGATCTGGACCTGAAAAATTGAATTTGACAAAAAAAAAAAAAGCTCTGCAAAACCTGCTGGCCCTACAGTAGTGAGAGAAAACATGTATATGGACCAAATCATAGCTTTTGTCACTGAAGTTTCAATTTCATTCCAGGCATTATTTAAAAGAGGCCAGATTATGGCATCTCAAAGCAGTTTATTACTGTATTCTAGAAGATTTAGGTGATGAAGAGCGCAACAATATCCACAACCTTCGACTGTGGGGCATATTACAGCTTATTGTCTGTACCCTGTGCTGCCATGTGATTTATGATATGTCAGCTGGTGTTTACTCCACTTCCTTGCTTTCTAAACATCAAATTGTATCAGCTGTAAACAGGATCACCCCTTGTTTGGGCTTCAAGAGAGCATGCTGTTTGTATATGCAAAATGTTTTATTGTTCAGTCTGGCTTGTGTTACAGGTAGTGATGATTAAAAGCAATGGGAACATTATTATGACATCATTTCTTCTGATAAACTTGTTTCACGGATTGAAATTTCCCTAACAACCTTGTCTTATTCATTAACAATGTGTAGCTGTAGGGGGAAAGTGCAGGCGCATCAGTCCAACACGTGAAAGCACTGATCATGGCAGTCTGAACTCAAGCTGGAGAAGTCCGTAAGCTGAGCACTGAGTTTGTTACATGTGTCATCTTTCAATAGTGAGTTCACTGACGGGCATTATTGCATTTAAATATCTAAAGGGACAGTTGATCCCAAAATCAAAAATGCATCATTTTGGATTCATACCTCATACCTGTTGTCGAAACATGAAACTTCTCTCAACAAGGTCTGTGGATTACCGGGTCTTGCTGTTAAGTTTTTCAAATGCGGTTGACGCTTTGGGCACCACAAGCCGAGTGCCATATAGTCCCACGATATTCAAGAGAAGACGGACATCTCTACGGCCGGTATCTAAAACAAACTCACACCAGAATAATGTCGATTGACGAAGGCACTACATGTAAGATGAAAAAAAATGTATATTTTTGATTTTGCGGAGAGCTGTCCCTTTCATCAGAATCAGCCGTGGCCGCGATATAATTTAGTGTTGTCCTTCTGTCCGGTCCATTCCGGTGAATGCAATATCTCAGGAACGCCTCGTGGGGATTTCTTCAAATTTGGCACAAACGTTCTGCTGTTTTACCTCTCACAGACTGCACACCTGGCTCTTGTTATCGTTTAAGAGGCTGATGAAAGTATAGGAGAAGCCTCGTAAACTGTGATTGCACCGTCCGCTTTGTGACCGGCTCGCCTCACACCTGATTACACATCGGGGAAAGGTATAGGCTACAGTGTGAGCCTTGGAGACTAGTCTGGCTTCTGATTGATTTTGAGATTGTATTGATCCTCAGGCTTATCAATTCTTACCTTTTAACCCCTTGTTGGTATCAGAAGTTTCAAATCTTTTCTTCCTTTTCCTTAAATTAGGTGTTTTGTGCCTCACCGGCCACAAGAGGGCAGGGTGACTTATGAGTGTTGTATTTTACGAAGGTCTTAAATGTGTGTGTGTGTGTGTGTGTGTGTGTGTGTGTGTGTGTGTGTGTGTGTGTGTGTGTGTGTGTGTGTGTGTGTGTGTGGGTGTGTGTGTTTTTTTTAAATCAACACTATGATTGTCACGAATACACAAAACAAGCAAACTATTGAATAATGCTACATAAAGCTGCAGGCATGATATCTTCAGGATGCCATGAGATGAGCATTCAATGAACACAGTGTCTCCAGCATTCAGTTCAGACTTGTTTGAGACACTTGGGCGCCCTTGTCCATGTTGGGTCAACTATCTCAGAACAACTACAGATGACTGACTATTTTCTCTCATTCAGGTGCAGAGAACGCAGGTCTGCAGCCAGCTGGTCTGCTGCGTTGGCTTTACGATCCGTACAATAGCGTACCTTCTACCTTTAGGCCCTCGATTCGGTTCAGGACAGTGTGAACATTTTATAGAAGACGTGACCCGCCACACAGTCGTTGTCAGCAATTGTGTTCGAGGTCAGCTTGGTGCCCAGAGTTATGGTTCACTTTGAAGGGAGAATGTGCCACCCACACTGCTAAATCTACAGTTTGTCACACTTTTCAGAGTTTCAGAGTGGCGCTGAATGAAGGTCAAAATGCATGCATTGCATTCGCTGGCTTTGTAGTTCATGCAGACTCCGTGGGTAGGCAGGGGGAGGACAAGAGTTGTTGTCACAGCCCGAGGAGGCTGTGTTTACTGACAGCAGAACACACCCCTGCAGATGCACCAAGCTAAAACAAAAAAGTAATCGGTACCAAAGCATTGTTAGTTCTTGTTTTTGCTCAGCACAGCCCTTTTAACTCAAAGCATTGTCTTAAGCCCCCAGGCAGGGCAGTCTTCAGTAAAGACAAAAAATAGGGCAAAAGCCTATGTGTAACTTTCCAGGTACAAGCATAGACTTCGATTAATTACCACTAATTACTTTTAACTTCGTCACATTAACTTGTTTCACACATTTTATTACTTATTTGCCCAATTTAGGCGCAGGATATTCCATTAAAGTTTGGCAATATCCATCAGTTATTAAATTAACAGTGGCTGCAGTCCATTAATATCCTAATTTGCAGTTTCATTAACCGTTATCTGATCATTGATGTAATCTGCTCACAACCGGTTCGCCCACTGTTTTGTTCTGTGACCTGCTGAGGAATCCTTCCTCGTTCATGGAATACATGGAATTAAAATGTGCTGCAGATCCTTCATCCAAAATGCTTCTGCTTTCAAGTTTGTCATACTTGATTGCTGTCTAACGCTCATTGGGGTGATGAGTGCAGTAGAGCACACCTCTCTGCAGGTTTGAGCATGTGAGCCACACGGTGGACCCCACCTCATTAACCCTCATTTGACCCATCACATTTCCTAATGGAGCTACCTGGGGACTTAAACCTTCTGGTCTCTAGATCACTTCCTAATATTACCACAAGGCTCATGCTGGCTTGAGTTATTCCCCTGGCACACCCATGACAGACACCTCAGTGTTTTTGGCAATTTGAAACACTTCATCTTAACGTGTTTGTTTAAAATCGCAAGAAAGTGTTTCATTTCTTTAATTAAAAGAGATTTACTGTCCTAATTTGAATGAACCTCAAGCTATGAGCTTTTTTCCCAAAATTGATCCATGCACATATTTATGCACCTGGGCTACAGAATTGATGAAGATGAAGTGTGCAGACAATTTTGCGAGATGCTTGAAATATTTCATGCTTGCTTTGTCATAATGACTGTATTTCACCTGGATAGAAACCAAAAATAAAAAAAAATATGAAACTCCTAGACTGTTAAAAGACAATGATGTAAGCCTCAAGGACATGCACTAATCTTGGATTGGATTTTACACACGGGCAAATTCAAAAGGATTGCATGGCCGCTAAACCCGCAGCGACGACAAAAAAGAAACCGTGTCAATCTTAAAGCAACCGCAAAGGTCGAAATTAACCCGTAACATGCGCTGCCAAGCAAATAGTGCCTCTGTGCTCCTGTTCTATTTTCACATCATTAAATGAGGTATTATGCAGACATTTGGTGCACATTTGGTCCCTTTCTATGCAAATATGCCTCATTGCAAAAAAAGTCAAATTCACAAAGTTCAGCGCTCCACACGCAGTTACAGTGAAATCATTAGCATCTTCAGAGAGTTGGTGGTAACTCAAGCGTATAAGGGATCTCCGCTCAACTTTATTGATTTTGAGATGCAGTGACAGGAAGCAATGAAAAATAAATGAGTAAACCTCCCCTACATGAAAATACACAACACAAAAAAAAACAAGATTTAAATTATCAATGAAATCTCGCTGCAGTGTCCATTAATTGGGAGACGCACTTGTCGTTTCGGCCGCTGTGGGATGGCTGCAGGTATTTGATTAACTCAAAAAACTGTCTCATATGTCTCAAAAAACTCTTGAAATTCATATTTTCCTCATTTATGATATATTATTTTACCCACCCGGCATTTTTGTGCTGTGGGCACAATGAAAGGAGAGAAGTTAACTGGCTCCAACCCGGCCTTAATCAGCTGACTTTCACCCCTCACAACCGTCACATTGGCCTCCAACGCAGTTATACTTTGCCACATGGGAAATTACAATCAGATGAAAAAAGGGCAAATTGCACTACAGCTGCAGTATGTGTTTGCACAGTAATATCATTTTCTCAGTATCTTTGGTGAATCGGACCTTGAGACGGAGCAGATAGCGATTGCAAATGACGCGCAAGTCATATTTTCATAAGCAGCCGCTGTCCGCTCTTTGTGAATTTGCCCCTGAGGATCTCCAATCCGTGCACTGGTCCATTAGTATTGACCCTGAGAGCTGAAAACAAGACCCCTCAAACTGAATATTGATGCCAGGCATTGTGTGCAGGATGATTTGTGCGGCACATGCTTCCCCATTGATCGTTTATTACAGCTGCACGCTATGAAAAAAAGGCTTCATCCATCACCCAGCAGTAATGAGTTTTTACATGCAGACTCGATTCGGGGTCCAGGCATCTCGTATGGGCTGTCTCTGAAAAAGACAGCGTTTGAGCAGCAATCACAGCTTATTATGTGACAGCGCTGAAGGACTGGGGAGAAAGTGAGGCTCGATGCTAGATGCAGGATGGGTGGGTGAAGGGGTGACCAGTGTTTGGTGCAGCCGGGGACCTTTGCTAAGCTACCAGTCTAGCGTTCCTCAACCCTACAGGACAAACACCGGATCAATGATAGAGCTTCGACACATGGTGGCAAAGACGAATGTGCTTCCGTTGAAACGCAGACAGAAATCCTGGTGTGAGGTTATGCATGTACACTAATGAGCTGTGCTGCCGCATGTTGTAGCGGCGATTAGCATCTCTTCTCGACATTGATCCCTGCAGGATAAAAACGGGAAGGAAAGAGGAAGGTGACCAACAGCAGCAGCAGCAGCAGCAGAACATCGTGGCTCTGTTTGAAATCACATATGTACAACTCCTACTAAGGATGGCGTGAAATGGATTATGTAGTCGCGCAAAAATATTTAAGAATTTTAATTTTCTTTAAAATAATACAGGGAAATTAAATTACATTTGAAACGATTTCAAATCAGCGGTAGCTTTGATCGTCTACGTCATACAGTCATTAGATGCATATAAGACATATTGCTTGAGTATACTTCAGTGTGAACATTTTTCATACGCAATCGTTATTTTAGCACACAGTATGCAGTACATAGCGATTCAGTAAGTAGTACGATTTCGAACACAGCCCATGACACTCCATCCTGGCATCACTCCGGGAAGTTCAAGGTCTTTTTAGAGATGTTCACTTAAAGCTATACGGAGCCTCCTGTGGACCTTAATTTGAATCACATGGACATGTTTTTCCCCCCATTTGGATGAATTAAAATCCCAGTACGGAAATCGGAATTATTCACAGCTGTTTTTGCCCCCGAAGGTTTGGCTCCCGCCTCTTAGCGGGAAGCCAAAGATGGGTTATGTCCCGACAGCTAATGATAACAAAGCTGAGTGCCCCTTGCCCCCTCAGGACGCACTCTATAGCGAGATGTGTTTTGACTGAGCTAATGAAAATTTGTCGGGTAAATCTGATATGTTGGACTTGACGGCTAGACCTGTTGTAGTGTAGGTCTGAATCCATAGAGGCCCCATTAAAGTGGATACACTGCCTGCGCTGATCAATACCCTAACACAAATGAGAAACGGCATCATTTTTATTGATGAGGAGCTCCTCTGACTTTATAGGAAAGCTCTCAATAGACACTCCCAGAGAGGTTTATCTTCATCACATTGTGTGTGGTTTAATGTGCCTTTACTTAAATACACAAGCATGACTTAAAGGGATTAAAAGGTTCCCTTATGCTATCTGATGCAATTATGGGGAAGCTTTTAAGATAAAATAGGAAAAGATAAAACTGTAATCATCTCTGCGGGGATATGGTTGTTGGAGCAACGATGAGTACGAGGATACATTAGTGGAATAATGGTACAGGAACAGAAAAACGAGAACATCACAGAAATAGAGCATAATGTGGGGTTATACAAAAACACCATAGCCGTACATTTTCATTACAGTTTACAACAAAAAATGTTTGGGCAAAATAGGTTTTTCCTCGAAAATAAATTGCCTTGACTTCTATTAACATAAGGCATGTACGTGCAGGGATTTCCTGTTTCTTTAATATCCTTTCTGTCTTGGAATTTAAACTGTAAACCAAGACACCAAAGAAACTGGATTTGTTTTCATATGTATTGTGTACATTGACAGTAACATGGATCGTAGGAAGGCAGAGCTCCTGAATCAAATGAGCTTTGTATGTTTTGCTGTGGAGACACAACAGGCCATTTGTACACAGTCTGTCATTTGCAATCTGGTCGATCTGCAGTGAATAGCCTGTTCCGCAGGGCTGCCTCCAGAGAATGGAAGCTCATACAGCTCTGAAGCCCAAAACAACAGAGGAGAATCTCTTACATTGTATCTCTGGGTATAAATTTGCATTTCTAATTTCTCTTGGCGTTCAGCAGGCAGCCCCACAGGCCAATACAGATGTCTCTGGCAATGACCTAACTCTTCATTAATATGTATGCTGACAACCAACCAAAAAGAATAATCAAATTGCTCCTCTCTGGTTTCTGTGAGCTTCCAGAGGACCAGGGAGAGAGCGACGAGCTGTCCAAGTGTACGTCATGAATTCCCCTCTCCTCCTCTTGCTTCTTCTTCCCGATCCATCTGGACCAAGTGGGGGTGGTCTGCTCTTATTAAGAGACATTTGAAGAGGATCCTTTTACCTGCTTCGTCTTTAATGTAATTGTTTAAGTATCAGAGCTCACATCGTACCATGTCAGAAAGGGAAACCTCTTTTGTTGGAGAAGAGGAAACAGTGATGTGATTGTTCAGCGGTTTTCTTTTCTTTCTTTTTTTTCTCCTTCGGTCACATCTTAGACAAGTTAACCTCTTTAATTAAGAGTACTTAGCTGTGTGGGCCCAGGATGGGGCAGGAAGCGATTGTTGAGACCCTGCCAAGCTGGATCAGGTTTCTCGGCGGCCCATGCCTCCAGCCAAGGCTGAATGGGAGGTTGGCTTGTCAGCAGATGCTGTGCTGAGGGATCAGTGTCTCTCTGTTGGGTTACAAGAGCCCTTTTCCTCAAGACAAGAGAGGGAGAGAAAAAAAAGGACGAGTAAAGGGTGTAGTGGCGAAACAAGGATGAGGGAAAACTTGTATTGTGAGATATGCGCTCTGATGTTCGAAACTGAATACTTGGCATAGTCTGTCACTTTGTTTCTGGCCCAGTGAGCATGTCAGCACAGCATTGTCCTCTGTTGGGATATCATCAGTAGCAGTGCAGTATATCAAAATCTTCTTAAGAGCACGACACAAGCCAGTCACTTAGCGCGAGAGCAGGAATTTGCCCGAAGTGCGGCAGTATTGTACAGCAGCAGGAAAACACAGTTTAAACACGTGCACTCTGGGACAAGATCAAAGAAAGCAAACTCTGTCAGAGAAATCAGATGTTTTCGTGAAACACTGCGGTATATGCTGTGGCTGATATGTTTTGAGTTGCTTGCACTTACATGGCTGTCAAAAGTAAATATGAACGCTCCGCATCCATAAAAGATGTGTCGAGCTGTTGTGAATTTTTCATCTCGCATAAGCCCCATATAATGAATCACAGCTCTAAGTCTTCAGTTCCGGCAATAATAAGATCCAGCCTGCTGGGTACGCACGGTAATTTCATCCAGCGTCTAACCCTAAATGAATACATGCGTCATGTGGTTTATATACTGTATCTGTATTAGTTTCCCCAGAGCTCCAAGAAAGACGCCTCTAATTTCAGTTTTTGATATCCTTAGTATGCTTTATGCTTGTGGTGACATGGAATGTTCTCAGGGGACAGCCCCATAATCTCCATGTTTATTGGTCTGTTTGCCAGACACAAGAGTGAGACGACTCCGCTGCAAAACATGCAGCGTAGACACGGCGTGATACAGTTACAGCTACAGAAGCAAAAAATGTCTAACGTTACAGTACAAACCTATATGATGCCACGATTTATTTTACTGCGTCAGCTGGTGAGTTCACTGCAGTTTAACACATTTGTATGACCTGTTGTCACCATGAAATGTAACTTTTTATGTTTACATAAGACATTGAGCACACAAACTTAATTTAAACTTGTTATTAGTTTTCATTTTTCACTGACATTCTTCATCTTCCTATCTTGTTATAACTTATTATTATTAATATTGTGTTATTATTTGTCTTTTTTATTATATATAACAATACACTAACATAGACGGATACAATCTTTCATCACTGCATTTTTCTTCCTTCATATATATATATATATATAAATATATATATATATATATATATATGTATATATATACATATATATATATATATGTATATATATACATATATATATATATATATATGTATATAACAACATATATACGTATATATATGTATATATATGTATATATATACATATATACGTATATATATGTATATATATATGTATATATATACATATATATATATATATGTATATATATATATGTATATATATACATATATATATATATATATGTTGTTATATACATATATATATATATATATATATATATATATATATGTTGTTATATACATATATATATATATATATATGTATATATATACATATATGTTGTTATATTGTTATTGTACATTAGGTCAATGTTACGTTTCAGTTTGCGGCTGTAGCATCTCGAAACAGCAGCAACAGTTGGCGAGGCCCAGCGCTGCTGCTGCGGCGGGGAGTGAATGGAAGGGACCACAACATGCGACAGCTGGTTAATTCTTATCTCATTTGTCGCTGATAAACAGTAAGTTTATCAAATGTGGTGCTCCGTATTGTTATTTTTCAAGTTACTTCATCAGAAACCTTAAATGAAAATGTTTTGCAAAGATTTGGTTCATTTTTCAACTTAAAAAAAACAAGTCTCCCTTTTTATGTCCCTTCCAGCTGCTCTGTACATCCCAGATTTAATAATAATAATAATAATGTATTTTATTTGTAACGCACTTTTCATTTTTTTTTTTTAAATCTCAGAGTGCCACAGAGCCAGTACATAGTAAAAACATAGTAAAAAGCATAGTTAAAACATAAAAAAACTATAATAAAATAAAAACCAGTGAATGAACAGAAACATTTAACAACAGAAGTCATTTCGATACCTTATTGTAATAAATATATAAACTAAATTATTTAAAATATCCGATATTGCCACAAAGCATCCCTGCTCATTGCCAAATGCCTAATACACCCAGAAATATTAAACAGACAGAAACCTCAAAATAAGTTGTATGTAAATATTATCTAATGACAATATTTATGTCATTCAGAGAAAACATCATGATATTTCCCAACCCTATACTATTTCCTCTTATTTTTCTTTCTTATCTTTAAGAAGTAATAAAAAAACCCTCTTTTGTTGGAGAAGAGGAAACAGTGATGTGATTGTTCAGCGGTTTTCTTTTTTTTAATGTATAAACATGTCTTGATTCATACAGAGGAATTGTGTGCATGTAGGACTCCGTATACTCCGTGTGACAGTGTACCTTGCCCACTATATCTCCTTAATGGTGACTTCTTCTTTACCTGTGAACTGAACCTGGCTACCCTCTTAGTGTGTCAGTGTCCTGAAACACACCCATATAGAGTTTCCTTGTCATGAACCAACATATACACACCGAGGTCTACAAGAGTTCAAAGTTCTTGGGTGTCCTACGGGACAAACCAGAGTGAAAGGATCTGCTTATTTTGGTCAAAATTACTTCAAATGACTTTAAAATTACACCCTCCAAAGTCTAGACTCTTTGAGAATGCACGATAATGCCCATATGGTAATAACATCCATTAAAATGAGGCGTACGGCCCCATCAAAATCTCCGCTAGAGCCGCGTATTTACCTTTTACAGGGGGGAGAAAAAAAGCGTGTTGCAGGTAACGTTTAAAATTTGCACCTGTAGATGTCGCCTAAGTGTTTCCTGTACAACATTTTTCTGTGATCAAATGAAATCGATGGCTGTGTCTAATTGGCTTTTCTCTTTGATCTGGGATCAATCTTTACCATATGAGCTGAGGTTTTGGTTGAAGGGAAAATTGAGAGGGATGGCAACCTCATTTCCCAAGTTTACCACAGGGTTCAAGCGTCTATAGCCTGTGGGCAGTGCCTTGTTGTGTGCTCTGGTTATGTCTGTCTGCTACCCTCCTCCTCCTCCTCCTCCTCTTGTTTCTTGTGTTTCTCCATGCTCTCTCAGGAATATAGTGACCCCGCCGGGCCATTGAAGTATTCACCTTTTAAGACCTTTTGAAGCTAAAGGTGGCCGCCTCACTAATATCTCACAGATTAACAACTAACCACATCCAACATGACGCACATGTCCACGCTCCACTCCTTTTTTTCCAAGCCTGTGCTTGATTTGTACTCATTTACAACAATGTGACCTAAGGGTAATGAGCATAGATAAAATAAAAAGCTTGAGGCTTGTTTTTCAGTTTGTTTTTTATGTTCTCTGCATCTAAAACAGACCCTCCATTGTTATAGACTCCCACTATCCAACATACACAGAGATATTTTTGCATCTTGAGATGTTTAATGGCAATGTCAACAGCAGCAGCAGCAGCAGCGGCTCAATTGAAATGGAAAACTACTCTGAAATCAGAAAGGGGCTCTTGCTAGCTGCCTGTGAAAGCACTCAGGCTCATCTGGAGCTGTGGGCCGCAGCACAGGGGGAATTCAAACCCCACCTGTAACTCATTATACCCAGGCCCGGCACTATGCACCATCCACATTTTGATCTTTCTCCATTTCGTCTGAAATAAGTTCCACGAAAAAGAGCAACGGATTCAGGGCGTTAGTGTGTTAGGCTCAGCGGCCGACACAGCTGCCTACACCGACTTCCTTTTCCCCTAGCAGGCCCCTGACTGTGGAAGATTAGAGACAGATTGCAGCTTGGGACTCTGGCCTTGCTGTATTGAGAGAGAAAAAATGACAAAGAGCATTCCCCATCCCTAGTCCGCAGATTTTGTACCGATTTAGTTTTTAAATTACAGTTAAAGCGAAGGAATGAAACCATGAAACAGAAGCAGGTTGTGTTAGATGTTTCTTTTTTTCCTTTTTACATTGTTCAGCAGGATGCGAGAGTTGCACTTGGCGGCAGATGCTTGTATTGACATTGTGACAGTTTCAAACAAACATCTTGTACCTCTGCGGTGCTGTTTTGTAATGAAACTACACAGACGTGTATATATTGCATAGCGCATGAAAACAATGTAGTGCAATGTCTGGAAGACATTACCGAATGTTACAGTATAATGAGATCATTTAAAAAGACAAATTATAAAAGCTGCTCTGAAGACACTTCTTTGTATTGTTGGCAATGCAATTGCGTCATTCTGTATTTGATTAAGGTAAGCAACGAACACGCACACTCAGAGATCAAGTATCCTCTTTAATTATCGTTTTATATATTTTTTCAAACATACTCACGAAATGTCTGTGGAATGGTTGCATTTCACGAACGTACCCTCCGGCAGGGGTTTCGGGTTTGGTTTTCCCTGTCTGACAGCTACAATGCTCAAAACTTGGCATTGCCGCTCTCTGGGCTGCATTCCAGAAAGCCCAAAAAATGCTCCAAAATGTTCAATGTCGATCCTTCATTCTCTAGTTTAGACACAGCATTAACAAGCGAGCTGCTCGCCGCAGAGTCAGATGGATTGAGTTAAATGAAATGAGCCGGACTAATATGATTATTATATAAAGCGTTTCATGGGGGTTGCTGATAAGGTTTTGCTGAATATACAGGTATGTTTAACATTCAGCTTATTCCGTACTGTAAGGCAAATTGCCTTTTGTGTCTTTGTATGGGAAATGTGTTGCCTGCAATAACAACTGGCTGACAAAGTATCAATTTGGCCCTAAGATGGTGATTGTTGGTTCTTTTTTGTTTCCCTCATCAGCACAATTAGTCCCATTTATTTCTTCCGTCTTCTGCTAACCAGCCACTTTCCTTCGGAGAGCCAATTCCATCGCAGTGCCATTTCGTCAGGGTTAATAAAAACGCAGAGCACGATGCAATTTCATGAGGAATTCCTTTTGCTGGGAAGGATACGAGTGGGGAAAACAACGCTCTTTTTGCATTTATATTTTGCATTAGTAAATGCAAAACCCCCTTTAAACATAGTGTATTCGATCAACATTGTGGAGATGTCTAATTTCAAAATAAGAGGAAAATTAAAAGTCGACAAGCTGCTAATAGCGAGAGCCTCGTCTGGCTCACCGTGCAGCCGTTTAAGTTCGGTTAATTAACGCACATAGTAACTTTCCTAGCAACTGCAAAAGTATCCATCTTCACAACTCATAGGGAACTGACTCGTCAAAATGTATTCTTCTTGAAACAAGTTGAAGAGAAATATTCCAACAGAATCGAATCATCTTATTTCAATCAGGAGAGACTTGTTTCATAAGTTTAACAATGATTTATTATACAAGCGTCAAATATGCAAAAGTGCAAAGTCTTTGGCGATTGGACTCCATCCTGAAGTACTATCACCGAGGGTAGGGATACTGAGGTCCAACAGGCCTAATCCCCCCTGGAGTCCAGACACTGGTGGTGGTGATGAAAGGAGTTGCTGCACTGATGATGCATCAGGAGCCTGACTGTGATGCTGACTGGAGGTGACTGGGGTGGAGGAGGGTTGCATCTGCTTAGCTGAAATGACACCTGACAGCAGCAGAGAGGAGAACACTATTTAAAGATTGACAGCAACGATATGATTGGCTTGAGGACCCGGTGTGCCGAATCTGGTTGGTTACTTAAAAGTGCACGCCCCCAATCAGCTGATAGAGTACGTACAAGGAGAGGAAAGACAGTGATTACTAGTGAGTGTCTTCCTGATTGAACTTGCGCTTGAGCTACATTTGTTTTCAATGACAGTCATCTACTGGCCTAACTTTTGTCTTTTTTTCCTCAAATGTATGACTTTTGTTTTTTGGGATTCCTTAAACACTTGAAATAATAATAAATGACTTATGTAGGTAATTTTACGGAATACATACAACAGCATGGACAGTGATAACGGCAGGTGTTTGGTTACATACAGGAAGGTTTCCATGTGCCTTTCTGACCTTGGGCTCGTTTCCCTGTTGGCCCCCTGCAGCATACAGGAGCCCTCTGTGAGATGACTGATGCCTGACCCACACGTGTACAGGACTTGCATTGGTAGAAAGAAATCGTTCATGCTGTCATACATGTCTTTACAGCATTTGTTGTTTTATAGTTTTGAGGAGCGATTTAAATGCAGTCATTGAAGAGCGAAGGCTTTAGAGGACTGGTTGTGAGGTTCAACATATAATGTATGCCAAAAAGAAGACCCTTGTGGATCGGACTGATGGTTTGTTTTGGTGGTTCATTAGCAACATATTATACATTTGTATGCACACTAACTGCAGCTGGTGTGAAAACAATGATTGAAAGAGAGAGAGAGAACATCAGGCCAATGTGCATGCATCTTCCTGTGCATTTCAACTTCTCCTCATTTGTATTAAGCACCTGGCCGGTACTTTCAACGTGCTGACACTGTCTCGCTGCTGAATATCAAAATGAAACAAACATGCCAGTGTTTCCTCAGGACACCTTGTGAGAGTGGCTTTCCGAGTCTGAATGAGCTCCCCTGTGGAGATGCCAGAAGGAGAGCCGGGCTCGGCAAGGCCAGGTGATCTTACCTGCCGACAGATGATAGCTGCATTGTTCTCTCTGACTCCTCTGTTTGAAAAGTCCTCTGGATTCAATCGCAAATGCCCCCGCTGCTTTGATACAGTTGCCTGGATACCAAGTCCACCTGGACTAGCATATGGGCGCAGCATGCCCCTCTTCATGTGAGACAACCACGCAGCCAAAACAATCTTTTCCTTCCTCCCTCGCCCCCTCCTTCCTTCTCTCTGTCTCTCCACCTTTCTGTTGATATCGTACTTACTTTTGTCCCACTGAAAACTATTTTCCCGTGATACAGTGGTACGAATAACTTCAACGAAACAAAACAACAACAAGAAAAAGATTATAAAGATTATACCGCAATGGCACAGTTGCAAATGAAAAGTAAACAGCTCCAGCATGGAGCTGATACACCTCAAACTGCCTCCGAGGTCTTAATTCTGTCACTGATGAGGTCGGCCTGCGTGTCTCCAGCTCTAATCACTTCTGCAGATACTCTGAGAATAGACGTATGAGGGTCTCGCCATTCTTCTGAACACAGCTTGTGAATGTTACAGTGACAGGCGGAGAGGTATAGCTATACCAAGTAATTATGCCCCGGATGAGTGATGGGTCCTAGCCAGTGACTGACGGGGAGGTAAGGTTACACTGCACAGCCCCTTGGAGACATGGCTTCAAGATGTAGAGAACCAGGCAACTGAGATATAAATCATTACATGTTGCACAGACTGCTGGGGATGACACAGAGCGGACAGACCGCGTGGGCCCGGGAGGAAATCGTAGGACAATAAGCAGCTCGTGACAGTACGCATGTCAATTCATCTGACGGACCCGCTGATGGAGATAACAGCTTGTGTCTGTGTATGACTAAGTGCTTTGCATCACAAAAGAAAACCACATTTTAGAAACTCTGGACAAGTTCTTGTGTCATAATATCTGCGCTGGGTAGTAAAGATTTGTTGATATTTTAGATTTCAGCAAAATAATAAGAGAATATGCCAATTATTGGTTAAAATCTAGTATTCTACACAGTGTAAAACTTGCTTGTTCGTAGTCATCAAATATGAATAGAAACAGAAAGAATATTTAGACACGAGCTGTTAACAAAGCTCATGCATTCAGAATGTTTGTCCCTCGTGTCAGCGCAGTGTGAATGAATGAATGAGTGCATTTAGTGCTGAACAACTAGAAATGAATGCGACACAAATGCATATTTTGACTTCAAAGACATGCTCACACACTGGCCTATTTCTCTTTGAACTGTCTCATTACATTTCAGCACAGCGGTGCTAAGAGTCCAGATACTCGCAATTTGTTTTTCAATTGTGTATGCACGAGGCTGCTCTGTCCTTTGGTCGAAAGAAAGATTCTCACAAAAGTGCATGAATGGGGATGAAGGCACAGAACCTACTTATGTAGAATTTCCTTTTGAACCGACCTTTTATGAGGTTTCGACACATGAAGACATGGCAGACGCAAACTCAACACTCCAGTTCAGTGAGTGTTGCAGCAGGGAGTGATGAGAGACGAGATCAGAGGTCAGCGAGACATGTGGTGAACTCTGTGGACGGCTCAGGTTAGACAACAGATGCAAACACCTGCAGCTGCAACAGGGTCGCCTGTGTCAGGCCGATGTTGACACGGCCACTCACTGATCAGATTAGCATTTGTTGAAAATAAAAACTGTCTGGAGCTTTTAGATTGGTAGGTTATTAAGCATTATACCCATATGAGGAATTGATAGTTGGTAGTGGTTGTTGGCAATTACAACAGCAGTCAAAACTGTGAGGTGAAATTAAGTGTAGACTGCATTTCTTATGGATTTTTGAGGCATAAAACTACATGGGATCACGTTTGGTGTTGCACTTGTGTGTTCAACTGTTCTTCTGAAATTCCAGATGTTTCAAAACTGTACTCTATACATTTTGCTTACATTTATTTGGAGATAGACCCCAGCTGAATTTCAGGAGCAGGACCACACCTCAGCCACTCGCCCACTTCCGGCCACACTCCTATAAATATCGACCCACTCTAAGCCTCGCGTTTTCTGCATAATTTGTTCTTGTCTCGGGATACACAGATTTGATACAACAATTTTTGACGACTCGAGAATTGATAGAAATTATAAAAGAATCCCTCCAAAATACCACATTAAGAGGTCAAGACCTTGAGGCCATAGGAAAAGTCATAATGCTTTTCGATATCAAAATGTATTTGACAGTCTGGAGATTTCTGTAAAAATTGCATTTTTTGCTGGATGGATGGCGCGCACTTCTGGGGACTGACTTCATCAGACATGAATACAATTGCGCTCATTCAATCCACTCTCTGATGCAATTCCAAGACTGTTTAGAGACCCCAGTATGCAGAAATATTCAAATTCACTTTTGGAACAGGCCAAAATAAAACATTTGTACTGCATGCCAAAAGAAAGCTTGGGTTTTGGCCCAAACGGAAAGGGATTTCGTCTAAAGTGGGCATGGTTGTAAAACCTATATATTTCCTTGTAAAATGTCCCGTGTAATCGGTAACTCCGGTGTAACGTCACGTATTAACCAGTGGGAGAGTTCCCTCGCTATCGCATCCCTAATAACAGCTGATGCTTCCAGGATTGTTTTATATCTCTTAAATATGTCCTAGTCGCTTGAATACACACATAAAATAGTCGAAGAGAAGATTTCTCCACTCTCACTTTTGTCAAAATGGACAATTATAGGGAGAAGTAGTCTAAAAACTGTTAAATAATTCAGTGCTGACGATAACAATTTATTTTAAATTCCTACTGTTAATATTTTGTTTTAAACTGTCGTTTTATCTCAGTCTTTCTACAAAAACCTCCCAACATTTGTCTCTGGGTGGTTGGAGCTCACGGAGCAGCAGGATGAATAAAACATGACTCGGGTGCATCGTTTAGCCGATTCCGCATCAAATCTGGTCTGTGCTCAGCTTGAATAATGTAGATGGGTCCCAACGAAAAGGTCATTGGATATTACCTTTCATTTCGAGCTTTAATGTATTTTCTCCAAACAGGTGGTATCTATTGCAAACAATGTAAAGTCAGCAGGCTCCTCAAGAGCCACCCAGGCAGATCTGAAAAAGGAGAGTTGGTAGCATCTCAACGCACAGTGACACTTTAAAATGTCTGACTGCAAGTGTACAATGAATTACTGGCTACTATGTGCATTGCTTTCACAACAAGTTACAGTGACATCTTAAAAGTAAATTATAATAAAATGACAGCTGTCTACTCCGACGTCACAGTTACATGTATGCCATCAGATCCCTGTGATATCGCAGTATGCTGCTGTAGAATTAGTGATTACTGTTTTGAACTGTGATTTTACATTGATGTACGCATCAGATTACTGTGATGTAAAGGGTGTAGTATTACTGTATGAACTGTAGAAATAATGAAATTCAGGAGCCTGCAAATAACTGTACACAATGTACACATGATACTGTAATATTGTAAAATCGTGTAAATTTGACTTTTTCGTAGTTTTCAATAATAATAATAATGTATTTTATTTGTAACGCAGTTTTCATTTTTCTTTTTTAAATCTCAGAGTTTCAACTGTTGGCCAATCACAAACCTAAATCATCTGTGTCATAGTCCCTCCTGCATATGAAAATGAAGTTATGAATACAGTATTATATTGTGAAATATTATAGTTATAACTTCTTACAGTTAAATCCTGGGAATACTTTGCCATGTGTTTGTTGTCTTTACTCATCATAAAACCAAAGACAGGGAAGGAAGTGCCATTTGGAAACGCTAAATCCTCCGAAGTTCAAACTCTTGAAGTTGTTTTCTTTTTATTTCAAAATCCTAAAGTTTTCTTCTGAATTGCTCCAATCAACATATGTCATCAGTGATAACGGCTGCTGATAGTGTCCTTACAGGATTACAAACCAGTTATAACTGAATATTTTTTGTCACCCTCATTTATTTCAGATAATGGGTCCCAGTGTGCCGCGTCATCTTCATGAACTTCTGCCACAGGTGTCAACGACACCGCTCTCATTGCACTAAATGAAACAATCACTCTTAGAATCATAACGGGCTGCAATTAGTTAATTACACAAGCAAGAGCAATTAGGAGGCGAGGCAAACAATACTACGTGACTGGAAACAGCCGAGGGAGTTCTCCTGTTGTCAACACTGATTAATTCAGCTGAACGCTAAACTTATTTGCCCCACAGAGTACAGCACCGTTGACAGCTCACGTGTCACAAACAATTTGCGTGACATCCACCCAGGGATATGACATAACAGATCCTTCGGGTGGTGAAAAGAGGCAGGGACCTGTTCAGCAGTGAGTTCTGGTCAAATGGAAATGCCCATTTTTTTCTCTTTTACCAGCTGTTCTTCGGTAAGAGGAGACTCACAACATCTTCACCAGCAGGTGTTTGACAGGTAATTTGCTGCTAATGTATGTGGCAGTTTTGGGCATGCCATGGATCCTGGGTCATAGTTCAAACTGGACATCCTGTAAAAGTGTTACCGAAGCAGACCGGCTCGACGGCCTCCGCTGGGAGGGTAGAATAGCTGGAGGGGAATGAGAGCGAGGGAGAGGGAGGGGAGGAGATGGTGTCAGAGGGACAGAAAGATAGCGCCAGAGCGAAGAGATCGCCCACGGGCAAATTCACGCCAGCCTGAGGCTTCCAGGCGAAGCTTAAAAGCTTGATGGAAATGTGTAAGTAAAAGTGCATTTGTAGCCAGAGCTGTGGTAGAAGTGGACTGGAGTTTTACTGGCAGCGATTTCTCTCAGGTTTAGCAGAGAACACACACAGCACCTCCAAAACCGCAACACAGCTGCCAGCAGAAATACCCTAAATGAGGCATTTCTGGCAGGGAGGCGAGAGAGGAAACAGATCAGACACGTGCAGGTTTAGTGCTTTTCAGTTAACGTTTGTCTAATTATGAGGATTGATACTACACTAATATAGGCTTGACTTCTTTGCACCTTCTTACTCCTCTGGCCATTCATCTCTGATGTACACACACACAAGTAAAGTCCACACACAGGCTAAGTTTTAATTAGATTCTATATATTAATTTCTCTCTTTTTTTTTTTTTTTCAAAAGCCAATAGAAGTCCACAGTGTTAATTTGTTTCAAGTAATTGAAAAGGATGTGATTACACCTGCGGAATATCAGTGACTGGGCCTGGAAAAGGAAGTTTGCATCTCCAGCCACTGAACAGTCTTTGCATTGATCCTTTTTTGTTTTTGAATAACGCTGATCGATCTTACCTCTCGCTCTATACCGCTCCCTCTGCTCAGGCTGGAGTCTAGCCGGTTGTCTGTTTCCCCTCCATTGGGTTGTCCTGTCAGCTTTTAGCCAACCTCCATCACCGGCATTATCTTTGCCTCTCCCCTTCAATATTCATCTCCTCCCTTCACACCCCATAATACCGGACAGCATGGCCCCTCTGCTGAGCGGCCAATACAGTGGCTGTCTCAACCAATTCCAGTTCAAGATAAGTCCTGTTAGAGCAGAGAGCGGAGAGCATTTGTCAAATTGTAGATATCATTGGGAGCAATGACTTGGGTCATAGTGAGCGTGTGTAGGCTATGTGCAACAGGTTTCGATTGTACAAAATAACGTATACTACTACTTTAGTACAGTGCTCAGAAATAACTGTCTGACTTGTATGTATAGGCTGTAGTCTGACTTGTATGTATAGTCTGACTTGTATGTACTATAGAGGCCCTTAATTCAGACTGCGTATCTATCCGCTGTATGTCGTTGGGCTGTTCTTACCATAATGTGGTAAATTGAGCAGTCAAAGGATCAACGTCATCCACACAGATTATCCCATTTTGCATTTCACCTCCGTCAACCAACATGGAAGTTGTTAGTCTCCGGAGGAGACCCTTAACATTAAGGGGAAACCGTTGTGAGATCCTTGAACTCTGAGTAGCTACTCCATACAATAACTCTCTCATACACTCGCACACACTGTAAAACAGCACAGCCCTGTTTAGTTATGTCCACTTACTTCTTCTCTTTAACTCAAAGAGCTCTGACACATTTTACATTTTGAACTCAGCTGTTCAAGTTCTTGAAAGGTAAACTTACAGTAATTCATTGTGTTGACTTTTTGAGATTTTGAAGTTTTGATTGAACTTGTGATTTTAAGTTATCAGTAAAAAAAAAAAAAAAGAGACAGAAGGCGGGAGTGGGGAATGAAAAAAAACATTTGCTGCAATGTTTGAGTTTTAGGGAAACTTTCTTTTTTAAACCATGGCCAGGTTGAAGCTTTTACATAATCTACTGGTTAAACACTGCAGATAAGTCACATACTTAAATTCCAATAAAAATATCGGCATTTTGTGGTAAACAAGAAAGGACTATTGCCACCGGCGGAGGGGCACTATATACCTGACAACGGCCAATGACTCGAGGCGGAGGAAGAGTACGTTACTTTCTGCCTGCAACAAGAAGAGCGGACAGAACAGAGCGCAGTGTGGATTTTTTTCGCTGGGCTTCAGCACACAGAGGTGAGTTTAAATTATGACTTTGAGTATTTTTCCTAATTAATATCATGTGTAACGTTAGTAATGTAACACAGTTGTGTAGGTCGGGCTTTTTAAAGGCTAAATGTGTGGTCTTGATGTTTAGCTAGTTTAACAGTTTCCCCGGTCTGTTTTGCCCGCGAACTTTTAAAATGATAAATGGTGGACCTATTTAATCTGTAGTGCTTTTAATAAAACGTATTTAATGTAGAAGTATAAACTATTGGTTAATTCTTAATGTGACCGCAATATTATTTTTTATTCATTATTATATGTGCCACTGAAGTTTTTCGCTGAACACCTCCACCCCCCCCCAAGTGAAAAACGAGCTAGCTAGCTAGCTAGCTAACATTAGTCAGCAAGTTTGCTAGCCTCCACTAACGTTACTGTCTTAAAGTAGCTCATGCCTGATGGATTCACATTGAATGGCTGAGTCGCTGCCTATGCTTTGCTCCTCGTTATATTATATTTTAATGCCAGTAACGTTACTTAACGTTATATTAATGCGGAGCATGCCGCTCATTAGGAACGCAACTGCATTCAGAGCAAAGACTGGAAAGCGGACATTTTGACCGACCCTCCCTCTCTCGCTCTCTCTCGCTCTCTCTCTCTCTCTGCTGTGTGTGTGTGTGCGCACGTGCATGTTTGTACGAGAGTATGCTGAACTCCGCGGACAGCAGAGTAGAAACTGCACAGAGATGAAGAGACGGACTTTTAGTTATAGTTTACTCCTGTCGTAGAGTAAAAACATTAATTTAAAATGACAACAAATCCTCCAGTAGAGACGATATGAATTATTCAGACACGTGTATTTGACCGCTCCCCTCTGCAGTCAACTCGCTTCATCACTGGTATGTTTACACAGACAAACGGAGCTGGCAAATGGTTGAATTAACTATGTCGAACGTCAATTGTAGGTTAAACGCAAATAGTTGAGCCTTGTTCAGTGAAGGGTCGCCAAACAGTTGACATTTTGTTACAACCGGCCCCTCCTATTACCAGCAGTGTGTCTCCACATCAGCAGACAGGATCAGTGAGGCCATAGTGCTGTTAGCCAGTTTAATGTTAACTGTTGAAAAGTACAACTTTATGTAGTTTGTTTTTGTAATGTTTAGACTTGACATACATAATGATATATATTATGCAGGTTAGGGCCTGGCACTAAATGGTCTACAAACAAGTTGATACTAACAATTAAACAATAAATTATATACGTATTATTCTAGTAATCTTTGACAGGTTGGAGGGTTTCAGAGACTTCCTTTACTCATTCCTGAGACTTGCGCTGTTGAATTGGATTATATTGAGAGGCGGTTCTCGTACTCTCTACAAGTAAATGTAATACATTTCAACATCACAATCTATTGTCTCACTTATAACAAAACAAAGCTAAAACTGAATATTTTAACCATCATCAAGTTTGAAACTCTTGCAGGGCTATTATTATACTGCACACGATTTAGCTAACTCAATAAACTGAATAAGTGTATTTAAAAATTAGATGTATGAATCGGTTTATCCTTTTTTTCTAATCTCGAGGATGTTTGCTTCAAAATCACTTGATCCCTGTTTTTGTTTTAAGTATTTTGAAATTGTAAAGATTGATAATTTAATCATAAAGGAAATAAATGTTGTATTTGTGTTGAATACATATATTTGCTTTTTTCACTAAACATGCAATTCATTTATTTTTTTCTGTTTACAGATATCATCAAGAATGTCCAGTTCATGACGTGGAAATGTAAGTTTTGTGCATTCTCCTCCAATGGACAAGGAAAAATAATCCAGCATTATAAACAGCATCATGGACATCATCGTAGGTGTTTAGGCCTTGTCTGTATTTATGATGAATGTTTGAAGACATTTCAAAACCAAGCTGAACTTAAAAGACATTTTAAGGAACATCTGAAAGAAGGTCAAAAAAGGGAGAGATCCATTTCTTGCCAGAGCCACCTGAGGGACAAACTGCCAGTAAATCTGAGAAGGATCGCGAGACCATGCTTCTAGAAGTGCAGAAGAAAGAACCAGATTCACAGCTTCTGGATGATCTGATGATTGCAACATTCTCGCAAAGAAGAAGTGAAATCATTGGTAACGAGCCACTCATCTCTGCAGTCATGGACAGATGGCCTGCATTGTTTAGTGAAAGACAGGTAATGTTTTGCCAACTGAGTATAGCATATAAATCCTGTATTTTCATTTCAATACTGCTCTTATTTTCCCTCACTCATACATATTTCTCTGCATTTTGTCATCTGTCTGTTTCAGCTGAGTGCCGAGTTCAGTAGGATTGTCACTAAAGACCTGCTGGAGTCATTCCTGGATGGACTCGATGCCTTGGTGCCAAGTCTTCTAGAGCTGTACAAAGCAGGTGTTTCATCGAGTATGAGATTGCGTCTGAGCGGTGTGCTGCAGTGTCTGCAAAAGGAGGTATGTACTGTGTTGAAAACAAGTTTGTTGTTATTGTGTATTAAAATTAGGATTATAGCTTTGGTGTCACATTAATCTACTCTTGCCTGTTCTTTTAGGACACAAACCAAAACCGAAGAACAGCCGCCTTGCTTGGTCTTCCATGCTATCTTTCAGAGGATTCCACCGACATAATCCGGATGTGTGACGTAAGAAACTGTATTTACACCTTTACTGCACTAAATTTTTGTAATGTGACAATGGTAACATTTTTCATGTTCATTAGTTATTACCATACCCTTCAGCGCTCTCCCTGTCTATTACTATTGGTTGAGCTGGTAATGGTAGCTTTACTGCAGCAGAGCTGATGATATTATAAGTCTTCAAATTATTGGAAAAAATAAATAAATTATAGTCTATTAATTAGAGTGGCAGTTATGTTTTAAATTTGGTGATGTCGGTTAAGATTTGAATGTCTTTATACATCTTCAGGCCCATGGAGAAAACCTTGACGTGATCATGAAAGGAATGCAGGTTGGACTGTTGATTGGACACGAAGGCACTCTGCATGATGCATTTCCTTTGGAAGTCTTCAATGTGGCTGTGGTAACTTTCGCGATACACTAACTTTTATAACGAAAACACAAAAAAAATCTTAAGAATTGTTTTATAAAGTTCCCAGTATCCCACATTTTACCTCTGCATCTCTTCTCTCATTCCCCCTTTCTCAAAGTATGCAATTAAGTCATGCCCTTTTTCTGTGTTTGTATTGAGATTTTATGACACTATTAATTATCTCACATTTTGCCTCATAGTACCTTACCTCAACACTTCTAGTTGTCAACATAAGTTATATGTTAATATTATGTGTTGAACATGACTGTATTGATGTTATGGCCTGTTTAAGGTACTAGTATGCAACATTTTTGTGGATGATTTTATGAACCTCTTTTAATTATCTCACAGTTGTATTGTGACAAATGTGAGATAGTTAAAAGAGGTCCATAAAATGTCCACAACCCCATTCTCTCAGATTGCCTCCACTTGTATGTGGTAACATTGTTTTAAACACAGCTATTTAGTGTCTGCATGTGTGAGATGTACTTAAACACAATGTTCAAGCTTTTGTATCTTTTCATCAAATAAATGCTATATTTTTAAATCGGCAGTAAGAATTATGGGTGATTTCATTTTTTTTATTTTCTGACAAAGCAAACTTGCAGTTAACTTTTATATGTAAGTTGAAACCAATTTAGAATTTAAATCCTCTTAACTTGAAATGGCAAGTTGTATGCACATGGTTAAGTTATTTTAACTTGAAACTGTGAGCTGCAATAATGCAGAGATGCGTGTTGGTTTCACTAGGTAAGGAAAGTTTTCTTGACCTGATAATGTAAAACAATTCTTTGTTTTAACTCTCTGTATCAAGTTCAAACAACAAGTGAAAAAAAGTTCAATCAACTGACAACTTGAACAGTAATGTTGAGACAACTAGAACATTGCAATTAAATCAACTTGATTAACTTTAATTTCTGAGTTGAATCAAAAGCAGTCTTCAAGTTAAGTTAACTCACATTTTCAAGGCAGCAGGTGAACTTTCGTTTGCAAGTTTAACTGACTTGAAATGTCTTACAGTGCACACACATAAGCACACTTGTATGCATAAATACTTGAAAGGACCCTCATCAAAATAACACATCTCCTAACACCTAACCTACACCTTTACCATAGCAATTACCTGCCTAGCCTTAGTTATCTTAGCCTAAACCTAAACCCAATTCAAACCTTAACCAGAAACAGAAATACTGTCCTCCCCAATAAATAAATGGTAAATTGATGGTTAGTTAAACGTAAGTTAATAATTATTTTACTATCAACAAACAGTTAAAAAGGATAAGTGGTTCTCAATAGATATTCATTCAAATGCTCAACTAGTGTGTGTGTGTGGGTGTGTGTGTGTGTGTGTGTGTGTGTGTGTGTGTGTGTGTGTGTGTGTGTGTGTGTGTGCGTGTGTGTGTGTATACACTGACATGGCCTTTTTCTTTGATTTGTCACAGTCAGTGATCATCTTTCAGCTCTTTAAATGGACGGTAAGAGTCACCCACGGTCCTCCCAATAAACCATTCAACATTTAGGCTCCTTCTAGCGGCTGTTAATGATTTAGATTGTCGCGTGTCCGCTATTCCAGCCGATTTCTACTCTTGACAGGCAACCATAGCAGCCTCTCGCCGCTTCCTCTATTCAACATCCGACACAAACAGACCTCTGGCCTCGCCTTTCATCACCTGATCAAAATTTGTGTGAATAAAAACATCTGGTCACACCACACACTATTTTGTGACAAAGCATATTTCATGCACGTTTTTGTTCTTGACTTATGTGATTTTGTTTTTTTTGACAGTGTAGATATTTATTTCTCTACACAGTCACTTTCAAAACCTTATTAAGAGTTTGCTGTAGCACTCCTCTTTGAAATTGTCTCATTACTTTTGAACTCGTATAGAAATTTACTTATGGTTGATAATTGCTGGACTTTTTTTGTTCAGGTTCTTTCAAACATTAAATCAGTTACCATAGCAATTTGCCCTCCAACAATCTGTGATCCTACTTAACCCACAGTTACAACACATTGCTTTGGAATACATTTAAATGTAATGCAAAATTGCAATGCAATGCAAATGATGTGCAAAAAGAGCTGTGGTATCTGTAATGTTATGTTGTCTGTATCGGCAGATATCTAAATTCAGGTGTCAAAATCTGATTCGAACTGAAAAAAGTGGATCGTTTCATCTCTCTTGCAAACTAGTTCTGAATCTAGTTGCCCTCACCCTAATGAAGTAATAATTGTAACCCAAACAACAACGTCTCATCAACCGTAACCAAGTCGTGCTTGTGCCTAAACCTAATCAAACCTAAACCATTGTGATTAATTTTCCCTCGAGTTATTTATAATATTTTTGGAAGGCACAAACAAACAATGTTGTCCTTCTTGATCTTGATGTCAGATCAGAAAAAGCTTATATCTGCCGTTCTGGTTGGCAGTTTCAAACGACATCTTTTGTCATTTCATTTGTTGGTATTATGACTCTTGTGCGTTGGGAGGAATGCAGGAAATAGTGTGACGCTGTTATAGAGCCACAAAGTCCACAGAGGGAGGAGGTTGGATTGGTCAGCAGGACTTATTAATCATCTCCATACGATTCGTCAAAGGTGTTGTTTTTAACCATGATCACAATATTACTCAACTTGAGATTAGTTGTTATGGTGCCTACGCCTCACCAAACCTTTATCACAGTTGTGTCAGATCAGAACACAGTTCTATTTTTGTAATCATGGTTAATAACTGTTTTGGCAGGCGCTAATTAATAATGATAATAATTAGTGAAGTTGTCCTGCCAATGGATCAGAAAACATGTGGTTTTACTTGTGGGCATGTATTGCTGACAGAAAAAACAACAACACGCTTTTAACAAAGTGAGGACTGGCCAAAATGTCCTTGCTTTAAAAATATGTCCTCACTCTTATGATCTTCAACTCAAATATAAAAGAATTAAAGATTGAAGCACATGATAATATACTGTACACTAACCTCCCTCATCTCGTTCCGTAATGGAAATCCTGTTTTCCCTCTTGCTTTTGAACCAGTACGTCTTAAACATCTCCAAGGACTGCACTAGCACTAGCCCTGGTGAATTATAGAATATTAGTGCTCTATTTGTGCCATTTCTTTGATTCTTTTTTTTCCTCATCATTGTATTTCTGCAATAGCAAACACTGGTGCATAGAACAAGGGTCACTAATTGATGGACCGCGGTCCGAGTCTGGACCGGACCGGGACCTAAAACCGATAATTGAGAATTATGAACATTTTTGACGAAGCGCTTATTTTAACCAGCGCAGCTGTTCTAGCATTTACGGCACTTGTTGCAGGAAACACACGGACCAATTACATGCGTTGTAAATCACAACACGTGATGCTACTCAGCCAATCAAATATGTGTATTCTGATAAGCTTCCTGACGGGAGTGAGATTTACACACACAGGGGAGACGGGGAGAGAATAATACGGGAGTCAGAGACGTTATTTCACATGGCATTCTCCAAAAAGAGAAATGTGGACAGGGAGACCAAGAATGAACAGACAACTATATGTTCAGTCTGCACGGGCAGTTCAAAGCCAGTATGTCTCATATGTTCAGAGACCGTGACGATTATTAAAAACGGTAATGTGAAGCGCCACTACGAGACAAAGCATTACGCTTTTGAGCAAATGTACCCACTCAAAGTCGAAATAAAGGCACAGAAAATAAACGATGAAACACATGAATTCACTGGCCAACAACGATGTTAACAGAGAGGAACAGAGCTGAAACAAGTGGTTTCAATAACCACAGATATAACGTAACACATTTCTCTTTTTAGAAGATGTGAAAATATAAAATCGTGGTTTTCTTGGTTGACATCACTTCACACCTAAATTAACTTGACTTAACTTAGCTGCAGGGCAATTCAGTTCAATTTATTTTTCTTAAATGAAATACTGTCTTTTAAGATAAACATTTTTCAAAAGCTTTCTGTGATGTCATTTATTCTTTAATGCATCCCTTATTTCACTTGAAACGAGAGATTTTTTATTCATTAATAGATGATGTATTATTTATGATTCATCCAGTTCATTTTGAAAACTGACAATAAATATTGTTGAGATATTATTCAATTGCACTTTCCTGATTTGATTTGACAGTCAGTTGTTGACGATACAAACAGAAGTTAAACAACTGTTTCCGAATTCAATATACTGTGTATGGGACTAAATCACAGCGCAGGTTACACATTATTGTGATGTTCCGGACACTTGCATGAGGAAACTCTCTCTAACTGGACCTCGTTGAATCTTAATTGAATACCCCTGGTATAGAAATATCGAGATAAAAACATGCATGTTGATTCACAATGCCTAGAAAGCCCACACATTCAAAGGTGAACACATACACACACGCAGTCACATGTGCACACTCACACAACGCTGGGAGGTGAATAACCATCTGGCTTCTGTTGCCCTGTGCTGTGTGATTTACACTCTGAGGCAGAAGGCTGAAACTTTAGCTTGACGTTGAACAGTGTGCTGCTCCAATCAGGGCCTCCATCTTCTGTTTATGGATCGCAGCTACCAGCTGTTAAGCACTTCCACTTGAACTGTAGTCATTTCCTGGCAGAGACCGAAGGAGGCCAGCTTGTCAAAGGTTCACTCTGACCCAAGAGGAACAAGGAATGCTCCATTCAACGCTCAGTGGGGAAATGTTCTTTTAGGTACAGTCGAGCAATGAGGTGAGGGAATATAGTTCACCTTAAAGTCGAGCATTTACATTTGTGTGGTCTTTCACCAAATGTTATGTTGAACTTGCAGCTTTTTAATCTGGTCAAGGTCAACATGGCTATTTAATATTTTACAACCGAAAGCTGAGACGAGTAGTAAAGGTTCATATAGAAAGGTCTTCATAATATATATCATACATTTCAACACCACAACAGACTGTTCTCAAACACAGTCGTAGCTCTACCTACGAAAATGTAATGTAGTGTAATTAATTGTAATTTGTGACTGTTGTGTCAGCACAAAAAGCTCGCCGGCCCACCGGAAAGTGCCCGGTCCGTCAGATGGCCAGTCTTGTCCTGCCCTCCATCAGTATCCATCAATCAGTACATGGAAAGGAAGGAATCTTTATCTGCATGGAGGCAGTACAGCAGAAAAGAATACATGATGATAGTCCAACTCTGTCTCCTAGAATTATGTTTGTATGGTTTTAAAACTTTGACTCCAGAGACCAGGGTTCACGTCTGACTCCTGTCTGTGGTTGAGTTTAGGCAATAAACTTGGTGAAGGGAAAATATTATGGTTTGGTTAAATGTTAACAAAGATGTTGTGTCCCAAGGCACTGCAGACCATCTTTCCTTACACTTGCGGTCACTACAAGTGGATAATTAATTTCAAGATGGGGTATTTAGGGGTAAAACAAATGAAATATGTTGTCAGTGAAAATATGTTCGATATCACGCCTTTGCAACTTGCCAGAAATGTTATTTGTTAACATTTCCTCATGTTAATAGAAAACATAATCTTGACTGCATTACATGCTTTTTTGACACCTTACTTGAAGGAATATAAACATGCTTTCCATTAAAACAAAGTTAAATACATTCTAAATGTACGTTGTCTTAAATTTAACTTTGATTAAGAAAATACAGTCTAAAGTCACGACTTAAAACAGTAAATATGTAATTAAAGAATAAGTAAAAAAGATGAAATGCTTAATGATTGAAAGTGCAACCACAAAAGGTCTCTGAATGTGTACTGTATATCCTTCAGTTGCTACACACTCTTTCATAAACAGTATGGGCATATTTCCACAAATATTCATATTTCTAAACATGGTTTTCTATAAGAGCAAATGAGTTACTTTCAGCTTCGTCAGAGGCTCAGCAAGACATGAATCCTGGATTTAGTCTCCTTTATACTGTATGAATGTTAAAAGTCATCTTTTGTTTGCAACCTGGAGCCGCAAAATGATCTCCAAAAGTCATAGTGATCATTGGTTGCTAGGTGACCGGTCATTGTGTTTGTGTCGTATCCGACCGTTCTAGTTGAGACCAATCACAGCTCCGGTTGGCTGCATAAGAAGCACTTCCACTTCCATCCAGACACAATGTGCATGATATTTCTGTTTCCTAAAAGCCTGTGAAAAGCACCAGATATAGGGAGAGAGAAAGTGAAAGCCAGTGAGTGACAGAAAAAGAAAAAAAGAAACACGATTATAAAAAAAATCTGAACTCTGAACGTGGATGACGCAATGCACAGTAATGCATGTTTTGTTTAAAATGATTACATGTGCAATTGCCCAGAATGAACCTGATTACACGGATGTGAGATTAATAACATGACGAGACGTTGTGATTCGGAATGCATTGTGTGGTCAGGTTTATATGCCGCAGGCGATCCTCAGGAGCCGAGCCAGTTTTCTCCCCTGGATAAACATCCGACATTATGATTCTGCACGCACTGTCAAATCAATGGCAACTCCCAACCGAACCCCGCCACTGATCTTAAATTACAATTCGCACTATTCGTTTATGAGAGCCCTGCGTGTTCGCTGTGACGACAGGAGCACTTGCAAGTGCTTCAGCCTTTATGCTGAGGAATTGGGCCCACAAGGTCTACAACATATATCTTAACAGTGCGTTTCTTACCAGAACTCAACTCAAACTAAATGTGCTAAACAGTGCTTTAACCTGGGATGTGCATGTACAAATCAGTTGCAGAAGCCATCGTGCTTTTGATGCTGATTAGCATTCAGATGCCCTCAAGATGTAACGGGGCAACTAAACACTCTGAAATGAAAACCTTGTGTTATGCTGTAAGGATTGAAGTCGGGTACTTCAAACAGCAATGCCATAATTGCTATAGTCTAGCATAACTACAGTCAGGCATGCAGCTGCACAAATTCTAAGCTCACACAGTAATCTTACATTAATTCAATTTAAGATGTGTTTCCCTCAGGGAGCACAACTAAGGATCCTGTGATGGATTTGTAAGGTAATGAGAAACATCAGATAAACTCAAGGGGACACATCCAGGGTATTTTAGATATTCACTTCCGTCCATGACGTGCACATGGCCGGACTTTGGTTGGCTTTTACCAGCAACGCACATACAAAAACATGACGAATGCGGACGAGGAGGCGGTCAGCACAACACGTAGGGAGGACGCAAGAGAGAGGAAGAAAAAGAAGCAGCGAACGAGAAAGCAATGATGGTGTAAATCTCTCCGTGAGCATGTAGTCTCCTCCATCATGGAAATGGGAAAATGCATTTTCATGATTCATGGTGGGCAGTTCCAATTCTGTTTGCCAAATCATTAGAGCTACAGACGTCATATTTCTGTGGCCTAAATGGCAGCTGAACTGCTCAGATGCTAGAGAAGAAAGAAGCACACGGAGAGAAAGAGTCAGATAAAGGATGTAAGGGGAAATAGGTCGGGATAGATGGATGACGCAGTACTGGCTTTGCCCACTGGCTCCCGTTTGGTAACTAGTAAATACAGCACTTTACCACATAAACAATGGCAACCACAAGCTTTAGTGGCTTCCAAAGACAAGTATAGGTGTATTTAAAGCCGGGGCATGTGTTTTGGTCTGGTTTAGTGAATCAGGAACAGGCTTTACAACAAGAACCCTGGTGAGACTATGGATTTACTGTAGGTGGAACACTATTCAACATCAGCATAGTGTCTGAGCTTCTTTTCTTGACTGAAAATCTGCTGTGGTTACCTCCCGTCTCTCCAAGCTGCAGCATCAGCACGGTATTTCAGCCCAATGCCAGACAAAGTCTTAGTGACATTAGGAAACACACAAGTCATAACCACAAGCATATGGATACACACGAAAACACAGAGGATGATATAACTTAATTCCAGCAGATGGGCACATATATACGAGGGAGTGAGGACGGGAGGAAGAGGGAGAACCGTACAGTAAATGTTTCATTGCAGCGGGTAGCTTCAGGGATTCATGCGTTCCAATTCCAAAATAAAGAAGTAGTTTGTCTTTTACAAGGAGATGTAGAACAAATGAGCAAGAAGAAAGAATAGAGACAAAAAGAAGATAGGGGAACAGTCAAACTTTTGTTTTTGTGTGGCCTAATAATCCAATCCAGGATATTTTGAAAAACTTTATTAATAGTTAAAAGTAGTATTTGTGGACCGAAAGCTGTTCCCATATGCCAGTACTTAGATCATTTCAAAATAAAGGCTATAACTATTCATCAGAATATTTTTATAGTAAAGTGTGTATTGGTCTACATGCATAAGAAGACATATATACATGTAGTGTAGAGATCATTCATAAAGTGGAAGATTTGTTTTGATCACAAGGTCATGTGGGTTAGATCCAGGCCTGAGCATCTGTGATATTCTAGTGATCAAAAATATTTCGTCATAAACAAATTCACATTTGCCAACAGACCCTCTATGTATTCTCTTTCTTTTTTTCAGATTGATTTGTTTATTGTGCACAGCGTAATCAATCATACATGGAGCTTTATTGACAACCTTGTGAAAACGGTTCTTCAATTACAAGAGTTCTCTGACAGGAACAAGTCAATGATCCTTAAAGGTCTTCAAACCTCTCTCTCCCTCCCTCCCTCTCTCCCTCTTACACACACACACACATACAATTTTACTCTGTTAGCCTTTTTTGAAATATTAAGGTTCATAATAGTACAACCTAATCAGGTTTATAATCTGAATTTGCATTTTTCATTAAAGCCATTTGGTTGTATCCCGCAACTTACATGACACCTTCAAAAAGCTGCCTATTACACTGACAGCCTCCATTGGTCGCCGGCTATTTGGGGCAATTTGTATCTGCATGGTTGGGGTTTAATTGAGCTGCGAATGCTCCCACACAATGCAGAGGAAGGCAAGGTCAGAATGCTAATTAGTACGCTCATTCTAGCACATAAAGGGGGCCATAAATCATATGTTCTTAAGAAAAAACTCGCACGACTCGCAATTAAGATGTGAATAAGGCACTGCGGACACTTTGAGTTGACACAACCGGTTCTCATTGTTTAATGAATCACAGCCTTTCTGCCTCCACTCTCTGCCTCTCTCTATCTCCGGAATTGAACAAATGTCTTTCTCTCATTTGTCCATTCATCTCCATTTACTGTATTTCCCCAAGACCTAACCCTGTGCACTTTCCAAGCCATGATGGGTGGAGAGTTCTGTGCAGCCTGACATCCACTACCATGACAAATAGTAAATTGCCCAGATATCGCTCATGTAAAATCAAAGCCGGAGAAAGTCGCACAGAAGATAAAAAGGAACAAAGAATCGTGTTGCCACATAATTGACAGAGAAAAACAAGATATCAACTACAGTGAAATGTTATCAAAGGCCCAAAGTGGAAAACATTGTTGCAGTACAGTCACAGGCGTTAACTTCTTGGACTTGTAAGTTATGTTTAAAATCTGTCTCAAGCTTTGCCTCATGCTCCCCCCCTCATCTTTCCATCTAAACTGCTGTGTTAGAACAGAGTCATAACCCCAGCACTGCTCGCTGGCTCAGTTTGTCTGCTGCCTCTCCTAAAAATAAAAATGCAGGTCTACTCTACTCAGCCTCGTGTCTCGAGAGGCCTTATTCTCTCTGCGCCTCGGCTGCTTGTTCTCTGCGATTGCGATCTTCGAGCCTTTGGTGGCGCCTTCCACGTCCCGTGCTCCCGTGCTTCGGAGGAGCTTTATCACCCACCGCACACTCCGTGTCCCTGGACTAATATTCAGGTGGCTGTTACTGTTTACCCTCAGGGGAGTGTCTATCAGATGGAGATAGACAACACTGAGAAACGCACATACAGCAGAAGACGCACGCTCACGTCCAGATGAAGGGCATTGTCGGTTGTTATCGGGTCCGTCTGTCACATTGAAAACGGCTGAGATGCAGATACATCGAAACAAGGCGTCTCTATCGGCGTAACCACAGAGAGGAGCTTGTTTAATTCCCTCTTTAATATCGGTCTCAGCTTTCATGAGCACATCTCAAAAACATCCGGTGATGAGAAGGCAGAGAATAGACGTTACAGCATCCCAGAGCAGCATTATAACTGCGCCCCTGCTAGAGGCCTGCTCAGCATGGGGCGCAGGAATGACTACTGCAGAAACAACATCATACTTGGAAAAGGAAACCGTGCAAATAGGAGAAAGTTAATTGCTCAGAGAGAAGAAATAAGGCTCTCTCTGAGAGGCGTTCACAAATTCTACCACCAGCAGGTTGGGTTTAGATGTGGGTTTGAGGTCGCCTCGTGATGGCGTTCTATTGTTTGGTAGTGGGGGTTTGTTTGGTGCGGTGTACAGGAAAATGTGGTGGGATTCACTCACACAGGTTGGCAGTGATGGTCAGCATCCTGCTAGAAGAACAGAGACGATATCCAACAGCCTGGGAAACGCAGGCATGGACACAAACAGAACCAGGCAGCTGTAGACTAACTAAGCTGCATGCCAGCTTGTCCTCCAGAGACCAGCTACATACATAGCTGTAACACAGCTAAATCTGCTCCTGCATGATGGCTTTATTCGCTATGAATGTTTGATGGCTTTTCTTCTTCTTTTTTTGGAAGCAAATTCCGTGGACGGTGGAGCCGAGTGGGAAAGCATCAACATGACCAACGGCCAGTGACTGGTGTCATCCATCCAACCGATGGTCATCCGTTCCATTTGTTTTATTGGGAACTCCTACACTTAAATTAAAATATGTCCTCTAATGCAGCCCTATAACTGCCAATGGACCATTTCAGTCATCCTGACTACAGTGCGATGGAGGGAATCAACAGCGACTCCCTTCAACTTCCACTGATAACACACAGTCATTGGTTTTATTCCAGTAAATACAGTGGGAGACATCATAGAAATCTGCCCACTAAAGGATCTGTCCCGAAGTGTTATTTGTCCTTTTGGGAGTTCAACAACAGTGCAACAGAGAAAGAGATGTGTATGGTGTGGTACTTGTATGATAGCTGTATGTCAGTATTAATTCACTACTGCTAAAGCACGGTGTAGCTGTGCATTGCTCAAAGCCTGCAGTCATCGTGACGTATCAACTGCCTGTTTCACAATCAGCATTCGAAGCTGGTACAGCAAATCACTCACTTAGGCTCATTAGAAAATGTTATCATCTCATTTGTTGTGGTTTTTAGCCCAAAATAGTTCTGGGATTCTGGGATTAGATGGGAAAGGGGATTATACCAACTCCAAAATGGGGATGCAGGAGTGTGTGTGAGTGTATGCCGTGACTCAATGGAGAATTGTAAACTTGTCTGCCTGTGTGACACAGAGAAAATAAGGTTGATAGTGCCTGTGTATATGTTAGCATTTGTGTGTTTGTGAGTGTTTGAGTGCGTGTGATCGATCCGTATCCACGCAACTCTCTCCATGCATTGGAAGAGCTGGGAGACAGAATGAGGCACAAATTAGACTTGTTAACGAAGGACAATGAGTCTGACATGCAGCTGTCTAATCTCATCTCTTTGAGGCATGCAGAGAACATTCGGAGGAGAGCTGCCTCTCAGATACAGGCCAAGAACATGCTCATGTCTGGAGCAAAAGGCCCTTGCCGAGTCATATTCTGTCTCAAGATCTGGCACGACATGTCGGATATTGCACAATGGGGAAAAGCACTTTATTCTCTCAATCATTTCCCCGCGTGCATGCCATAAATCAGCCACTGTGTTACTGCGTCTGGTCTCAAAGGTGTCACTCATTTGACTGTGGTTGGAAGCACGTTCAGATCCCTCGAAGAAATCAACGTTGATCCCTTGGAAATGCCATTGGATTAAGAGATACTATATTCATGCTGCTGCAAGCAAAAGCTAAATGTGTGTTTGCATGCTTTTTTCAGCTCCATTGACACACACCCACATGTAGTTACTGCTGCTGCCGGATGATCTATGATCGCTGCCCTACAAGAATTGTCCACTATCACGTGGCATTTATAGCTCGGATATAAAGTCTGAGAGATAGAACCATGTCTCATACCAAAACAAAAATGAAGAACAACAACAGGCAGTCTCTTTTGGGCTATCTTTCTCTTCCTGTTGTTTTCCTTGGTTTCAGAGACATATGAAGTCATGTGAAGAGTCGGTTAGTGCAGCACTCATGTATTAATGTAGATATTTGTATTAAGGGAAAAACCTAAACAATCACTCTGGATGTGACAAGATATTCTACACAGGGCGTAACATCTATCATAATACGTCATATTAAAGCTATGCCATAAAGTTAGCGAATCCACATCGCAGCGTGGGATTTGGATTTCACCACACACTTCTTGGCCTCGTGTTTACTTCCCTTGGCATGAGTGGAAATGGAACTTTGAACCTCCAACAGTCTCCAGAGTTTTCAAGCCTTCGCAGGCCAATCACGGCACAGGAGCTGCGGATGTGAGGTGTTAGAATTTCAGCACAATGCTCGTAGCCAAAAGCACTTAATGTTATTTCTTCCCCCCTGTCGGGGATCGCAAGGAGACAAGTTTAAGAGTTATAATGTTCCCTTACATGACCTTACAAGACCAAGCTGAGTGACTTTAATGTGGCTGTTTATATGAGTTAAATTATTCTTCTCTTCCCTCACAGGGAGATTCATCCCTTCTGTCACTTCATAGCTGTTGGGGTTGAGGCCAGTGGTCGGACAGTCCTCGTCAACAACTGCAGGACAATGACTTTAATGTCTCCTCGTCTGAAAACGGAGCAAAAATCGTTAAGCATAAATTATCTGAACTATAATAATGAATGAGGGGCATAATGAGATGCTACAAATTGCCTTTCATTATGTCCTCCCCCTTGGATCATTAGCCGCAGTCCCACATGACGCTGCAGATCAGGAAACTTCGTGTAACCGTTCGAATACCAGTCAAGCACATTTTAGGTCTCATTTGCACAGCATGTGAGGAATGTGGAGTTAAGAGCTCGCGAGTGTGGTGATTAACGCGTGGCTCCATTTTATTCTTCATGAAAATGGATTACTTCAAAATAATCCCATTTATGGGATCATAAATATCTTAACTCTGAATCCATTCGTCTTGGAGCCTTTGCATGTTTGTGGCAGGCAAATGTTGTTTTTTCACATCTGGAATTACTATTGGGTTTTTTTTTTTGTATGATTTTTTTAAAGGGGTGCAGATGTAGGCATGCGTACACACATATGCACATGTTGGTATTTCTCAAACAATAGCCATTGTTTCAGCATTTAAATGGAAAACTGGAGCAGTGTCTCGACTAGTCGGGCCTTTTTAAAAATGTGCAAATGGAGGCGGCAACGGTGTGAGGCTGAGTCTAGGCCCTCCCTTCAGACTGGGCTGGGTATCAGTTGAGAGTTGACCCTTCAGTACCCAGTCACATTTAATTACCACCATGACTCAGCAAGCTGGACAGCTGGCCAGTCAGCTCCCCTGCCTGCCCGGTACAACCTGGAGCCACAGCAGCAACGGAGCTTTGACATTTTGAGAGATAGCAGCCGCACGGCAGTCTGGGGTTTGCACCAACTGTCTCTCTTGGCCGCGGGTAGTGGGGCCCGCAATATTCAGCACATTTCCTACACGGCTAATATCTTCTGGACAGTGTCTGAGCCAGTAAAAATACACTCATTTCCAAGCCTTGAAGCTGGTTTGCGTCCAGGTCTCCATGACAATTTATGGAAAAATATGAGAGGAGAAAGGAGGGGGAAATCTACATTTTATTTCTTGAATAGGGTTTTACTATTTGACTGCCACAAAGAAAAACAGTAGCGTTTAGAATTTAGTGTAATAAATGACAAGGCAGAAAAGAAAGAAGGGACCACTTTTAAATATGTTGTTCTTTCTGGGTATGCACAACATTTGCAGAGTAAAAACAATGAAATTAGCAATAAACATGAGCAGAAATGTTTAGAAAATGGATTTCTACTTCAAGAAAATTGAATTAAACAGTGTGATGTTAGAAACTGTACTTGAGTGCTAAATGCAGACAGTGTTCATACGGCGCAGTCTGAATGATCACTATAGGCCAGTGTCTGACTGTAGACCTAGCCAGACACACAGATGTGCACATGGACATTTAAAGAGGTACACACATGAAATACAAACAATATGTTGGAAATACAATTTCAATTGTTCTCATAGAAAGATGTTTGCTATTACTAACCCAGCAGATTGACCCAATGCGAACCCGTCTCAGCCTGTTTCCAAACTTGGCTGTGGTCCAAACTGCTGTGGTTTGCGTTCTTGTGGGACATTTTGGACACGATGGTGGACAGTTTGAGTTGTACCAACATTCTCTGTATATTTCCCCAAATCTATTGGTCATCAGAAAACACTTAGACTGAATTTGTTCAGTTGTTCTTGGACACACTCGGTTATCCCACATGAAACGGGAAAAAGTTTCAATGATCAATATCTCCACATCTGCCTGTCAGCATGCAATAATTAATTTTTCCTGCTGAAATATTAGTTCATGGATTCAAAAGCATTCATTGGTGGTGTTCCTATTGCGCACGTTAGGATGTTTTGACATCAGTACTCTGTTAAAGGAAACCAATCTCCTGCTTGCCTCAGGTCAAGATGGATGTGTTGAGAGCCACAGCCCAGACCAGATTCCCCATGGTAGTAGGCCAATCTGGGCTCCCCTCTCCCTGCCTTACCCCCTCCCTCCCCCCATATATCCCCTCCACTTTCTCTCCCAGGGACTATTCCACCTCTAACGGCTGGAAAGCCCCGTGTCTGTTGAAAGGCATCCTTCACTGGCACTCAGCAGCCATTTCGGACAGACACGTGATTCAGGCCCAGAATAAGTGAAACAAGCATCTGAATCTTTCAGTCGCTGAGAAATGACTACTGACTGGTTTTAGGGGAAGGAAGTGCTTTGACAGGAAAAAAATGTTTATTCCCTGTCTAAGCGTGGATTAGGGACAATATCTCAGGGCTGGAGCAGTCAAACTGAACAGGATCATGTTTGCCTATCTTGACAAACTGTGCAAGGGTCAAGCAGCATGTTTTCTATCAAAATAACTATCGTGTTTATCCTCCGATTAACTATATTGTTTTAGGAACAATGAACAATGTGCTGTACTGTAATGCTGCAGTGAACGGCCAAGGACCAATTACACTCTGTGAAATGTAAGGCCAAATAAGTGGCAATAAGTGTTTTGCACATTTTTACAGTATAATAAACCGAGCTAATGGTGGTGCAGGGAACATTTCAAATAATTAAGACCACTTAACCGTAGAAATCCACCAAATAGAGCCAAGGCATTTCATTTGTTATCAAAGACGTTTCTGTGTACTTGATTCTTAAGCTGAATTGGCTTAAGGTCTAATAATATGACGATATTACATAATGTTATTTAAAATCCATCCTCCCTCTATTTTACTCGCTCTAGTGTTATATGGCTCTAGGTGGCTGTCTCCAGACTCAGGTTTATGATTCTAGCTTTTGTACCCCAGAGGTATGTTTTGCCTCAGCATCTATCCTCATTTCACTTTTTAACACCCCTTGTCAGAAAGGGGATATGTTATTTCCCTCTATAAATCCGAGTGGAACGTTAGCTTCCCCTGGAAACACATCTTTTACCTTTACAGACCTGATGAAGGTTATAGCCTCTCAGTCATTGTAATATTGCACTCTGGCATTCAAGCAGACAAGAATGCAATTTCACATGCACAAGCTCCCACACAGAGGCGTCTCTGTGTGGGACGTACACGTACACGTTTTACACAGACTTGCACAACAGCCTTGTGCTCGGCAAGAGTGATATCATGTGACAATGCCACAGGCTATAGACGGCGCCCCATAGTGAAACTGTGAAATGTTGTTATTTAGTTCCTTGCCAGTGGTCTGTGATGCTATGAAGGACGGCAGGGCATAGAGGAGGGGCCTTGGCTTAAACACACAGTGATAAACCCTGAAAAGCTCCAGCTATACGCACACAGTCCAACTTATTTCCACCGCACTGTATTTCAACTATGAACCAGATTTACATGTTTTTATTCCTCTGCTTGAAACTGCATTAAATTGCATTGCACACTCAGTCGGGTCTGATATACATCCGATGAGTTTCTTTTTGGCCGCAAAATAAGGAAATTCTCAAGTTTTGGGGGGGGGGGGGGGTTCCAACTCGCTCTCCTATTATCATTTTCCCAGTGACCTCTGTGGTAATTGCTCGAATAATTTCCCATTAGCCACAAGTGCTTGCTTGAGTTCAATGGCCTTGACTAACTGTATCTCAAGGTGGAATTCCAGCTTGAGGACAGACTTTGGGTGGATAATGTCTGTGGGAGAGCACACTGACACAATTACTTTAACCAACCATTAAGGTTGGTATAGGCTTACACTAGACCAGTGATTCAATTAATGCTCAGAAGAGGAGGGGTGGATGGCCTAACAGCCAATTACACCGACCCTGGGCCGCATTATCTAATGAGCACTTACACAATCATTACACAAGAAAGGAGGAGGTGAGAGCGAGGCTCGTACTGTAAGAAACTTTCACCCCCTGCTGCCACAATTTGTGTGAAAATAGGAGGTTTTCTGCAACCTTAAATGGATTTCACATCCTGGCTACACCTCTCAAGCATGATTGCTTCCTGTGGTGTATGAAGCAACTTCCCTTTAACTTTCTACTTCTTAAACACACACACACACACACACACACCTAGGGGGATGTCTAATTGATAGAACATGGTATTCATTAGACCTAATGGGCCCTCTTTTCTACTGCACACTGGATATGGAGAGGCGAAATGGCTTCACCTGTGCCCTTTCTCCACACAAGCACACAGTTTGGGGTTTGCCATGAAGGAAGCAGGGCGCTAGTTACAGGAGACATTTTAAGTGCACAATTTCAAGGTCTGTAACCAGATACAGTATGAGGAAACACTCAGTGCTCTTACTAAGAGCACAGGGAACTGCAGTTCTGAAAAGTTCTCACAAAAGCAAAACAACAAAACCTCCCGTTTTCTCCGTGAATCCATTTTGGATAGATTCATGTGAGATTGATTATTCTCTGCATGGAAAATCTCTCGAAAAATGTAATTAAAAAATCACTGTGCATGGAACACTTCATTTGATTAATAATAAATTAATTGAATTCAAATGCTGATTTTATTCCATTTTCTATATTTCATGCTGGTATGTGTCTGTTTATCTATGTATCAGTCTCTTGTCCGTGTGGAAAAAGTACACATTTAAATGCATGTATGCAGTATTATAATTATTAATTATGAGTGAATATAAACATCCTCAGCTTGACTTTTCCTCTTCTGGGTTGAAGCAGGACAGAGCTAGCAGACCACCGAGTCTCCTGTTATAGTTGGCAGGACAGACAATAAGTGATCATTCAGCAAATGATGTGGAAACCAGCTCCTCTCCCTGTTCGTCTGCTCTCCTGACCCGGCTCAGGGCACTGCAGCTGTGGACAGAAACTGTGCCAGGACACCAGTGTTAAGGTTGGTGGATGAAATAGAGGGTAGTGGGGGGGATTCTAAATAATACAAAATGAACTCAATGTTCTGATATGTGACAGTGCTCTTTTGTTGTAGTATTTTCTAACAATGCTTACATGTATAAATTATCACATCGGGATGTTTGCAAGGTTGTTTCCAAAACTGCATTACAAAATACAATAAGTGTCCCAGTCTCCATGTTACACTGAATACAGAATAACCATTGCTGTTTCATCATATTTAGCCATACAAGCAGTAAAGTATGTTGTTGTTTTTATTGTTCATTGGTTGTATTTTTTAAATCTTTATGCAAACCAAGTCAGAAAAGTGCAATTCTACCACACCAATGCTAATCCACCACATACTGCTATTGATCTACTTCACACAGCGCCTCACGGATGTGTGATGACTGGAGTTAATTCATTTCTAATCTGTTACAGATTTAGCTGAGGAGGAACAATGAAAAGCGATCATGCAAACTAGTCTAGCCAACCACATCAGTTAACTCTGAGGTCGGCAGCCTTTGTACCACAGACAAATGTATAATACCTCTGAGCAAATGAAGAAACGCATCTCTGCGTGATCGATTTTAAGATTTGGAGAAACTCTGTCAAAGAAAGACTGATCATCAATCGTGTGCAACTGCAGTGATGACAACCTCTCTGTCATTTGATTCATTTGGAGCATCAGAAATCAGGATGTGAAACACCAAATTTGCTATGATTGAAGTGTGTGTGTGTGTGTGGGGGGGGGATGTGTGTTATCTATTACCCTACATCCCAATTAATGATTTTATAACTACAAGGCAGGGATTATGCGTCAGTCAGCAGACAAACCACGATATCCACCTTATCTCACACAGACAATACAGTAATACGGTCAATAAATTACATTGCCATATTTTTTTTGATCAGCTGAAGATACACTATATCAATAACAAAAAAGAAAAAGATGGGGGAAGAAAAAAATTCATACATGGGGCTCGACTGTAACACAGTTTACAGATTTAAGATGAGGAAAAACAAGAAGCCGTACTTCATAAATTAGGACATCTACTGTAGGGGAAAGAGAAGCAAGAAGAAACTCTTTCCCCCCGCGTGGTAGTGCTCTCATTTTGTGGTGATGTATTCAGCACAGTGACTGCTAAATCCCATCTCGTTCCTCCAGACCCTAAAAAAGAGAGTATGACGGCGGCAATACTGATGTGTGACTGTATGGCCCTGAGCGCACCACCAGGTGAATGTCCCAGAAAAGCCAGAAATCACAATTAAGATCTGAACTGGGGATTCTGTGGCCTCTTTTCCAAAGAAAAGGGAGAGAAAACCTACAGTTTAATTCATGACTGTAGAATTTGACACATATTTCCTTTTGGTTGAAGAGAAAGAATGATGAGTCAGCTGGCATCATGAAACTGGAAAAAAGTGCAATGCATGATATTGACCTGTCTAGGTATTTGTTGAGCAATGAAAAGTTTCCTGTTCCAGTGTTTTACACTCTTCCTTAGTTTGGAGTTTAAGATTGTGACAATTAAAGAAGATACAGCCATTGAAAAAACAACAACCTCTACACACCTCGATGAGTGGTACTTAACAGGGCTCTAAGAGAACCAGCCTGAAAGCAGTTGAAGTGGTTCAAGCGAGGAGGAACTAGAGGGAAATAAAAGATGTTTTTAAGCAGAAGGAGGCCTTATCTGGCATTTATAGCCAGGCCTAGGTTTTTAGTTAGTGGGAGGGCTGTGTGATGCTCGGAGTAAAGCTATACAGACTCTGAACGCGTTTTACCATGATACGGAAAGTAGTTTCTATCGTACAAGTGTGTTCTAATAGGACCCACATTACTGCCATGGCAACGGAGACACCAAATATAAAGTCTCAGAACAATACGAGAGGAATATAATTGAGATCAGGAGAAGGAAAAGAAAAAAGTCCTCCAGATGAAGTGTATCATCTGAAGTAAAAGACGAGTTTGTGGTCTACAGTGGAAGAGAGTTCTCCCCCAAAGGAGCTTATTATCCACATATAGACACATCACTTTCCTTCTGAATGACATAGAAGATTGGGGCTAGCTACAGTAGATCTTAAAACACACACTGACAGTGACACACACACAAACACACACACACACACACACACACTCACACACACACACACACACACACACACACACACACACACACATACGCAGACTGGTTTTAAGTACTAGAGCTTCCAACATATTTGACCACCCTGCTAATCTAAGATGATGAAGTGTCGGTAGCTCTCTGCTGTGGAAAACACATGTGCGCGGATATATGTGTGTATATTTCTGGGTGTGTTGATACGGCTACAAGTGTGTGTATGTGTGTGTGTGTGAGAGAGGGAATCGTGCTTGTTTCCTCACTGTAAATAATTGCTTGCCAAGAGAGGTTGGTTTTGGGGTGTTTTCCTTCTCTTTCTGTTTTGTAGATTTAGTGACGGGGTTTAAATGGACTTCAAACAGCTTCCGATGGAATGTTGGATCTGGAGTTTATTGCATCTACGGGAATGGCCATTTGGATGAATGACCTTAAATACAACATCTGGTGTTGTGGATCAACATTTGCATTTTGGCTTTGTATTTGGTGCAAAATCAGACCTACACAGGGCTATTGGAACATTTAGCTCTCAACAGGATACATACCTACGATTGACGAGATTATGTGGATCAATATTGAGATTATTGTTTTTTCCTCATGTTTGAAAGGAGCCTTCTGTTGATCTCTGGAGGTCGGGGTTATTCCTTTGCATTCTTTGTAGCTGGTGGATCATTCAGTCGTCAGGAATATTAATTTAAAAGGATTTACTCATGGCAACTGGGATATTGATAGAGATTTGACGGTTATTAAAAACTGTATGTGAGGGTGGACCCATAACCAGATTATGACAAATAGTTGAGTTACTCTGTACATATAGACATAGCCATGCAGTCACACCGTCCTGAAGTGAAATCTCTCTGCAGTGGAGCAAGCATGCTCCTTAGCAAATGAAATCAGAGGGGAGGGACATCATTATTTCCATTCAATCGAAAGGCTTATCAAAGCAACATGTTGGAAACCTTTCACATCGCCATGTAATCATTTTACGCGAAGGAAATCTGATTTGTGTTTCAAATCTGATAGTTTGGTCTTACTTTCCACACTGTTATGTACAATTGAGCAGAATTAGTGCGGTATTGTGGTGCGATTCTTTCCGGCCGCATCGACATTGGTTATTATCGGCACTACACAGGCATGCCTCCTTCTGAATCAGAAACAGCAGCCTGGTTTTGCTTTTATTTGACTCTGTATGACTGTCTTTTTGAAATAGTTTGAATACAGTGTTAAGGGCAGCAGGAGGTTGATATGCACTTGCATTGTTTGGTGCTAGATGGTTAAGCTGTGTTTATGTTGTTTACCATTCATGTCACAGTATATGACAAAGACTAGAAATATTGATGAGCTATTTTCCCACAAATGTGACTTATATTCATCTGAGAGCACAAGCAAAAATTACTTGTTTAAAGTTTGAAATGTCTGGATTAGGTGGTCTCCTAAAGATTACGTTCCAATGCAACAAAAGTGCATCACCAATTTGTTTCGAGGAAAATGTATTTTCGAGCAGATTCAGTTTGTTTTTGACATATCCCAAATCCATTTCCAGTCATCGTCCTCATAGGGATTCAGGTGAGGTCCAAGGGAATGGCTGGGTCAACATAGGACTTTCACCCAGGAGACCACTGTTTGTGTCCGGTGTGAAACCAAAAGCCATTGTTGACATATTTTTATTTACATTCATAACTTAAATAACGTAATGAGCGCACTTATTTTAAGCCAAACCATGATGTTTTTAATAAACATAACCAAGTAGTTTTGGTGCATTTTTGTTTTGTTTCATCTCAACGTTAACCACGTGTTGAAAGTATGTGATTGTTATCCAGGAGAAAATCATTTTCCCTCGAAACGTAATTGACAAAGCAGTTTAGTTTTTTGGGAGACAGGTTTGCTAAACACTGTCACCTCACTGCAAGAACATCCCATGTCCAAATCTCAGAGTGCAGTTTGTATGTTCTCCCTGTCTTCATGTTGATTTCTTCCAGGTGGTGGACTGACAATCTGTTCATGACATTTCCCAGGCCTTAGCCTACTGAATGCTGGATCGGCTCCATGCCACCTGTGAACCTCAATAAGTGGGTGTAGAAAATGGATGAATGAACAATTCATTTCTCTGCACACCACCTGATTAACAAGCTCCTTTAGTGAATACAGTTTGAGGATGAATGATTTGCTTTACTTCAAAGACAGTCACTGAATCCCTTATTTGTCTTTGGATGTCTCTGGTCTACTCAGTTTAGTTGGCCTATCAATCACCTTCAGGAGACTCCACTCGTTTCATTGGAAATGCTGCATACTTCATGGGAATTATTTGAAGACTAAAGGGCTACGTTGCTCTAAGTGGCTAAGATAGAAATAAATGAACTGAAAACACCATTGTCTGGGGGAAGATATTAAATTGCTTAAAGGCTGTTTGGTCCAAAATAAAGCAAGAAAAAAACACTTCATGTGAGGAATGACTTTCTATCTTTTTTCATGCATTTAGTAATGGTGCACATCAACTGATTATTTCGATAATCCTTTCAGGATTTGGCTTCTTTTAAGACTTGACTGTTTGTGATTATACCCCACGCAGTCAGCTCTGCCTGGCTCAGCCCAGAACATGTGTTGAAACACTTGATTGAGAGTTTCCATGGTCGCTCCGGCTTCCAAGATGAACTGCGATTCTGACTTCTTTTTTTTTTTATGTCGCCCAATAAAAATTCACAGTCGTCCATTTATCTCAAATGCTGGTGTATGTGATGTGTGCCACAGCGCTGCAGTAAGATCCAGGGAGGGGTTTTTATTCTTCTTTTTGAATGAGGCTTTGACAAAATACTTTCAACCCTTCCCAGGTGACCGAGAACTTGATCAAAATGTCTGTTCATGCCCACCGTGGTAAAGGAAAACCAATGTTAGGGGCCACACACATACACATTCTCCACCTTTCATTGTGTTACTGTTTTCTTGTGCCTACGTTTCCTGCATCACCATATTCATGTTTATTGATTTGACAAAATGAACATGATGCATGTAGTAGTAAAAAAAATCAAAGCTATCTAATAAAACCGGTGCAGTGATGTAAGTCTGATCAATACCGTCGAGACAGTGGGATCACAGACAGCCCTAAAACTAAACAGCTTTTATGGTGTTTTGGGAGAAATAACGTCTAAGGGCACTTTTCCATCGACATATGTATTATTCATGGTTATTACACTTATTTATTATCCACTGAATAAACTTTTAGACATACAACACATTAATGAGAGCATGGAGCCGCTTCTCTTATGTATCAGTTCACAAAGGTTCATACATGGCAGACTGATCCTCAGTCTCACAGTCAAATATAACAAGAAGCAATTAAAGTTGTGCAATTAAAGTGACACCAAATATATTTATTTTCTTTTGTCACATCTGAGATGAATAATAGGGTAAATGAGCATTGCTGTGTGGGTGGGTGAAATAAGGAAAAATCAATAAGACTATTATAATTCAGGGAGCACGAGCATTATTTAGAGGAAGAAATGAGTACCGGTATAAGTCGTATACCCTCAGGGACCAAAGCCAGATGATATCATTGAGAGCCTGTTGGCATCAAGCATCAGTGATATAAAGCAGGGTAAGTACTGCCAGAGTTCATTTGTATAGTGTATTTCTGTTTACATTATGCAAATAAGGGAGGGAACTTGATGGGATGCAATTCAGTCGTCCCCTTTCCTACAAATCATTTTTAAATACATTTCATGACTATCATTATTATTATTATTATTATTATTACACCTACTAACTGCTGAATGAATTTCATCGTCACTGAATTGCTGCCTGTGAAAGGACTGAGATAACCTCAGAGCAGATCCTGGTCGAGTTGACCAAAGCCAAGCCATGATGTTTCGTCTCACATAATCCATACAACACAGCGCTCAGCAGCTCACACAGCTCATACAATGGCAATGAGCTTGTTCAATTTCACCCGACACAGAGGGTCATAGCAACTCAATTTACCTACAGTGCTACGCGGTGGCCATCTGAAGGGCCGAAACACAGAAGAGTGGTTGTTGGATTGTTTGGTGTCTGGTTTCAGCAACAGCCACGAGTGATAAATGATTGTGTGGAACAGGGCTGGACATTGGTGCCATGATTTTGATTAATAGTCGTTTCATATATTACCACTGTGTGATTCAATGAAGGTGAGAAAGTGAAAAAACAGTTAAATCTGTTACTGTTTGATTTAGACAAACAAATAGGATACACGGTGGCCCTGCACAGCTGTTGTCCAATGGTATGAATTCTGTCATGAAGGGCCGTCGGGCAGAAAGGACAGAGAGGAAACATGAGTGCACTACGTCTGTCGCTCACTCTTAGCATTGTCTCTATTTCTACGAGGTAATTTGCTTCATTCATACACAATGTTATAAAAAGGGCTGCCTGAATTTTACCTCATCTCACCGCTTAGTGGAACTTGATTTCACAGGTCCGTCGTTCCTCTCCAATTTGGTGCTAATTATGTGTAAATATTGAGTGTTTCATTGGTACATTTCAAACTAATTGCCTCCAGTTAAATGCGAGTGAAACCTGGAGAGTCTTTTCGTCAGCACACAGCAGGTCAGCTGAATATATTCTGTAAAAAAGTGACATTTGTCGACAAGCAAGCATACAAGTTCCACTAATAAAAATTCTGACTCATAAATCTGTAATAACTGGGCTGAAAGAAACATCTGCTCATCAGCAGAACTAAATTCCAATTGTAGAACAACTTCTTCTGTTTTCACCACACTAAGTAACAAACTGCATAATTCTTTTCAGAAAAAGTCTTGAAAACAGTAATAATAGGAGGAAATATTTCAGCCCACCAAAGGTTCTAGAATGAGAGTTAAATGAAGCGCTAGCGTGAATTCAGTCAGGAAGACTATACTTCTGTATGCTTAGACTTGTATTTTATTTCTCATACATCTGCCATTCACTCCTCACGCATGCTCACTCATTATGTCCTTGCTGTCATTGTTCGGGGCTGTCAAACATGACATCAGCTGTTTAGATCAGCTGGTCTCTTCTATCCAACAGCACAACGAAACAATGACATCGTTAGCCTATCATCTTGCTGCGGTCTCTCTTTTTTAAATATGGTCGTTAAATATGGTCTCTCTACCTTCAGTTCGTTCATGCTGCAGTTACGCACCCCTCCACCTCCCTATCTCTGCCCAATCTTCGCAGATCCATCAGCTTCATCAACTCATCATTCCATCAGCCTCATCAGCCACCATCACCACCAGTGTCTGGATTCCACGGGAGGATTTATCTTGCTGCTGCTCAGGGCAGACGCCCCTCGATTACAAATCTCCCTGTAGAGTCTAAGCGCCAAAAACTCTGTCAAGAATTTATCGTCACATCATCTGTTAATAATAAACAATTATCGTTTCTTCATCTAACTTGTCTCTCCTGATTGAAATACAATTGTGCATGTTGCTACCCGCTTGTCCACTGATTTCAGTTTCATATTATATTCACCGTTTAGTTTTACTTTTTCTTTCCAGTATATAGTTGAAAAAAATATGTAATACGTGCTCATGTGTGTAAGTTTACTGCCAGCAGTTTTGCAGAAACATAAGAAGGATGAATACTTCTTAAATGTTCATTTAAGTAGTATTTTTCATTGAAGTTGGGGCATAGTCTTTGGGGATTTGTCCTTGAAATATCATGTCACTGATCTTTGCATACTGCACTACACTCGGGTACTGGCATGGGTTTGTGGTTGTAGCCTCACATCATCGAACTGATGATGTGCTTTTATCTGGAATTAGTAGCTCAGCCTACCTGAGAGGTACCGTCTGCCTGCTTAAAACATATCACCCTGCACACCTTTGCTCTGTCATCATCCACCTACCCACCAAACCCACAACAGTCCCCAACACATTCTCAACCACTCACTCGAAAGCTGAACACACTCAGGCTTCAAGTGCACGGAACCAAATACACACACAAGCGTGCACACGCACTTCACTCAACGGCTACATTCCAGGTGGGTTACCTCATTTCATTTTCTGCATCTAGTGCCTTAGGTCGCCTTTGTCCTTGACCCTGTTGCCGCCGGTCACCACCCCCTGCCAAGGGCCCTGCCTGCCTGGCATATTTATAACCAGGCAGTAAAGGGACAACGACACTCACGCCGAGTGCTAAAGAAAAAAAAACACACGGACCATAAATCTGAGCATCTGCCAGTCATTGTTCCATTTTCAATAATGACACTAAATCAACACAGAGGAGTGCTGCAGGTTAAACAGAATAAAATGCACCTCGAGCTGGAAAAAGAGACTTTTGTGGTGCATAGTGACACATCCAAACATATCAACTCAGCGTGAGTTTAGTCACACGAGTCATGCCCTCACATGAAAAGCTGAACGCTTTACAAGTACGATAGAGCCCCCTCAGAAACAGCAAATGCATTTCTCAATGGAAAATATGGAAAATGCAACACATCCTGTCAATGAGTTTGTGTTGTTTTCACACTGCAGAGCAGGGCAGTCCAAGTTGTTCAGGTTTCTCTGCGCTCGTGTCGATATGATCACATTACATCAACAATGTGAAACACTGACATGACTAATCATCCCTCACCCCATCCCAAACTTTTGTATCTGACCATAAGGTTATAGTCATGACAGGTACTGAAGTGCTCTCACAGTGTATGCAAAATCCCTGTCATATCTGCTGCCCACACACCAAGCGGGGCCTACTGCACCTGTCAGATAACATCTGTTCATCTGTCCTCTGTCTCTCTGTGCTCTCTCTTTCTCTCTCTCTCTCTCACACACACACACACACACACACACACAGTTACTCTCTTATAAGTATTTCTGGATTAAATGTTCATCTCTAAAAGTCTATCATATTCCACATTGTGTTTTTATACCATCATACAACAACGCGTTTCGTTATATTTGCGATCCCCCCCCCCCCCCCCCCGTTTGCTTATCCCTGTACACACCGTACTCGACATGAGTAGGGCTTTCAGTAAATTAAATAATGCAGTGTGATGTGATATGATAATTGCTCTGTTTCAACAACCTGCGTGGAGGCTTGCAAGAGCGTCCAGATGTAAAATGCTGATAATTAAATCCCCACAACAGCAGGACAGGACCCCATGAAAACAACAGTTGCTTTACAGGAGTTTTATTGGTTATTCCATGCAGTGTGTTGAACTACATTTCTCCTCATTTGGTACATTGCGTATGATGTAACTATGGCTCTAATGGTCGCTCTGAAGCACCATTTTAGGAATACTTAAAGAATTTAAACTTTGTAAAATGACTGTTTTGTACCACCAGAATGTTGATGTTAATACTGTGGCCTTGCCATTGGTTTCATCAGCCGTACCTTCTCAGTGAAGAAAGAGATTTTCAACACTTCATGAGAAATGGGCAGCAATACATTTAAATGGCTTGAAATATTGCACTCGTCCATGTGTCCTTGATCTATCTTGCACAACACTCAGGGAGATAAAACGCGTCCAGCATTCGGTAATAAAAAATATAGATGTATTCAGCTTTCATTCTACATCAGGGCTTTCCTCAAGAATATGGAGTAGCCAGGCAGGGGGAACATGTTTTTAATTCCATGCCTTATCTTGCCTATTTATGGTTTGGAATTCAATGATTTATAAAATGAATATATACACATTGCGTTGAAGTGGAGACTAATTGTTGTAAAATGTACAGGCATAACAAATTGCAACTTATTTTATCAAAATCTAAACTTCATAAAGTAAGTGTGCTTTTATAGCCATTCCAATAGGCCACAATGACGCAGCTACACTTCTACTCCATTGTCTAGACGTTCCTTGAGTGTTTGTACTCAGGTCACTAAAAGAATACCACATATTTGTACCTATGTATACTGTATGCTTATGCCCAAAGCATGGTGACATAGTGAGTAGGACAGCACATGAGCTGGGACAACTCATGTACTTTAATTAGGCAGTACAGGCAGGCGTTGAAGGCCATATTTAAATATTGACCTTGTGACCCCTGACATTTAGGATTGACCCTCGGCAAACAGACTAAAGAGTCAGGGGTCAGCAAAGGCGCAAGTCATGTCAGGATCAGACTTCAATAAAGATTTGCAGTTGTGAAGCACAGGAAGGCAGTTTAATATATTTGTTTGTCTTTTTTTATGACTCAAAATATCTGATGTGGTGTCATATCGATTCACAGCACAAAATAGTTGTTTAACCTGCATATTGTGATAGTTTGCATGATTGTGTTTGTGCCTGTGAACCGGAACAAGTTGTTGCCAACCAACCTATAAAATATAATTTCAGAAAAATATCAGGCTAATATATAATCAATAAAATATATCACCAGCAATCCGATGTGTGCGAACGAGTGATTATGTGTGTGTGTGTGTGTGTGTGTGTGTGTGTGTGTGTGTGTGTGTGTGTGTGTGTGTGTGTGTGTGTGTGTGTGAGAAAATGTGTGAAAAATGTAAAAAGTACAGCAGGGAAGTTAGCAAGATCATGCAAAGGACATTTGCATGATCTTTGGAAATATTGCCATAACCTCAGGCTTTACCTAAGAATGCTGATGTTAGAGGAAACAGACTTATTTCCCATACTGTGTTCACTCTGCCAGTTAGAGATTAATAAATGCACTTTCATGGCGCATTAATACAACCATATACTGTGGAACTCTCACAATTAGCTTTGCCTTATCCCTCAATTATTCTCATTCAGGAACACTCATTCAGGGTAAAGACATTTAATAAGATCCACTCACAATATGATTTGAAATGCATAATTTGGACAGTCTTACCATAGCAGATTTGTTCTAATATTTTATTATAGCACACAAATGAAAATATTCATCTCCCTTTCTCCCCAAGCTTTCCCTCTCTCCCTCCATGGGCACACGCGGTGCTTCTAACACCCCCTGCAGTCCGCACCATCTCAGTGACATAAAACAGCAACTCGAGGGGCAGGGAGACCTGTGGCACACCGATGGCCCATTGAGTGTGAACAAAACGGCACACTGTCATGCCAATGAAGTGTTTGGGCTCAGTAAGGAGCAGAGACACTTGTGTCACAGTCCTGTCCATGACAATCACTGATCTAACCTGACCAAATCACAAAATCAAAGAAAAAAGTGCTTCAGCATAATATATTTATGAGCTGATCACAGTGCTGTGATCAGGATGGATAGCCTATAACATTAAAGGTATGGTCTGTGTGGGAATCACAGTCCCTCATATACATCAATTCTATGAAGAAAGCTGATTTCAGGCACAATAAACTGCTTCGGCTTGCAGTATTTTATGGTAGTTTTGTCATTAAAATGTGTTGATGACATCGCTGGTGTGAAATTTGCATATTATCTTCTCCATCTTCATGATCTCATTGTTTGTTGTTACGAGGATTCTATTGTTGCTATGGTAATTGCTATAGGCGCTGCCATCGCGTGCTGTTATTTCGAGTCGTGTGCTTACATGGACATACATATCCTGAGTATGCGCAAGGAATAAAAAGAAAGGGTCATTACGTCATTGTGACTTCATTCCAATTTTGCATTCGTGACAGTTTTATTCAAGGGAATGGGGTGAATGTAGCAAGTCTCACTCTAACCTATCATATCCCTGTTGTTCCACCTTCGATAGATCACACAATTGAGAAAAAAACATATTTTGTAATGCTAACTGATATTTTTTATCTAAATGTTAGATAAAAATGTGTGTTGTTTTCCTCATTATTGGTTTCCAAACAGATCGTGGCCCTGTTCAGTAGCTGCAAATAGCTCAATTTGAGATAGCTACTACGTCATGATACATAACCAAATGGGGCAGGTTCAACTTATATTTACCAGACTGCAATCATAACCAGTTGAATTTAACAATGGTTCTTATTATAATTGTCTCGACTCAATGATGTGGCCTGTCAGAGGAAGGACAATATAGGACTTGACCGTATGCTACAATGCCTGCAGTTTGCCTTTACATTCATACTATTCATCTTGCCTATATTATCAGCATAAACATGAACATAAGTTATGAAATAAACAAGGCATGACAGTGAATTACGTAGGTAAACTGTAAAATGTTCTATCACTCACCAACACTGCAGCTCCCTGCCTTTTTCTTTTACACTTTCGCAAAGACTATTTCTTACTAATGTTAACAGTTTAGTGTCCAAATGAATGTAGGACAGCAGAGCTATTGTGGGTAACGGGGGTTTTAAATAAAAGTTAGTTTAGTCAAAAATTTAAAAGACAGAAAGATAAGAAAATTATGATTATGTGAAAATATATTTTGGAATTAAGTGTATGCCATTATGATATCACTTTGATGCTAAAAGCACAAAATTTGCACTGCGAATAAATATTTGGATAGAATACAACATCTGCCTGGTTGAACGTGACTTCATGAACCGTGCCCACTTCCAGGCTTCTATCCAAATACAGACAGAGACAGATGATTGTGTTGCTTCAACAGATACAGATAATGACGTCTCAATTTGTTAAACAACTGACAAAACATATTCTGCCTAATCCCTTCTGAACAAAAGAACATTAACACTGTTGCTAGGCCGAACTCCCTATAGTAAGCATCAACAGGAGAGTCACAGAAAAAAATTTGTGGTGTTTTGATGCGCATGAGTTTCTGACAGAGAATTTCTGGCGGGTCAGGGGTCATACAACAAAAGAAAAATCCTAAAAGTGATTTAGGTAGAGATGCTTTGTGTGCTTTGATTCCTCAGATTTACTGTGTCTCTAATATTTCTGGAGCTCTTGATGAAAAAAGTATTTTTCAATCTTAATGTGTTTTTTACGAGCTTTGATCTGATCAGTTCTCATCATTGTTCACTTTGGGTGAAAACGTTGGCTGAACCAGCGTCAGCTTTGACTGCAACTTCTTTCTTTTCTCATCCCACTTCCCTGAAAACCCCACTCACATTTGTTTTTGGTCCAGAAGGTGTTGCAGTAAACTTGTCCAATGAACAAATTATTCCTCCTCATTTTATCTTAGCTGTCTCATTCTGCAGACTGGCTGAACTCTTCACGACCTCTAGTCTCTCCTGTGATACACCTATTCTTTTTGACTGATGTACATTCTAATTTGGCCTCATTACCTCATGATTCTAAGATGTTACACAGTGGCGGATTTGTGATCCGGATTCTTTTTTATTCCATTGCATCGTGATAGTCAGCAGTATTTCTGCAATATATGCCAGAGGTAAAGGGAGACCTTGTTGAACTGATGCAAGCATCTAACTTCAGAAGAAGCATGTGAACACACTGTTCTCCTTCTTAAATGTTTTGACAGAAAGCGGTCAAAGAGCATCTGTGCAAGCTGCTGTTTTATCAGCCAAGAGTGAGCTATTTGGGGTACACTTTGGAAAATGATTAAGCTGCTTTCTGCCGTGCCTCCTCCACACACACAAAAGCAGAGCTGCTCTCCATCTTAGGCAAGATCATTTATTGCAGGCGTCGGATTCACGGTACCATCTATGATGGTTCTTCATTGTGGATGTCAAAACATGACATCTACATTCAGAGGCTTGAAGGCTGCTCTCATATAAGCACTAACTTCCAGCTTGCAGACTATGAACTGCCATTTCATCTGTTTGTGCAAGATAAAAACACAGCTTCATCTTGAGCATCTTATTTCAGCAACTTGGCCCTCGTTACCGCAAGGTGGTCTTGTTTGAGCTGCCTCCTTCAATGCAGGGGATGCCAGCATGCTTCAGAGCTGTTGTAGCAATGGCTGTCCTAACTGAGAAATATGCCCCCATTGTTCTGGTCTCCAATTGTCACGTGTTGGCTCCTCGTGCTGTAATGCACATTATGAACACTTCTGCTGCCCAACACATAACAGCTACAACAAAACTATTCTAGTTCTAACATTTCAGCTCGCTTCATCTTTACACTCTTAAACAGGTATTGTGAAAATTCTGTTGGCATTCTGCTGGCTCACTATGCTACGAAGCAAGCCACGTTAGCCTCCTAAGTCCCTCCTCCATGTGTTAGCCCAGGTTGCACATGGTTCCACACGTGTAAGAAAGGTGGGAGGAATAAATAAACTTCACCTCCTGTTTGTCTTCTAAAATCACCCAGTAGTTGAGTAAAAGTGCTGTGGATAGATTGGTAGTCGCAGATTATGATATCGGTCCCAGAACTCAATCAACTCAACCAATCAATTTCAATCAAATCTCATGACAGTCAGAAAGAATGGATGGCATAATTAAGGAACAGCTAACAAACTATGGAGACAACAGGTTTGAAATAGTCAGATGTTTTGTCTTCAATAGTACTACACAAAATTGGTGAAGTGGAATGAAAAAAAAAAACTCACTAAAAAGTGATGTGTGCTATGAATCCCCGAAATAAGATCTTTCCAATTACCTTCAGAAGTCATGTAATTAGTTAAATAATGATTTGTCACTTGATCTAACAGAGTATCGTTAAATTCATCATTACAAAATTAAATGAATATTCACCACAGCAAACCTGCCAAGAGAGGACCCAATACTCCTGGCAGGAGTGCCCAAAAACAAGCATGTTTGGAGTTCACCAAAAGACATGCATGAGACAAATTTTTTTGGCCTTCCAGAACCTGCAAAAGAGGCTACTCATAATCAAAAGCCAACATATTTTGTGTTCGTTTCATTGTGTTTGGTTGATTTGTGTTTGTGTCTCTTCATTTCTTAGATGAAGAAGTCCATTCTAAGTGCTGCTGACCGCGACAACCTTCCTGAAGGTGGCAAGGAAGCCAGAGAGGAAATATGCCACAAGGTGCGGGAGACATCAACACGGGGGAAACAAGGGCATCGTTGGGACGGTACAAAGGAAAACGTTAGCGCTACAGCTAACTGTGGACTAACACAAGTGGAGATTGTCTAAGCATTTGGAAATAGCAGTAATAAAGCTAAAGCAAGTAGTAGTCCAACACAAGCACACAAGCTTGGCTGAACTGACTGGTTTTAACACACGGTTCAAAGATTTTCACAAAGTTTACAAAGTTTGGAGATGCGAGAGGGAACGACTCTCTGCTGCCAGCATCAACCCTCGCATCAGTTTTTACAAACCGAAATAGACCGGCCCCCTGATCAATCAAACTGCAGTGGTCACGTCCCTGGAGGTCAACCAAGAGCTCTCACTCTCCATTATTGCAGCAAAATACAATAATAACCAATACAACAAGAGCTTGGGCTATGTCATGATATTTGTATGGCATATCATACAATGACGTGCATATGACAAAACTGTACTATAGTTTTTTTAATTACATTTTTATTGGCATAATATAAAATGACTGACTATTGAATACAACTCTATCTTTCTGTGCTAGTTTTTATCACAACTATGAGTTGGCTTGTTTATGGAACACCATACTCTGACTTTTTCATGCAATGTTTTATGACCTAGTATACTTGCCATGCTTATGACAAATTATACAATGACATACCATACTGACTTCTTTCTATGAATATTTTACAGTTTTTATGAGATATGTTTATGACATGTTATGCAATGACGAGTCATTTTTAATGACTTTCTATACTTTCTATGAGTTTTTATATGTTGAATGAATGACATTTATTTTTTTACAACATGCTTTGCCATCTTTTTGACTATACTACTTCTTTTCATGACATACTACATTGTAAATCTTTACATGGCATACTAAACTATGATTTATCGACATGTTTTTATGGTATGCTATGACATTTTAGACTTCTGTCACAGCTCTACCATCCTGCTTTTTCCATCTCTCACTCACCTAATCAGTTTATTCAGTGCACCTGCTAGTCACGCCCACCTCATCAGCTCATCGCTCTCACCTGCTCACTCTGCTGCACCCACACACACTCACTGCCAGATGGTTCTCCGCTTTCATGCAAGACCTTCCATCGTTTACCTTTGGACTGATTCCCCGTTGCCGACCCTGCCTGTTTTGGACTACCCCGCCTTGCCTCTGCCCCGGTAATTCACCCAGCCTTCTGTCCCCGACCACGAGAACCTGCCGCTGTTTCCCTGTAAATATTCTTCCTGTTGTGTGTGCCGAAGAAAATAAAGCTTTGATTCAAACTATCCCTGGTGTTTGTCGTACTGCTCCCGAGTCCTTACTACACCCGTTACAACTTCTCTATTGTTCAATGTTACAACTGGTGTATCAATTATGAGATGCACATCTAAAATGTATCATTTTAACATGAATTATGTATGTTCCATTGATTTATATTTGAACGCAGAACAATTCAAGAGGCCCAAGCAGTCCTCGTGCAATTTTTCTATCACCAATGGCATAAGTTCATTCATCCAATAATTTGAGTTGTTTGGAGACAATGTGTGAGATTTCCCCTAGCTTGTTGTCAGGTCAACAGTTAAAGGAAAAGATGAACTTTTCATTTATGCTTTTGACAATTTGCTTGTATTTCCATGTGCAGCATTGCGAATATTGTTTTAGGAGCTATGAAGTTCATTCGCTGCAAAAGGAGCCTATATCAGCTTGTGCTCGGCAGGTCTGTGAAATCGAATTTCTTTAAGTAGGTTATTTACATGAATACAGCTACATTGCCATTTTACTTCATGTCCATTTCCATAGCACATTACAATTGTTCCTGCCTTCAGTCTTAAGGTGAACCTGTTGACAGTTTAAATATGATTTAAAGGTGCTAAATTATGTGTTATCTTCTCGATGAAAATGGGATTGATATCTAAGACCAGACGGTATATGGAATTCATAGAATACGGAATGGGCAGTTCAGATACATCCATGAAATCAAACCGTAAGACCCGTGAATGTTCAATATTCTAAACTGTTACCAACTCAAACTGTTATAAAAGAAAGGACTGAAAGAGCTTAATTGTAAGTATACTGAAGGACATCCGTTTGCTTTAAAAGTACATTAGAATGAGTTTGTGTCTTTTTATGTCATATTTACAAAATGTGGGAATATTACTTAACTGCAGACCAAAATGTTCTGTACACTCATACTGGCAGTTTGTAAATGTTATTGTGAGATATTTTTTGTCTATTTTTGTTACAGACTGTACCTTCAATATTTATACCTGGATTAGTGAAAAGATGGAACATTAACTCGAGCTCTCTGCCAATCTGATCTCAGACATGCTGCATTCTCATTTGAAATACAATATGATGCTATCAAGTGCAGGAGTGATAATCCACCGGAAGACACGTTTGCACAGATGAATGCTTCCAAGAAACTGTGCAAGAGTGACGTGAAATATCGTCAGAGGAGAAAAGTCTCAAATTAAAAATCTGATTAAAGCCATGGCGAGCTTCATGAATAATGCAGCCCATGCTTATTTCACAGGAAGTCAACTGTAAGACGTAGTCTCCTGGCCAAGTTTCCATGCTCTCATTACTCTCGGTACTCTCTGCAGTTCACCCACACCAGTTATGATGGATGGCATTTTAAAGAAAACTAATTAAGCCAGAAAAAAGAAAATGAATTGTGACAATATTTTATCGCGTCAACATCATAATGGTACAAGTGTCAGACGATTTCTTGCCATCAAAAAATTAAAAGCATAAATCAAAGGTTATGGAAGCAAAAAAGAGAGACTGGGTTTGAAAGTTATTGTTTTAACTGGATGACAAAATCATTAGAATGTAATTTATGACCCTGGGGCAAAGCCCTTTCTATGATCTAGCGTTGGCATATCAATGTAATATCCCTGTCATCGCTTTTGCCTCATTCATTCAATGGGCACTGGCAGGAAATACTTTCATTTCAATGGCACACTTACTCTGAGTGGAACGAGCTGCTCAGGAGATGACCAAGGCCCTCTCCTCTCTGGCAAAGCTGGTAAATTGATGTGCTCAAAGTCCACAGCATGCCACAAATACAACTTCTCCATTCTGTGAGGCAGGAAGCAGATCGACGTGCAGGATATAATTCTAACTCTGGTATCTGATTTCCGCACAGCAAAAATTGTTAATTACATTCTGTAACTCTAAAAATAAACTGATCTCAACTCAGTGACGTTTTTGTGAGTCTGAAGTCTATTTAACTGAGATAATTAAGTTATATCAGCTTCATCAGTATAAAAACACTCTGAGATTAGATTAACGATTCAAAAATATGCGATTGAAAATAATATACACTTACTGACAATGGAAAATGTGCCATGTGAATCTTATTCTAATCTTCTAATCTTACCGTTTGACCCTTGATAAACGATACTGTTTTCTTGTAACCAGTTTCTTTGTAAGCAGCAAACATGCCACCCACTTCTCATTGCCCTGTACTATTAGCTGTCCCTTCAAATGAGGGTACCTCCATTTCTGCATGTGTAAATAATTACTGTAACACATTAGACACGGTGTGAAACACTGTGTGAAAACCTGTTGTTTTCATAGCTCTTCATACCATTTGACTACTACACTGATAACAATCCATCCTTCTGTAGTTCACATCTTACAGGGACCTTTTTTTTACAACATTAGACAAACAAGCTCAATACATATAATATACAGACACACATGTATGTGAACCTTAGTCACAGTTTTCACCTTCACACGATTGCCTCTTTCAAACTCTGTCTCATTTTCTTTCAAATTGATATTCTGCAGTGGCGTCACATTAATGCTCATCTGGATTGGCTGCAGCCTCTTATGTCTCAGCCCTGAAGGTCAACATGTGAGAGGCATCAGTAAAAGAAAATGACCTGCGTGAAACACAAAGCATTAACCTCCACCGGAGCGGATGGCAACCTACCTTGGATTTGTAGGAAGACAGGTGGAGAACAGCTGGGGTTGATAATTGCTTAAAAAGCACTCATACCAAAAAAACATCTTCAAAACTTGTACAGTACATGTACTGTAGACCATTTCAATAAACATCTTTGCAACAAAAGTGTTTCACCTGATCGTTTACAGGATGTTGCTTTCTAGTTTTTACAGCCTGAAGGGTTGAGGCAGTTCATTTGCCTGATTTATTTTGTTGAAATCCTGCAACTGCTTCATGTATTCTGCACGTTGGAGGTCTGTGTCTTGTTTGTTTCCTCTGAGGAACCGACTCTGCAAGCACAATGAATATAACTCAGACATTTTATTTTGATGGGTATTGATCAAACACAGCTGAGTGGAAAGATACATTCAGCATGCTTTGACAGAGACAAGGTGTTTCAAATAAATATGTTTTGTCGTGATGAATCTGCTGTAAAACAATGTGCTTATGGCTTTGTTAAAAAAAAATACCTTTTTGTTTCTCCAGCCAGCATTTTCTATTTTATTTTGACTTCCCTCTATAATAATTGCTATTTTTCTTTCTGAACTTGTTCTTGAAACATGTCAAAACGTGTCATAAATCATGAATCCTGACCTTCAATCCAGTTCCAACTTTCCAACCCAGTAACACTGTGACATTCCACAATGTGACTGAGACTCTGAAAACGTATGCAGCTTATCAGTTATTTCTGGCACAAGCAGCCACCCCCCCCCCCCCCCAGCTCCTTCTCAATAAATATGGGGTTGACTAAGTTGATATGCCTCGGAGGCATTTTAAATATTCCCCCAAAAATTCATAAAGCGGGGCAACATAATTGGGTGATTTATGACCTTTTCACACCACTGGAGCGATTAACTGAAGACATCATTCAGAGCTGTCAATCAAACTGATTGTTCACATGGAAACTAAACACCGTGCAGCCAATAAGGGAGCCGGCTGACTTGAGAATGATGCCTTCAAAAGCCTTTCACTAAAGTGGCCTCTTCAAGACTGTCAATTGCGTTGTTATTGAGTGAAGATAAAACTGCTTCTATCGGAAAGCTACACCGACAGAAAGAGACGTAGAATCAAAGGCACAGGTGAATCGTGCACATTCATGTTGCCATCTCAAGGGGGACATGGTTTCACTTGAACGCCATCTCATCCCGGTGCCCTCCTCACACTTACTGCTGGTCACAGACCTTGACTATGATAGCATAATAGTACATCTGGGACACATCTTCACACCAAGTTATCATTACCTCAGATTTAATGATGAGCTGCAGTGATTTGTCTTTATTGGTCTTCATAGACACACACACACCTGCATCTCCAGAGCCTTCCTTTGGTAATAACACCAGGAAGAACAACTTGACACTAATTGGCTCATCGTGTCAAGTGTGTTCATGAATAGAGCTTTTCTTTTTCCGATGCTTTAAAAAGTACCAGCTTTGGAATAGGATGAGATTGGAGAGGACTGCATCCACAGGTGAGATTTCATGACTTTTGCGTCAACACATTTGACTCCAGCCTACTAAGTCTTCACTGTAACCCACAGCGTTGCTGAAAAAGCCTTTCATATCATATTTATGCTCCAGGAATCCAAGCTTTCTGCATATTTGTCAAATTATCTTTCAAATCCATTTATTTATATGTACCTTCCATATGGAGTAGTGTTTGTATTCTCTTCAGTCAAATCTCACCGATCCTCATAGCATCGCTCCAATTGGCTGATCAGGAGGCCTTCCCCCACCCATTTGGTCCTCGGGGCTTGCTGGCACTCAGTCTAATTACCAGAGATAATGGAGGGTGAAGCTAAATGGTGCTGATAGGGTCCAGCAGAAGGTTATTAGGTGTCCTCATTAGTGCCCAACTGAAGTGAAAGGAGGTTTAAGGTCTTATTCTGATCCTGATGGATGGTTTTCGTCTCGGTCTGTCTTTCGAGGGTGTGATGCCAGCATAGCCGGCTATGCAGAGGCACTGATAGGGAGATACATTAAGAGGGGTGAGAGAGTGTGTGTGTGTGCATTCAATTTGGCACATGCTGAGACATAATTCTACCTGAGTGAGAGGTGTAGGTTCATTTGCTGTATTACGGTAGGAATGTTTAATGCCGTATACCAATGTAATCATGATCATTGTTAGCCTTGTAATTAGAAGCACTGTCAGATTTGTCAGTGGCAACACTGATCGCAGTGCATGTCAGCTGTACTTTCATCCCACTGTAAATTGGTTCGAAAAAAAAGAGTAGCACAATGATCAAAGCAATGTATTTCTGTTTTATTGTATTACTCATAGTTCAGACACGTGTATATACAAATACAGATCATTTTTTGTCAATTTTTTGTTGTTGTTGTTTATATACTGTAAAAGAGCAGGTTGGAAATATTCCCCACTGATGGCAAAGTGGGAGCAGGGTTTCAAAGGTGAGGGAAGAAGAACAGCAGGTGGTGTGGCGGAGGTTACACAAGCACAAGAGGAATGGGACAGGACAGGCGCACCAAAAAAATGAACAAGTGGCTTATGGGCAAGAGGGGAGCTGACGAAAAGAGAGGCTTTGTTAAAAAGGGAGAGAAAGTGAAGGGCCCCGTTGTAGTCTCTTCGACGCCAGCAGCCGTTCAGTGTAAAAGCACAATGGCAGAAAGCGTCTTGTACACAGACGGGGCTGCCAGGGCAGAGGCTGAAGGGCTAAGGCATGGGAAACACTCTCCGTTGCCAAAGAGGGTTGCCGCTTCCCATTCACTGCGGCAACAGCAAATGAGACACACACACACAAAGGTCTCAAACTTTTTTTTTTTTTTTCACACTGAAAAACGTCCACACACTGATGTGTACACTCCAAAAACGCCTCCTCTTGGGAGAGCAGAGAGACGATGAATACTCAGAGGAGACAGACTGGAACTACATGGGATGAATTCAGTAGATGGGGACAGAAAGAGTCATTCTTCGGAGAGAAAAAAAACAAAGTTGCTTTTGAACTACAAAACGACCGACCCCCACTGTAACTTCACCACAATGGTTTGTGTTATGTACATTTGTCTGTCACTACACAGCTTTAATGACACCACTCAAATGGGGATGCAAAAGCACACGACATGAAAGTGATTCAAAAATCTAACACGACTTAAAGGAAAAGAAAATAAGAGCAAAAGAAAACTTTCTTTTTAAAACTTTTTCGATTTTTTTTCCTTCTTTTTTTTTTATACATGTCATCAAGTTCATGCGCATGCCACATAATGAAACTGGCGAGATCCTTCCATCAAAAAGCAAACAGTCCACACTCATGGCAGATCTTTGAGCTGACCAGCATGCTTTCAAACGCTGAAGGCAAAAAAGTACAAATAAAAGCGTCCATTAAGTCCAAAGTGTTTCTTTCCAAGGCAGGATCCTTATGAAGAGATGTGAAGTCGGTGACTGGTTTGAAACATGTAACAGGTGAGCCACTGGTTTGGCTACTGTTTAGCCTTCTGTACGCTTGTGTACAGCTCCCACAGGTTGCCCCTTCGTATTCGCTCAAGGTTTCCTTAGGCATTGAGGATCAAAGCACACAATGCGTTGTTTGAGGGCAGTACACACTCCGGAAAACCCAGAGATAATACCGTATTCGTTTTTTTTAGAAAAGACATATGAACCAAATTAATACTTTAATATCAAACACTATTTACATCAAGAAGTTTTCCTAATAATAATAGTCATAATCATCATCATCATAACAATAATAATAATTATACAGTTTTAACAATGATCTCGTTTTTTTTTTCTTTTGTCCTCCAGAAAGGTACAAAACAGATACTAACCTAAGACTACTTGTTCTATGGTTGACTACCTCAGGATACACAGTATCCAGTTTTTAAGTTGATCCTCATTTCCCAGGTCAAAGTGTGTACAGAATAAACCATGGTAATAATAGCAATAATGACGAATAGTAGTATTGGTATAAGAGAGTACAATTGAAGCTGGTATCTGATAAAAGTCTAGTGTTAAATCTGCTGACGAGCGTCGATTTTGAATCTTATGCGGTGCTTATCCCCCGTGGTGTTCTCCAGAAAATGACTACCTCATAAAATGGCCTCGGCTCCTATTTCCCCCCATAGTTGAGCTGCTATTCTGCTGTAATAGCATTGTTACCGTAGCGCAAAAAAAAACAAATGGCAAAAAGGCAAAGGCAGTCTTTCTGGGAAGAAAAAAAAAAAAAACGGCAGCCACGAAAATGAAAAGAAAACAAAAACAACAGTGAGAGAATGAAACTGAACAATAAGTGTGTCATTGAATCGGGTGTTTTTTGTCAGTAGTGTTGCGTGGATCTTTAATTGTTTTGTTTTGTTCAGGACTCTAGTAGTCACACTATCTTCGGCTGCCTCCCATGTCTTTCCATCTCTTTGTGCGTCCCTCACTTTCATTTTATCCGTCTCCTTCACGAACCAATTCTCTCAAACTGCAAGGTCATTGGTGCTTTAACCCCCCCCCCCCCCCTCATGAAGGAAATCTACACCCCCCTCCCGAGACCCCCCAAGCCTTCCTCCATCTATTTTTAATGCCAGGAATAACTCCCCTTGCCACAACATGGGGTCCACATGCCTGTCATTTTGAACCTCATTAAAGAGTCACTTAAACCTGTAACACTGGGAGCTGATGGTGGACATGCGATTGCTCTCGTGCTCCTTTTCTTGCTCTATTTCTCTCTTTCTATCCATCATTCCGAACCAGCTGGTGCACATTTCTCATGCAAAAAACCTGTCTCCAAAATGAGTTCATTTCTCTATCCATCCATATTTCTTTGAAGGCAAGCAGAAAGAAGTCCCTTTCGTAATGCTGACTCACCATGTGCATCTGTGGGGTCTGAAGGATGCTGAACATCATTAAAAAACAGTGAATTCCTTTTTTCATGTAACTGCTAACATAAACCTGGCCAGACTAAATAGAGCCGTGCATCGCCTTGAATTAAACGGATAGTTGCTCCATTCACACTGTGTGTTTTCAACTAATTGAAGCGATGCATCGTTCCTGTAAACGCTGCACGAACTACTGCAATGAACCGAATGTGATAACCAGCTCACTGATGTTCCATGTGTCAAAGCTGTGGTGTGAGTGACAAAGACGTGACAAAAAGTATGGTTCTGTGAATTAAAGTGTCAAGCACTTTCCCATGACATTTGTTATTGTTCTAATTTAAGTAGATTTCGGACATTGTTTTGGAGACACAATTGGCAACAAAGTAAAACAACTTAAAAGTTATGAAAAAATCAAGTCTCCAATTTATCTGCGAATAATTCTTTTTTTTAAACAATCAACATCACTGAAAAGAAAAGAAAGCTGTTAATGCAAATGTTTTGGGGAGTTTTAATATCGACAAATTGTCCAATGGAACGGAGTGACAATTGCGGCCCTGCTCAGTAAACATTGCACAAAATGACTGTGACTGTTGCCGTGAAATTGTGTGATCAACTTTCAAAAGATATTGATCCTTGATCGTAATAGCAGTCCGCAAAGCGTCTGGTGAGAAAGTTTCAATTCAGCTGTTTTGTGAGTCATGGTGAAGCGAATGTGTCTGAGAGGTGTTTTATTGAGCTGACTGCCGTGCTCTTTACACAGGAGGGCAAGAAAAAGATGCCTTGTGGTTCCACAGGTTTTACACTCACTCGCTCAAGCTATCAGACAGCTTATTCACCGAAACACACACTTTGTATTCAAGAGAAAATTGGGCGCTATCTTCAAACCAGGACAGTCTGAAGATCAGCGGGCTAAGGTGCATGCCATGTACATATTTCTCAGTGCTGTGGTTTGCAGTCTGACCTGCTTAAATCCATTATTTGCTTTTCTTACATCTTCATCTTTCAGCTTTGCACTACAGTTCCCCGTGAAATGGAGGCGTACAAATCTGCTTCCTTTAACCAAGCATGACTTGATCAATAACTTTTCCAAAAGGCTTCTCGAGAGGTCTCTGTACAGTTCTTTCTAAGACCGAGCATCTTCACTTTTCTACTGCTGCTACTGTATACCACTGTAAAAACCCTGCTGCTATTGACTGTTAGTGTCGTGTAATGTAGTGTGTTCTACTCCCGAAGCACGTGTCTGTGTATTTGCTGAATATTAGTGTATGTGTATGTGGGAAAACATCAGTGCTGCAATGACATAAAACAGGATGTAAAGGGATGTCAAAAGTCACCGGAAAATAAGAATCACTAAGTGTCAAAAAACGGGATTTGGCATCTTAGTTGAAAGTTTAAGAGGGGGAACTGTCTCTCCCACTTCCAACATCAACTTATTTCACTCACAGACGGAGAAAGACCACTTAAATATATTTCTGAAAAAAATAGAGGGTTCCTTGAGAAGCCTGCAGTGATGCCCAATCAAGCAAACACGCTTCACGCAAATCCCGCCACTTCCCTGCAGCCTCGGGCAGCTTCAGGCCACGCTAGGTGTAAATGCCCTCCGGGACAGAGGGGGGCGCTATGAAGTAAAGAGTGCTGATAGGCAGACCAGCAACAAAGCCAGTAGTGGACTTGTTGACTGCAGGTGCGGCGCAGCATTCGTTTCGTCACTTCGGGAAGGCTCAGCCGGCTCATGGCTGGTATCGTCTAAAGGATAAGAAAAAGAAACAAGGAATTGTTACTGCTGGTACAAACTGCTCTTTTGCAACAGTGCATCACGGACACAAGATAAGATTGTGCAATTAATTTAGAATCATATATTTAAGGTTCTATTGTGGCGTACAAGGCCGTGAGCTGTATTTCAAAATGAAAAGCAATCGCGGAGACATCCGTGCATTACTGAGATGTTTGGGCTCATGTTCATTGAGTTCATAGAGCTGGAGAGGTGAAGTCTGAGTTGCCATATGAAGTTTTGGGTTGCTGTGTCATGCTTAGAATATTGTCCGGAACATTTTTAATTCAACTCCCAGATGAAGTGCCTCTTGTGTGGCAGTGGCATCATGGGAAAGCAGCTGAACCATGCACAGCAAAGGACAGCTAACAGAACAGAGGACCGGGCCATTACATAACTATACGCGTGTGTGTGTGTGTGTGTGTGTGTGTGTGTGTGTGTGTGGTAGGGTGTGGATGGACATGGCAACAGTAGATGACGGATGAATGTTTTAATTTCCCTCCTTTGGAGAGCGTAATAGTGGAGTGAGCCAGAGGAATCATGCAAGGTGAGAGGCAGCCATCAAAGATGCAGGCAGGAGCGCAAGGCAGGCAAATAGAAAATCAGGCAGGAGGAGAGGCAGATGGGCACCGCAAATGTCCTAGGATCTGGCCTTGTTTGTGTGTGTGTGTGTCCCAATTAAATGTCAGTTTATGATAAACTCTGATCTTCACAGTGAACAATTTCAAAGTGCAATAGAGCAAACTTTCCAAATGAATACTATATATAAACATCTCCTTTAAAGGGCCTGTATTTAACATGTTGATTTGTTTTGTTCCAGATCTTAAGAGTGAGCTGCCGATGGGAATGAGACGTCGGCATGTGGGTGATGTGGAGTGTTTCAGGACAGCGACTGGGTTGGACTCGTGTATGAAGACGTATGAATGCTGCACAGAATATAATCAATGCTGCGCTACAGAGCCAAACTCAGTGAGGAGTGAAACTGAAAATTCTAAATTGCCACATACATGTGGCGTTTTTTATATATGATTTAATTAGCACTCAGATGTATTAGTGCAGAATAATTCTAGTAAAAACAAATCTGACTGATGTTATGGAGCACAACATGCAGCTGGAAATGAAAAGGTTTGAAATACGGTGTGTGAATGCGAAACATGCACATCTGTGAGACCATCACATGTACTGTAAACCGACACATCCATGAATGTGATTTATATATATATGAATAATGAAATGAATAATGAAAATATACATTAACATGCAATACAGTCCGTCCCTTGAATATGCAAGCAACAGTGGCATGACACAACATCTGGAGAAGAATCAGAGCAAGAGAAGCATCAGGCAGAGATGTGGAAGGACAGATCAGCTTCCAGAGGCACAGAGACAGAGACACATGTACAGATGTACAGATGTAGGGCGGTCACACTGAAGAGAATCAAATAAGCAGGAAGCCATACTAACCTCGTGGTTCTAATGTATTGTCTACTTTGTCGTTTACATCAAAAACGGGGTCATGTACGCCTATAGTTTTCACACAGCTGTCTATAACAGAAAATAGGGAGAATGAGAGATCATTAGAGGTTTATGCCAAATAGGTTAGTGACATTTGAAGCCCCCCCCCCCTCTCAGCCCTGAAATCAAACATCCCAAGCAACAAAGCTCATGGCAACATTCAGATGAAGTATGAAGTGACCTGGATTTTATTTGATGTGATCATCTGTCATCCTGTTCATGTTTTCAGAAAAATAGTTCCTAGCAAGTAAAGCACTTTTTTGTGATGAATGAAAGGGGCATGTTGGACAAAAGGTAACCGAGGAGGAAGTGAGGTAACCAGAGAAGTAGACGTAAACTGTCTTGATTTCCAATCCCAATGTGTACTTCAACAAGCTCTGTGACAAAGCCTCGTGCTGCATGCAAACACTTACTTGATGGTCGGACGAAAACTTTGAGCTTCAGGCACGTTTTCCTCCCGTTCTCAGCAATGGTGGAGGCTGAAAAAAAAGAAAAATCACACGACAAAAGTAAAGAGGGTGTTAATATAATACTACATGTCGTGGCTTACATGCACTTAACAAGTTGCTGACTCTATTTTCCCTTCATATAATAGGTCTGCAGCAATACATTTTTAATGAGTGAATCTTCCACGTAGAGTAAGAAAACTGAGGTAGTTTATTCAGAAAAAAGTAAACTTTCAGATGTTAATGTTGACTCTTAAGTGGATTTTGTAGGGTTAGTCATGGTTCTTGTGCAATTATAGCCAGAAAGTATTTACAGATGTGCTTGGGAAATGTCTCTGGGGAAAGTGGAGTGTTTTGCTCAGTTTAATTGTAGCGTTTTAGATTCCACAACTGGCAGCAGCTTATTAAGGATCAAGGAAATATAAAAAAAGACTCCAAACTTGAACATTTCATGTTGTGCTAATAGTTCACATGTATACATTCATGCATTTTACTCTCTAAAAGCCTCAACGATGTCCGAGGGACACAAAGTTCACACACCGAGGATGTATGTGCTGCGTGTGCGGATGGTTTGCGGTTGATGTCAGGAAATGGATCCCTTCCTGTCAAGCCCATGGGGTGTGAATCTCTGAGCGTTAGCTATCATAGTGGTTGTATCACATCCCCTAAAAATATCTCATGTGGAGAGCGTGTGCGAGAGTGTGTGTGTGTGTGGTTGACCACTAATGGTGTTGTGGTGAGGCACCAGGTGCTTTCTCCTGTAGACGAGGATCAGGGTCAAACCTATGTCAGTTGGAGCATGGTGGGAGCGTAATGCAAGCATCCACCACGGCAGGGATCGTTAAAAAATATACGCTGTTGTCTTGTGTCAGAACCTCATATCCAACGAAGGATATTTAGCTTTTCACACTATTGTGATGTATTCATGCTACTTAAAGCAAAGTAGTTTTCATTCCTACTATCCTCAGCACCAGTGAGACCATACTGTTCTTTAAGATGTCTTTCGGGCGTCATTTTATGTCGACTGTGAATCATTCCCCAGCTGCTGCAATGAAGCGGAGCATTTGGGATCTGTCAACTCCTCTCTAGTGAACCTTTACCTAACCCCTCCCTTCCCTCCCAGCTGTGTCACCCTCTCTTCTCGTCTGTCAGCGCGGCCGTATCCATTCATCAACGCTCAACTGACGGCACACACCCCGACCGATGCGCATGCGCACAGAATGTAATATCTGTTAGCGTTGCTCCATGTCCTCTTAAGTAACAGTATTTACAATTCTCTGATTTCTCCCGGTCTGCGGAATTTTAATGATTCAAAAATGTTCGCACACATCACTGCAATCGATGTCCCAGCTTCTATTTCAAGTGGAGGCAGTTGAGAAAGCAGTGATCTGTCTCTGTAGCCAGGGGATATGTTCATTAAGAGAGTTATTGACTCAGAAGTTATGGACAAGGGTCAGAAGAAATGGAAATATTTTCCTTTTCCTCACACTCACCCTGAGATCAAGATGGCAGTTTTTCATTAAATGCATACTGCATACCCTTTCAATCACTTTCATTTCGCTGAAGCCTTCTCTGCAGCTCATCAAGCTCCCTCTCTCTCCCTCTCAACCTCGCAGTTACCATTTGAATGTCGTGAGCTTCATCGGCTGCTTCTTAGTCATGTGTCAGTGTGCGCGAGAGGTGACTTGAGATCAGACGCCCTTTTTTTTCACAGCTCAGTTCATATTCAGCGGACGCAGAGGGGGAAGAAAGTGGAGCGAAGAGAGAGAGAGAGAAAGAAAGGGAGAGGCCTTATTATTTTGCTGTGGAGGCAGCCGATGACACGCTAATGAACCTTGACCACAGTCGCTCACCCACTCAGTTATATACCAGTAGCCACACAATTTATGTCACTCTTCTTATTGCTCCACGGTTCCTTTCCAACGCTATACTTACTGTTCCCATATTCACTGTGTGCACATACTATTTATGGTCACGCACGCACACAGACACACACACACACACGTCTCCAGATGTCTTCTCTTCATCATTGTTGTGGGCAGAGCTGAGTCACAGCCATCGACACCAGCCACTTAGCAAAGGCAGCTGATCATGAGAGAAGTAAGTACGTCCCTGATGGAAATGGCAAAAACTCAAGTGGGAGTCTCTGTCATGATGACAGTCAGTGAAGCTGTTGTGATGTTTACAGATTTGGCCGTGACACTCTATCCACCTCCTACACGAGAAGAATCATGGACACACGGTGCACAATGGGACAGATATCACAATTGCTGTGGTCAAAGTAGTTTTCATCAATTTGATGTTACATAGTTACACTGCAATTCAATATTTCTATGTCTTCCTTAAGCAGTTTATTCTATTTATACATACAGGATATGACAATGATGCTAGTGTGAGTAAAGTCAACTCAATAAGCTCAGCTGAGCTTGGATGTGTCCATTGCGTTTGGCGTGCTGCAGATGACTGAGGCATGTTGCTGTACATTGTTGACTACAAAGGAAAGATGATGCTTTGGCTCTACATTCCGTTCTTGGTAGCAGTTCTTCATACTCGTGCGTTTGATGAGGATTCCCTCCGCCAAACCGTCCGCGCCAGCTCCTGTTTATTTTGGAGGAGCATGCTGCTGAGGGCCAGCTTATTGTTCTTGTAGGCTGTAACATCAACACCTGCTATTCCGGTCCCCATCAGGCCAGCAGCCTCAGCCATCAATCCATCCAGCCTGAGCAAGTGGCTGCTTTGAAGGACAGAGGCCCTGAAAAGATGTCCCAGAGATGGGAGGGGGGGGAGAGGATGGACGGGAGAGGCGAGGTCGAGTTACTCCTCCAAGCCTTGTCCCCTGGCTAGTAATGGCTGGTCCCCTCAGTACACTGCATTATGCATCAGCATTAAGGCAAATGGAATGAAGCAGAATCCAATTACGGAAGAACAAACAGGTGGGCTCAGTGCGGCTTAGACGCAGCATTGTTTCAATCACAGCCCAAGCCAAGCTTTATTGCAACTGTAATGCTATCTGGAAAACACATTTCCATTGCCTTTCAATGAAAGACTCAACAGCACATTCCAGACATGAGGACATAAAACCATGTGTCTGCAGCGATGGGGAGCCAAAAGCAAAGTTTACGCTGGCTGAATACACTAGATGATATCATGGTAGGACATTGACTTCTTATCCGTCATTTAGGAGCTGTAATGGCTCAGCTGTAAAAGAATACTGCAGGATGAGTCACTCAAACTGCTAGAAGAGGCTTTGTTTGTTATTTCTTTTCGACTCATCTGGGGTTTTCTCATAGTCGGGGAACCAACGCTGAGAAGCAGACATATGGCTGTATCACCACAAACCACACCGCCAAATGCACGATTGCAGATGAGCAAGCAATGCGGCACGAACGGTTTGAAATCATTTGTATGGTTTCATGTTCCCTCCTTTGACAACTGTGTCGAAGATGTTTGCAGTGGTCCACTACGACACCGGTCAACAATCCATTGAGACTACTTGTCCCAAATGTCCACAAATCGAAACAAGAAGCCGAGCCGTGCATAGACTTGTATGCCATCATGTGGACATGTAACATTAATAGCATCATGTTAGCATGCCTGTAGTCGGCTTCAGGTCTCCAGCTGACTTTAATAATGGTGCTCTAATCCTTTGATCCCTGCTTATTTGTTCGGAGGACGGGGTGGGTTAAACAGAATGCCCTGTAGTGTTGTCCAGCGCTGAGCATTCCTAGCGAGCTAATTCCGCCAGCTATCAACAAAAAAAAATGCTGCTGGCCTTGTTTTTGATTTGCCGAGATTACTCATGTGGCTTACACCGTGCAAACCCGTCAGAGTTTAGGTCCAGGAGTTTATATAAACCGGTGTCCAAGAGAGAGGACACAAAAACACACGCAATGTTACTCTCTTGACCCTTTGCAGCATCTTCTACTCACGTTTCCATCCAGTTAATTAGAGAGTCTGCAGCCAGAATACATTTCCTCTATTCGGTGTACAGAAATCACTGCTGGGATTCATGAACGTTCCTTGTTTGGTTTCAGGGTATGGAATGATAAAAAAAAGGACAATGTTAAACCAAACACGACGAGAGGGAGAGAATATTTACATGACCCCCTCCAATAGGTAATATCAACTGCTGCACTGTCCAAAATAACCTCCTACAATAACACGCACATGCAGTACAGAACAAACCCATATCAAATGACATGTTTCAAACAGAAACACTTGGAATTACTGAGTGGTCTTCACAAAATGTCCTTCCCACATTCAACCGGTTGCAAAGCACCGTACTATTCTACCAAGACAGAAAGAGGGGAGGAAATAGAATAAAAAGATGCAAAACTACCAGCGCACACTAACTATGTGCACCGTGGGCTGTGTGTGTTTGTGTGCCCACACAAAATGTGCGCACGTACAAAGATGGAAGAGACTATCCACTGAAGAGGCCCATTAACCAGATGCTACGACAGCGAGCACACAATAGGAGAGAACGAGGAAGCTGGGAGGAGCAGTGAAGGAAGAGGACTTGGATTCAGGCAGCCGAGGGGGACTCTCCCCCCCCCCCCACCCCGCCCCCCCCACCCCGCCCCCCCCCCCCCCCCCCCCCCGGTGATAGCTGGCCTTTGCTCTTTCTTTGCATCTTTGAACCGCCGCCAAAAGTGAACCAAAGTCATTCCTCATGCCGCATGCTCCGAGGTGACGAGCCCACAGGCAACGGGGGAAAGAGTGAGAGAAACAAGGGTAGGGGGAGGGAGAGAGCACGTGAGTCGAGAGGTAGCAGCCAGTTGAAATCCATAATGTCGAATTAAACATTGCACTAGTTCCCTCCCACTATTGTACGTCGATGCAAGAGTGCGGGGATACAGTTATTTCCTATCCAAGCATCGGCATTCTATGAAAGATCACATAATGACAATCCAACGAATTGCTCTATCTTCTTGAATATCAAAAGCGCCTTGAAAGCCTGAAAACCCTTGAATTCCATCAGCTAATTCCCGTCCTTGCACTCAAATCACAATAACCTTGGTGATTTATTAATCTAAGGGGAGTTTGGCCTTTTAAAGCAATAATAAATCACCGTACATAACAATGTGTCATTACTGCACTTAGTGTATCCCATAGAACCAAAATATTATTGTTACGGCTCGGGTATCCACCCACTGAATAAGTGAGATGAGTGTGGATGTGTGCGTGAACGCAAATGTGGATGTTGTAATAGAGACAGAAAGAAAAAGAATGAATAAATGAACAATAACCAATTAAAAATAATGACCAATTCACCGGGTGAATAATATATGTGATAATGGTTTAATGGCCAAGGATAAAATGTCCTTGTCTTTGTTGTAGTGAATCATAATCGGCTCCTGAAGACGGCTGGTAGGCGCATGAATCATATTATGCTGAGAGGAACCCTCTGAATCGCAGCCCCTCGCCTGCCCTACTTTTCCTCTAATCTCTTGGCTTTTTCACGGTATTGCTGTTTCCCAGCAGACAGAGTGATGACTACTTTATTGGCGGTCAAACTCAAAGTAACTTGATTAGAGGCTTTTCTCGCTGGCTTTGCTTTTCTCTGGGTTGTCAACAAGTGCGGTGTGACTTAGCTCATGGTGTATTAATAACCGGGTTCTGGCCAATGGGCTAGCTCGCTGGTAGACCGTTCCCAGTGTATTCTTGAAACTCCAATGGGCTTGTTATGACCAGGCCTTTCACTAGACCAGCTTAAACGCATCTACTTGATTCTGCAAGTTTTGCGAACGTCACTACCTCATTCGTCGCTTTGATGTTGGTTGAGAAGTTTGCCGTTTCACCCGTCGATCCAAAACCTCTCATGGGTGTTCACGTGACATCTTGAGATGGTTAAGGCTCCTTCACATGATTCACATCATTTTAATATGCCACGCATTAACCGCCTTGTGCCCTGTGTTTGTTGCGCTTTATTCAGGGTTTTCCTGTTGTTTGTCACCAGTCTGTACTTGGTCAGCACGAGTGTGTCTGTAACGTGCAACATGAAGGGCAGAATCTGGTGCAAAAGAGTCACAGGGAGGGTTAGACTGTTAGCACTGTCCTAAATTCCAAAGAGAGAGGTTGGAGTAAAAGGGGAGACAAGAAATGATGTAGTAACCAGGGGAGGCATGAGGTGATGGAATGTCTATCCGTCTATCAGGATTATAATAATGCATTCCAGACAGCTTGCATCTGTATGGCTTTTATGTATGTCTGTTCATGCATGTGTATGGATTTTTTTAGACCAGCGCCGTGTGTATCCATGCGAGTGTGTGTCTTTCTCTCGCATTACTCCCTGTTGCTGTATCATTTCTGAATCCCGATGACAGGGTTGATTTTTCACGTGAATGAATGAAAGGGCTGAGTTATGATGGTGTCCATATGCATGTTCCCCCCCTGAACCACAAATGGAACAGCGCCGGCTCTTCATCATTATTAGCAGACCTCCCGTAGCTCGAACAAAATACAGACTGCACACACCGTCCCCGGCCCTGTTTCATTTGTCCATTCATGCTGCTTTCCTGCTGCTGCTGCTGCTCGACGATCTCTACTCCGCTCTCCTCTTGGGAGCGACTTGAAGGAGCATGTTGCATCACAGGATTCGAGATCAGTCAGCCAGCTATAGTCCTTTTCTTGGAGAATCTGTTTGAGCTTTCTGTGTGCATGTAGCAGTCCAGTAAGATTGGAAAAATACCTCCTTAGATCTTGTAGGAGAGCCTTATGAATATCAAAAGGTTTCCTTGCTTGGTATTGATGATCAATCTAAGTCTTGTGTCGCATTGTGCATATTGGCCTGTGGGCATGCGCATGAGTGATTGAAGCCTCAGCAAAATACAAAAATAAAAAAATCCTTGCCCACCTCTGGGACTTGTCGGCCATTTAACAAGTGTTCAGTCTCCAAAGGCGTTGCTGTAATATCGCAGTGTGAAAACCCAGAAACATCTATAAAATAACTCCATCCACAAGCGAGACGCAAAAGTGTTATTGATTGTGTTTTCCGTGAGAAGCAGCACAAGCCCATGTAGGGGAACAAGTCAGACGGCAAGAAAACAACATCTGTTCGGGCCGACAATCTGCCACTGCACGATCACACCAAGTGATTTCCTATTTGCCGCGCATCTTACACGCCTAAAGACACCGTAACTCGGCTCACTCATCTCTCGCCGGGAGCTGCCACTGATATTGGATTGCTGCCCTTTTTCAGATTAAATTCACTCAAATACCAGATTGCGGATTGTGTCCATATTAGACAAACGTGCTCGCATCAGCATCCTGCGAGATGGGTTTCTCTTAAGCCATGAACGCACTGTGAACTCCGACCCGAGAAGTGCTCCAATTATCCGCTCATCCCCTCTCTCTGTCACAGAGGCAGACACCTCGGAGCTGTAACTCACTCACTGCTACAGTACAGCAATACTGCATTTTTGCAGAATTGCTTGCAGATGGACATCATAACTTTAATGTAAAGAGCATATCATGCTCTTTACATCTCCCTGAGTGTGGTACCGTTTACATCTTTAATGTATTCCTCTGTTAATGTTCTCTCTGTCCTACCTTGTGTTTAACTGTAAGAAAACACAGCTGGCTGGTGTCTCCTGACAGACTCCAGCCTTCGTCTTGTCTTCAATTTCCTGTCAGAGAGAAGAGGCTGACACTAACAAAAATGAAGAATTATGACCTCCATTTGAGTAAATTCCTGCCGTCCTGCTAGCGTTGATTAAGTGGTTTCTGTTGTTGAAGCAGATGACAGCAGAACCCTGTCTCCTCTCTCTAATTGTATCAGAGTTGCAACAAATCAACCCTCGACCCGCATCGAACTCATAGGGCGAAAACACCATTAACGGGCATTTCCTCTGCAGGAATATGATTTGACAGCTTAATTTTCTTCTCCAAACATAACGCTGATCAATCACGTCACTGAGGGCACATTTTTCATCCCCCATTCCCTCAGGTCATTTGGCTACGGAAAGTTATTAGAGCCGAGGCAAAGATGAATATTCTGATACTGTGTATATGAGCACTGTTGATATAAGGTATCTGCTGTTCTGTGTGTGGGTAAATATTGGTTACTCTGAACGAATGCTTGAGTGGCATATTGATTCTGAATAAATATCCTGTCTTCATTAACTCTGTGCTACTATAGCGGTGTTATAAAACCAAATAAATTACGCATTTCACAAATTCCCCTCGAGATGACATACTGTTCTGTCTCAAGTGCATGAGCCCATTAACTACTGGTAACCTCTGCCTCATGTGCTCATGGATAGGCGCCTCCGACTTGGGACACATTGACATTTGTGTTCAGCGTAGGTCTGCAGTACAGCCAGCGTCAGCAGGTAAATGATGCGTAAGGTTTTCTCTGTTAGCTACACTACACTACGCAATCGCACAATGTAGGCAAATGGGCGACAAGGGCAACGTCTGACCACTGTGTGTTGCGCTGAGGAGCAGATATCATCCTACCGTATACAGGAGGAATGTCTTTGCTATGTCGAAGCTCGCTGTACGCACTGTTTGTGGTGCAATGTCCAGCCTGGTTGGTTTTAATTCCAGTTGACACTGGTTGACTTAAGTAAGTAATCAGTCACTAATAACTGCTTGAGATTCATTATTTGGACATTTGGCCTTTGGTACTTAAGCATCTCTATGCACAGTAGAAGATGATAAGATGAATCTTTAATGATCCTTGTGTGTGTGTGGGGGGGGGGGATGGGTAAATTCAGGTTCTGCACCAGAGCAGGCATTAGGCAAGGCCATAAAGGACAATGGACTCCCCCACTTTGTTGGCCATAAAGAATATTAAATTAAAATATTCTCATTCCCCAATTAATTCAAAAGTGATATCTTCACCCCTGCAAGCCTCACTTGGCTTGACGTGACATTTTCAAGTAGAAGACTATGTTGATCACAGCCATGTAAAAAGTGACAGCTATTTCAATGTGGTCCCTGTTGTAGATGTATGTAGTGGTACTTGTGGAACAAAGTCAACTTGAAGAACAAAGTCGACTTGTTGACAAAGTCAACGTGAGATGCCTCAAGTCAAACTCACCTGTCCAATCTTACCATTGCTACAGAAATAACATGCACGCAATCCTGCCAGGTGTTTTGTTCCTGGACACAGATATTGGAGGCTCGGGCCGGGGAAACCCAATATGTTGACAGACCGAACCAGCAACACACTGCGAGCCAACTTTCAAATTCAACAGGTAACGGGACAATTGACTCACGTGGGACGGTCGTGTCGCTCTGTTTCAACTGGATTACTTCACTTATGTTGTGAAATGTTACCACATAAGTCAAATGACCATGACCTGCTCCAGGTGTACTGTGGCATTCAGGTTTGCTCTTTTAAACTAAATTGTATTTTTCTTCGCTCCTGAATATTTATGACAATAGTAGGTTTAGCCAAAAAAACAACAGCAATTGGGTTCTACTCTTTTGATTTGTTTCATTCATTTTTGCACCATGTTGACTTATTTCTCAGTTAGAAAGTTTATTTGCGAAAATGTATCACTGAATTCTCACGATTAAAGGAGAACAAAAATGATGTAACCCAATGCAAGCTGAAAGGTCTCGTATGCTTCTGCTGCTTGGGCATGAGAGCCCCCCCCCCCCCTCGATAGGAACAGATGTTGCAGATAAATTGGCAGGTGTAGTAATGTAACTACCTCTCTACCTCTCTCAATCTTCATCCTTCAGGTCTACATGCCGTCCACTAAAGAGAGACTGGAGGATCCATCAGTAGCATCTTCTCGGCTACTTATGAACATTCAGGCCGGACACAATGGTGGGGAATCACATGTCAGAGTACTTCATGGTAGATGACTTTAATATCCGCCGCAGTAGCCAGAGAGGCTATACGCTGGAATCATTCAATAGCCAATGAAGCCGCGGGCCACTAAACCAATATGGCGTGCACCAGTAGAATGGATGTGTTCCATGGAAGCCCTGTCGGTCGCAGTGTAATTTAATCCAGCCCTTAGGACAAGCATCTCTCAACAGAAATGGAAAAAATTAAATATATATATATATGTTAGAAATCGAGACTTGCAGGAGTGGATGAATTGTATAACCCTTCCCTAACCCCCATCTACACTCCCAACTACGGAGGCTCCATTTTTCCCTTGTCTCATTTGGTATGACTGTCCATGTAAATCGGCTATAAAAGCAAAGGAAAATCTGGTGACTTTGTAACAGACGAATGGCCAAACACCTGGTTGTTGAAAGGCCTCTGGAAAAGAGCTCAGGCTATTTGTTTTGTGGACAAGCTTGAGAGAGAAAAAACTTTATGGACGCACTCTTTTGTTTCGTTTATTTTTACTCCAGTCTTTAGCTCCTATATAAGTGTAACGGAGCAGGGAGGGAGAGAGAGAGAGAGAGAGAGAATGAATAAAGGACAGACGTCTTGGCTGCCTGTCAGGTTAACTACTTTATAAAAAGGTGTCAATTTATAAAACAGACTCCCGACGCTGTCTCTGAGAGAAGGACAGAATGCATAGACGCGGGGTTTGTCAGCCACCTAGATCTACATTAACACCACAAGTCCAAACTGATAAACAGATACAAGCACAGCATTACCAGCATGATTTAACAGTGTCAAAGCTGACACCCCCTCGCTGAGAAGAAATGTCTACAATATTCCCTCATACATTGGCCCACAAAGTTTAAACTTTCCCTCAACAGCTGAAGCAATACGCTACACTGCATGATATTGCACTAATGCCACCAATATGAGAGCATAGCCGCGCTTCCTATTTTGTAATATCAGCGTATCCCTGTGACAAATGTGTTTTGAGCGAGTGGCGGCGACTGCGCCTACTGACAGTAACTCCACCATATAGTCCACCTTGCTTTGATGAAACCTAATTTCCCAGGGGCTTCAACTTCAGATGAACTCGGTTAGGCTCCGTTTCTATGCCAAGAAGCAGACAACTTAACATCTAACGCGAGCTGAATAAGAGCATAACATAACGCTGAGAGGAGGGCAGCTCCTTTTTCCGAGGGATACAGTATTGTGCAGCGGGGTAAGTGAGGTGTAACTTTTAAACTGTCTCAATTGAACTCCCGCCTGTGAATTCCATTGCCATTTTAGGGAAGAGTTTCTCCACGAGCGGCGAGAGCAGCGTGAAAAGCTTGGCTCAAAGCACCGCGCGAAAGCGCCTACGAGGATCACTGTAATGCCACTCTCAAAGCTCTGTGGCGAAGTTGTGAAAACACCGGTTCGGAGTAGGGTGCGTGTCTCCGTCTCCCCTGCTCGGTGTGTTAGAAGAATAACATTAGGTCAGGAAAGGGCCATTTAGGTTCGTAATCCGTGTCAAGTTAGCTTATTTAGCTTTGTATGTTCCTGTGAATGCATGTGAGGTTTTGTGCAGCATTTGTAGACAACAAACTTCATGTTATTTGTTTCCTTTAACGTGCATGGGACTCACATATGTAGTAGTATTCTCTGCCCGGTCTGAACTCAAAGCCCAAGGAGAAGGGGGTGAAGAGCTGGAACTTCTCTGAGAACTTGAGCGGCCCGTTCGGAGAGTGCGGCCTGTTGCACTCCCAGCGCTTGAAGCCCTTGGCGGTGTGGTCGCACGTGCTGTAGCCGTCGTAGTTGACCATGTAGAGGACATAGCGCTCGGTGCGCTCCTCGGGCACCGTGTCTTCATAGTGGGGACAGTAGACATCCAGGTAGTCGTTTATGCACACGTCGATGTGGTAGTCTCCACGGTGGAACCTGGTTGGAAAACAGAAGAGAGAGGAGAAAGTTTAATGTCATTATCTTACTATTTAACCTTTTCTTTTTTTCCAAGAAAAACACCATTGCGATTTTAAATCTCCTTCGTGAGGGGGTCCTGGTCAAGATGGCATCGTGCCGGGAAAAAACCCCCCACATATAAACACTGTTTGGAAATTTACAAGCACCAGCGCTCTCATCTTCTGGCTTCAATATATTTGGGAGGCTTGATTTATCTATAAATCTATCATTGCAGCAGATATTTACTGACACGTACACACATCTGCCTTCTCAACGAGAGCAAACTCAAGTATCACTGTCTGAGGAAAATATGCTTCCAAGAAAAAAGCTTTTGGTCTAATAAGAAAAACAAAAATAAGTACATACAGAGAGACGACCAAAAGTATCTTGGGGATACAGGATGGTCCCGACACTAAATGTCACGATAGGAGAAATACAGAGCCCGGGTGTCCCTGAGGGCTGTCTGGTGAGGCATCTTTACAACTGCAATGATCTAGAACAGGCCACAGAGGGTCAGAGGGCTTCAATACATACAGGCAGATTCATCAAAATGCCACACACTGTCACAAGCGCCCATCTACACACACACACACACACACACACACACACAATTTCCTCTCTGCTGCCCATAAAATAGGTCTCTCTCACCTGTGGAATTTTCACAGCTACCGAAATTAGAAAGCAATCCTGTGTTGTGAGTTTCTGTCTGGGTGTGGGTCGGCGTGACCCTAACCTTGGGGTCACAGATCGGCCTCACAGAGAAAACATTGACCACCTTGAGACGCCCTCAATTTAGCACACACACACAGACACACACACACACACTTGAAGCGTTCTAAGAGTGACGGATCGATGCAAACCACACAGTCGCACACAAGCACAGCTGGTGTCAGTGACTCATTTCACCTGGTGATGTTCGTTTATAATGGAGACCAAGTCTTTAGTGCTGTAAGAGCACAACCTGACGAGAGTTAAGACAAAACTTTTAATTGAAAACTGCCACTGCTGTCTATAAGAAGGGCTTCCTCAAGCTTGGGAGGAACGCACGAGGGGCAGGAGCATCAGAGGCTAAAATCATTTCATCCTGAGGACTCTGGAGGCTCAGGATGAACATGCTGAAGCAGCACACGCGCAGCATTGTGGCCTCTTTCTCTCGCCATGCAGTCTTGTGTGTTGGTGTAGCGGTCCGTCTTTTTTTCAAGTCTCAAAGGGTGGAGAGCGTTAGGAAGTTGCTTGACAGTTGTTTTCATTCATTAATAAATTAGTTTTATCCTCCATACTGTAATCTGTAATTTGTTTTTATAGGGTGTTGTGTGCTGTACAGATTGTAAAGGCCCGAAAGTCAAATTTCAGTTTTGTGATTTTGGGCTACATACATAAAATTGCCTGGACTTTTCTGTTGCGCTCGTGTACAAAGTGTCCATTATGTCATCAAGATTTTGTACAGAACGTTTCAGTAAGAGAGCTTTAAAAGAGACACAATTCTTTCTTTCTTTCTTTCTTTCTTTCTTGCAGTTGATCTAAAAATACCAGTTGAACCTTCGGATGTTAAAATGAAAATACAATGCTGCACAATGGTATGAAAACGTGATTATATCTGTGTCGCTGTCTTTCCACCCACTTATCTGCTCTCGCTCTAGTTAAAAGTACAGCTCATTATCTCAATGTGATGTTGGAGTTCGGATTCTGAAGACTGTTTTTTTTCCTGAGATCGCTGAAAACGCTCGTTCAATCACAACGCAAGCAAGACCACTTGTTTCGAAGATCAAATAGCAATTTGAGCAAAAATCTGGTTTTGGCGCCTTCACTCCTCACTTAATTCATGTTGATGTTTCGAATGATTAATGCAGCAAATAAGAGAGGCGACAAATAGCGCCGCAGCCATTTCTCATTAATGTGATCGTGCGTGTCTGCTGGTTTCTGCTGTGTATTTATTCAAGCGCATGTGTGTGTGTGTGTGTGTGTGTGCGTGAGCATGAGCTAGCATGAAATGTGGCCTTGCTGTGTTTACCCGTGTAAATACTGACGTGAGGGTGTTTACAACCAAGGCATGGAGGAGCTCATCTGTAACATCTCATTTAAAACATGTCGGGGGAGGTCCAGGAAGAGCCATGCATCTCTCTCACTGCTTTAAAATGTCACTGACTTAATGGTCACATCCTTCCATCCGCTCGCCCCAGCGAGTGTGTATATGTGTGTAAGTGTACTGTGTTTGTGCGAGAGAGAGAGAGAGAGAGAGAGAGAGAGAGAGAGAGAGAGAGAGAGAGAGAGAGAGAGAGAGAGAGAGAGAGAGAGAGAGAATAATGAATGTGTGTGTGTGTGTGTGTGTGATGTTTCAGCTGCCCTTCTCTCCCTCTCTCAGCAGTCAGAATAGTGGCTCGTGGCCCTGACTGCAAATGAAGCAAAGGATGTTTTGGTGAGTGAGCACATAAAAGGGACACGACATGCATTTGTAACATGTAAAACAGTCTCACACACACACACACACACACACACACACACACACATTCTGTGCATGCAACAAACCCACGCGCTGCCCACACCTCCACGCTCACGCACACATACATTGGGTTTGTGATATCAGTTCAGTGAGCTCCCTGGCACATTGGCAAAGGAACAGCAGTGAGACAGCCAGGAGCTGCTAATGGCACCGAGTGAGAAAGAGGGTGAGGGTGAGAAACAGACAGGATGGGGGAGAGAAAGGGACCTGGTTCCAAAAAAGAAGGTGAGGGAATATACAAAACAGAGGCAGCAAGACTGAATAATGCAGATCGAATTGCCAGGCTCCCAGTGACTCCAAGTTTGTGCGGCAGTTATTTATCATTAAAGGAGATTCTACAACAACTGTGTGTGTGTGACATGACTTGTGTTTGCACCCAACGCTGTGAATTTTAAAGTCTATTTAGCACGAGGCCATCACCAAGATGGCTCCTGAAAAAAATTCTTAGAAAGCTGTGTTTAGTGTCCTTGTAAAAATCCTGTTATCAAGGGACTAATGTGGGACTTTTAGATGCGGCTGTCGTCTTGTTTATGGCGATGGCGGCTTTAATCGGCTGCCACTGTTCTGTAAACCGTTCCCGCTTTTCAGCAGAAAGAGGAAAGCGTTCCTTAGCGCGAAACGGACGCGCGCTGTTCAAACATACATCAGCCTCTGTGCAGGACGCAGGAGCCCCGAGAGGTCGCACCAATGGAATGTAAATCAAGGCTGCGCACTGTGAGAAAACCAGAGTGACATATAAGCGGGGGAGACGGTACAGTAACGCCGGGGTCAATAGACGAGAGTAATTGCGAAGATACAGCAGGATGAACTAAACCGGTGGGCACAAAAGAAAATGGAAATTAAGGTTGCATCAAAATTGGCTGTTGTGTGCGTTTGTGTCAGCGGTATTTTTTGTTTGGAGTGTGCTTCCAGAATAACGAGACATTTCCTCAGTGTTGTCTGATGAACAGTAAAATCAGCCACATAGTGTCAATATCATTTAATGGTAAATGATATCATGAACAATAAAAAATACAGGCATAATGTCATATCCACATATCTGGTGTGTGTAAAGCAACTTGTTATGTTGGTATTACTCTGCACAATTGTTTTGATGTACATGCATGCAGACATATGTACATTTACACAGGCATATATATATATATACATATATATATATATATATGTATATATATATATATATGTATATATACATATATATGTATATATACATATATATATATATACATATATATATATATATATACATATATATATATACATATATATATATGTATATATATATATATGTATATATATATATATACATGTATATATACATATGTACATTTACACAGGCATATATATATATATATATACATATATATATATATATGTATATATATATATATGTATATATATATATATGTATATATACATATATATATATATACGTATATATATATATACGTATATATGTATATATATATATATATGTATATATATATATATATGTATATATATATGTATATATACACATGTATATATACATATATATATATATATATATATATGTATATATATATATATATATATATACATATATATATATATATGTATATCTATTATATATACATCTATATATATATATGCCTGTGTAAATGTACATATGTCTGCATGCATGTACATCAAAACAATTGTGCAGAGTAATACCAACATAACAAGTTGCTTTACACACACCAGGTATGTGGATATGACATTATGCCTGTATTTTTTATTGTTCATGATATCATTTACCATTAAATGATATTGACACTATGTGGCTGATTTTACTGTTCATCAGACAACACTGAGGAAATGTCTCGTTATTCTGGAAGCACACTCCAAACAAAAAATGCCGCTGACACAAACGCACACAACAGCCAATTTTGATGCAACCTTAATTTCCATTTTCTTTTGTGCCCACCGGTTTAGTTCATCCTGCTGTATCTTCGCAATTACTCTCATCTATTGACCCCGGCGTTACTGTACCGTCTCCCCCGCTTATATGTCACTCTGGTTTTCTCACAGTACGACAATATATGATATATATACATATATATATATATAGATGTATATCTATTATATATACATCTATATATATATATATATATGACAATTTAAGCTTTAAATGTTAAACCAGGAGGCAAATTCATTGTTGCACATCACGGACACATTTGTAAATGGAATAAATGCTAATTTATTGATCAATATGCAATGTTTTTTTATGCATTACCTTCATATATGTTTTAGGTATTACATGCGACCAGTCAACAATAAAAAGTGGAATCAATCCATGCAGCGACAGCATGTTTATTAAAGCTTGTAAGACGACAGCTGAAAGCTGGCATGAATCACAGGAGAAATTGTCCAGATGGAGTTGGCGCCGAGTTGCCCTCGCCACACACATGCGCGCACTCCGCCCAACCACCACGATCACTCCCTATTTTACGACACTCTAATGGCAACATCATGAGCGACAATCTTTCCCATTCTTGTGAGCAAAGAGTAGCAGCTGAGAGTGGCAGCGGAGGCCTCCGAGCTGTAAAATAGGTAACTAAGGAGCAAAGTTGGATGGTGGGCTAATTGTCAAATGGTGATAATTACATGTCTTTGTCATGCCACAGCTGTCCCATCGCGCTGTGGGTCACAACACAAAGCCTGGTAAATCAACTGGACACAGAGGGTGGGCGCACACATATGTGTGTGTGTGTGTGTGTGTGTGGGTGGGTGTTAGTCAGTGAATAAGTGAGTGAGCGAGAGAGAGAGAGAGAGATAATCTTTATTACCAACTGATTACATTTTCACACCGCCTCCTCAGGCCCGCAGGGCTGAAACTGAAGGGCCAAGTATTGTCGGCACAAACACACACACACTCACACAGATACATAGAGACACTTGCACACAGAGCCACAAACAGAGAGAGTGAGTTTGGGAGAGCTGGAACAGTGAAGTGAATGCAGGGTGAGGTGGCACACCACTGCAGTCGCTGATTGGCTCATTTCCATTTCAATTACACAGCCCAGTGACATCGCTGTGCACACACACATACAGAGACAAACACACACGCACGACTACGCTCGCACACACTGGCCCTGCGCGCACGCACACACCGTACACAATGAACTCCCATCAGCCACCTCTCAGAGCTGTGCACCGGCGGCTGCAGACAGAAAGCGAGAAGGACAGGGACAGATAGCTAACCTGAGCGAAACAGAAAGACAGAGAAAAGGAGCAGAGCAAGAGCTCGGCGGAAGGTAGAGGCAGAAAGCAAGCCGAGTCGTCGAACCAGTTGAATAAGTGAGATTCAATAGAAAGAGGAACTTTTCAATGCGCTGCCATATCAGCGTGCTGCCCTAAATACCCCAGCTCAAAAGCTGTGAGTGTCGGAGAGTGATTACGTACACAGCATATCTGAGTTTTTACAAAGATCCTGTGTGAAATGTCGTTTTTGTGTAGTACGGGTAAATGTACTCTAGGAAATGTGCACGATCGTCGTCACTCTGCTGTGTTGTTTGGACATAAAGGGCAACACGGTATGAAATCAAAGCAACAACATGCACTTTTCAAGGCTAAACCTCGGGGCACCTCTGGATGAAACGGCACACACTGCGAAGCCGCGATGACAACGTGTTAACGTAAAGGATGGACGGCTGATGGACATAAAAATACCATAAAGATGGTGAGCTTTTTTATGTAAAAAGAAATGTCTGAAATGTCGGAGACTTTGACCAGGAACTGTGAAGACTGCAGCGCTGAAACACTGCTGACAGCTGCATGCATTACAAAGTCCAAGCCTCCTCTATAGTATAAAAGATCATCTTTGTTTGTCTACACCTCTTGTTTCCCTACGTTCTCTCTGTATTTCCTCGCTGCCACCCCTTTTCATTCCTGGTTTGTTTTTTTCTGCCTGCCTGAGTTTCTCGCTCGGCTCAGTCCCGCTCATGACCCCAAATCAGATCTATTTACATTATTTCACCTCTCCCTGTTGAAGTTCATACATCGGATATGTTTTCAATTCAATATCCTCAAGCAATGTTCCGTTGCCTGATAAATCAAATCACAGTAACTCTAAAGAAAGAAAAGAAGAAATGCGCTGGGACCTTAAAAGGCAAACCCGTGATACCCTGTTGAATGTGTGTGCTGACGTGGTGTGTGTGTGTGAGCATGTTCCTCAAGTGAAAGATCATTTGTTGATTTTGGTCCGGGGGGAAAATATGTTTAGCCAAGCGGAGATGAACTCTGACTGAACCCCGGCTCAAGCATGGGTGGAAAAGGCCTATTCAGGACCTTTCAACACGTACGAAGCAAATGCACATCGCAAACACTTCTCGATTTAGTTCGTGCAGTTGTCTAATTACAGATGATTGGTTCGGTGTCAGAGGATGAAAGAGCGAGGGCAGCAGAAAGAAAGAATTGAAAGACAGAGGGAGGAAGAGTGAAATAAGAGAGAGGCTGTTGCGATTGATCGCGCTTAATCTTAACAGCTGTCAGGAAAGGACTTGAGAGGTTTTCAGCTTGTTATTACTGATGCAATTCGATGAAATTGAGGAAATACTGAAATCTGTCAAGTAATGAATTCACACAGGAGTTAGGCTTTACTCATGTACCTCTCATATGGACTATTTATTTGTTGAAAACTCGCTGCATTGTGATATTTATCGTTATTGAAATGACCTGTATCGTGATAGAAACTGTTGGCCATATATCGCCCAGCCCTACTACAACGCAACAATTAGTGCCAATGATGGAATGGTGGCCGAGTTATCCTAATCTAAGAGCTCGTTTCAAGTTCTTACTCGGATTTGGTTGGAAAACATTGTACTAGGAGGGGAAGAGTTACAACCCCCCCCCCGAAATACCAGTATCGAGGTGGAGAGACGGCTAAGGAGAGGTCAGTGAAGTCGGAGGAAGAACATGCGAGAGTGTCGCTTGTTATACGAGTTGACAGCCACATTCCTCGCTGGCTAACTGGCCGACAGGCTTACAGCCCCGGGAGGCGACGGGGAGAAGACACGGAGACATCGGACCTATAGAGCACCACATATTACTGATAATGCCTCCGGGACATGGTGGAGGGCTGGTGTGTGTGTGAATGTAGACATATTTTAACATATTTGTAGGGGATATCTGCTGTAATGGACAAACGCACACACACACACACACACGCACGTATGAATGCATTGCTGCTGGTCATGGTGCATTTTATTGTGTCCATCTGCTGTAGCTTTATGGAGGGTGTACTGCAGGCTCAGAGCAGGTGGCCAGGCCAGTATAATATACCGACTGTCAGCAGTGAGGGACACAGGGACGTACCCATGCATTCCTTCATCTCTCTTTCTCACAAGTATTCAACCTCCCATCTCGACCCTTTCTCCCCTCTCTCCGTTTCTGTCCCTCTCCCCATCCCTCACATCTGCTCCCTCACTCTTATCGCCCCGCTTTTCTCCCACCTCGCCACCCTCGACTGTGATCTTACAATATTCATTTCTGCCATTTATGTCTGTCAGTGCTCATTTTGCCCCAGGGAGACAATGAATTAAGAGCAGCGACAGACAAGTTCTTGTTCTGCTTTTGGTGCCGAGTGAAACGGCGAGATGTAGGGCTCCAGCGAGTGTTTGATGTAGTCTGCATTAGCATGCTGCAGCTCGAGTCCAAAACAGAGAAGAAGGGGGGTAAAAAAGAAGAAAAAAAAGATACTTCCTCTGAGCTCATCTACTCTGCCAAACAACCATTTTTATGGCTGTATAACGCTGATGTGTGCAGGCTATACATAAGAGTGAATGGCTGAGTGTGTGTTTGCCGGTCTGTGTACATCCCTCTGTGTGTAAAAGGATTTCTTTATGTCTCTGCCCGTCACCAAGGGAGTCAGGGAAAAATGACACATCCCCCAACATCCTGTCAGACCCTGAGGCCATTCTCCTGAAACATTGCTGCCCCAAACCCACTTCAGTCCCTTTGTAAATACTGTACGCTCCGACATGTTTACCAGGACCGGCGAGGGTGTGTGTGTGTGTGTGTGTGTGTGTGTGTGCGCGCCTGTAGATGCATGCGGGTTTATGCGCGGTCACACATGGGCAGTTAGTGTCAATTAATAGCGATACATCATCGAGTGGGAGACGTGTTTGCCATTAATCATAAGTCATTGTTTTATGGTGACAAGGTATTTGGCAGCTGAGACAGAATAGCAGCAATGAAACGTCTCTGAGCCGTGTAACATGTCTTCCTAATGTGTGAGAGAGAAAAAGAGAGAGAGAGAAAGAGAGAAACACACACAAGCTGGATAGAGGACAGAAGTAGGACATCCTACACAGATAGGGACAGAGCTGTTCTGGTGTCCACTCCATTACCTGCTCGGTGTGAACATGTTCCAGGTTAGAGAAACACAAACACCCCCGCATGGCTACGAAAAGCACAAGTGACACAACAAAAACACGTTGACAGTTGCTGGCAACACGCATGTGAAAGCACAGATACAAGCAAACGTCGCATGTTTACATTGTAAACATTTCACAATGATGCGGAGCGTGAATAGAACTAAAAGGGTCTCAGCAGCTGAGGCATTCACGAGATAATGACAAAAACCAAATGTTGAAATTAAAATGTGCACCGTTGTCTTTTAATTCCTTTTTCATCGTACTTACAATACAATGCTCAGTTGCATTACATAATGTCCCTGGTGTAGACCTTAAAAGGAAGTAAAAGAGCCTCTTCAAAGGCGGCGAAGCTTTGCCTGGATTAAGTCAAAAGCGTTTCTAAATTAAAATTGGCCACTTTCTCTCATACTTTTGAGAAGATCACTGTACTCGGGGAACAATGCCTGCATGCAAGAATGGCCCGAAGACTCCAATCAATGTGGAGAATAGAAGACTCTGCACACTTAAATCCAATGCGAGAATATAATAAAGCCGAGACCTTCATCTGGGCAAACTTGCATTACGGCTCAATAAGTTTGATGTTTGAGCGCTGACAAATCCTCTGGCCTGGCATTAAGACCTCTGGACTGGACACTGCTCTGCTTTTGTGAACAGTAGGGATGCACCGATCAATCGGCCACGATAAGTCTCATTCTTAAAGACAGTAACTCATCGAGTCCGTTAAATATTCACCTCTGTTACGTCAGCCTGTAACCACTGAAGAGACGGGTGAGTACAGCTTACTGGCTATACTTAAAAAAATTGTGATCGTTGTTTGAAATGACCCATAATACATCCAACAGCACGTTGGTAGCATTCTTTAGCACCATGGCGGTCTCCTCCAGCCAGATGTGTAACGTTACAGCCATACCCGCACACAAACAGGCACGATGCTCACATACAGTCACGCATTGCCAAACCGATCTCCCCAGCAGCTGCAGCACACATTACAGCGCCGCAAACACACACACACACACACACACACATCATTTTGATGTAAATTCCATTTAGGTGTGTTGTTGTACAGACATGTTGCACCTGTTTTCCTCTGGGTAAGTAAATGATGAAGTGGGATACACTGCAATTCATTTTCAGTTGAATTTCATTTGTCCAGTAACCTTGAGCACTTTTAGTTGGAGATTTGTTTGAGTAACAGTGAGAGAAGTTCCTGTAACTTGGTGCAGTTTTGGGGAAAATGTGAGTTATTTAATAGTCAGTGTTGTGTGCATGCTGTCAATTGTAGTTCTCAGAAAGAAAGATCGAGCATCTCTAGTGAAAGGGCATATCTGTATTGAAGAACTATCTAAATCTAGGATCAGTAGACCTACGTCGTATAGACTGTATGAAAGGGCTGTTAGGCACATTCCTCTCCTCATACCTTCTTCCCACCTGTATGTGGCACATTACTAAGGAAAAACGATACGATACAGGATCGGATTAGCCGGATCGGGTATTGGTGACAATGGGGCCGATCTATTCAGTTCAGTTCTGTGCTTATACACTGTAAACATTACAGACTAGATATTAATGAAACACTGGTAAAGGATCGGTTCTCGGGTATCGGCCGATACACAAAGCCCAGGTATCGGTATGGGGACTGAAAAAGTCGGGATCAGTGCACCCCTACACATTACAGAAGAGTATCAGCCCACTTTTCTTCTGTTGTTGCGATGTAAGCCCCCCCCCCCTCGCTCTGTCTCCCAGGACAAATGATCAGCAGATGGATGGAGGAGTGAAATGAGTAGGAAAACTGGCAGAAAGGGCAGAGAGAGACAAAAAAAAAAACAATAAAGGAAGCATACCATGTGGGAGAGGCAGGAGAGACCCAGTGTGGGCGGAGGGGAGAAGAAAAAAAGGCATGTACGGAGGTATAAAAGAGAAAAGCTGCAAAATATGGCGGGTAATACTTAAGTAATACTTAAAAAATAGTAAAGGGTAAACATGTGGGAAGAAGTCACAGATGCAAGGATGAAACAAACATGTATGTGTCTCGTTTGTTTCATCCAGACGCGGCTGTTGTTTTTCAGCCATTGCACCCGATCATTCAGTCTGGCATCACGGCCATGAACACACTGACCCACGCTGACACCCCCATATATATCCATACACTGAATGCACACCGGCAAACCGCGCACTGACCTTCAAGGTAGGTTGCCATGGAGCTGTGTCAGGGTGTTATAATGGCACCACTTTCATAAGACCCCTGGCACCCTTTCACAGTTCACAAACCGCTTACTGTATACTGCCGTACTGCATGTGTTACTGTGTGCGCGTGTGCGTGTCAAGCTTTCTGTGATTGCAGCAGATTTAGGTATGTAACAGAGGGAGCCATGGGAAGCCAAATGCCGTGTGTTTATCTGTGGGATGTAATTGCTTCACTGACAGATTGTAGCTATAGTTGTGCTTGTCCATACATCACCATTGTCATGTGTTTGCTGTTTGCCTTTTGAGAAGCGGTTCATATGGGACTCCTTTAAATAATGTGGAAATCTGGAAGTTCCAATACAGTACAAAGGAACTGAGTTGACGTGCTATTATCACGATTGCAGTGAAGGTTAATAATATTGATCAGTCGATCAATAATGTATTGATCGACTGTACTAAAGAGGTGAGCAAGTGCAGCAGGGAATCTTTCCGGATGTAAACCGTCCCGTTAAATGAGAGGTCTCTCCATTGGTTAACGCTCGGTCTTCCTCCGACAGCTTAACTCTCATATTTCCAGGATCATTCCTAGATTTTGGTCTTGATTGCTCCTGGATGGTTTCATATCGCGTGAGCTCCGATTTGAATCAAAACCAGACTTTTGGAAAAGTTTTGCTCGGCGTCAAACACCCACAACGCTGAGTTTAAACTAAATGTCAAAGCTTGTTTGGGATTCCCATCACAAATGTTTGCTCGAAATGGATTTTCTCACATTATCCACGATAATCTATATCGTTCCTCCTCCAGCTCACCCACGCTTTGTGCCCCTTGTAAAAGTTACAAGGTATTGCATTTAATGGATTCAGCTTGTTCACATAACGAGATTTCAACCATTCATTATTGCACTCATTACTCTCCTAAGGCAATACAAGTGAAATGCAGTACAACATTGGCATCTTACATTCGACAAAACCAGCCCATGCTAATTTCAGAACAGTCTGATTCGCTCGCTCTATGTTGCTCAACAGACAGAGGGGCCTCGAACTCTGCCGGCATTATTGGTTTATTTTATTCCCACGGACGCTCGTAACTGAAGTGTGTTATTAATAAATACTTGGGCCAACAGATTCCGTTACGTGGCGACATGTTTTATCACGTCATGTCATGTTTTGCTGTCTTTATTTATCTGCATCGGTCGAGACAATGTCGACCTGTTTTAGTGATAGCGTCTACGCCCATTACAGCCTAAGAAGACAGTGTTGACACATCCATCACATTCTGGAAAAACAGCAATATTCCCTGATAGCTGTCATCCTGGGCGCTAACCCAAAGTTTTGAAACTGGGGTTTACAAAGGTGCTAATACATACTTTCATCTTCACAGTGAAAATCTATCATAGCGATAACAATCAGAAGGGGGGGGGCAATGCCATGTCTGTTCTCCAGTCGGATAACAACTTTCAAGTTCAGTCATAAGTTTGAACAACAATCGAGACTCAACCGACGTCCTCGGTGTTATGACTCTGTTATTGAACCGCAGATCTGGCAGACAAGAAATGCGGTTGATGTGGCAGTGGAGGGGAAGAGCATCTGCTGATTGTGAAAGACAGAGTGTTTTAAGAGCAGATGGGTATGGAGAGATGATGGAATTCCTTCATAACCAGCCGAGGCAACAGCAGCAATGTTTTCCAACAAGGGACTGCTGTTTCCTCGACATGAGAGAGATCTGTTTTAATCCTTAGCACAGCTGTAAAACAAGGATGTTTGCATTACATGCAACGATAGTCATGCAAAGTCTGCGTGTTTGTAGGCTAGACTTTCTAGGGATGCACAGATCTGACTTCTTCAGTCCTGAATAGCGATACCTGGGCTTTAGGTACAGATTACCAATCATACACCAGTGTCTGGGATCTTTCTTTTACGTGCATGGCAACATCAGGCTTGACCCAAACATGGCTTTCTTAACTTAGATATGAACTTACTTACTTGTTATTTATTAGTAAAATAATAAATTGTACCCCAGCAACTTGGGAAACAAATCTTCAGAATTAGAAATTTAGAATTCAAGTGTAAACATATTCAATGCAGCAAAACAATTGTCAAAACATGAACAGGAATTGAAATGCCAGTCTCTAATGTATATGATATGCAAACATAGAATTGTATTGCATAGATCAGCCCTATTGTCACCGATCCAGCTATTTGTATCGGCCCGATCTTTGATATCGTTATTGGTATTGATGCATTCCTAATAAACCTATTTTCAACATCAGGTCCATGCTCTTTTCGACAAATTCATTTATCATTTCACAAAAAGTGAAACAGACGAATCCCATTGTTCCAAGGTCATTTGTTCACACAGCTTGTTTTGTATGAAAAACTGTCCAAATTTGTGTTTAGAAATATTTCTTTCTTATTGCACATGTGCGTGTCGGAGGGAGATCTTTAGAGGCGGTCAGTAGCTGCAACTCCAGAGGGATCAACAGGGTGTTTTTGTCAGTAGGGGGGGGGGGGCTGACACATGGGCCTCTCTGCTAATTCCTCATGCTTGTTTAAAAGCTATATGCTCCTTTAGCTCCTGCCCTGTATACGCATGTGTGTGCATGCATGTGCAAAGCACAAATGTACCACAGTTCTGTGTGTGTGTGTGTGTGTGTGTGTGTGTGTGTGTGTGTGTTTGGTATGAACAAAGTATTTTCCAGGACCTTCAGGGTCAGCCTCCTATGGAGAAGCTGTCAAGGTCCCAGGCAGGGGGTTAAGCGCTGTGTCGGCAACTTGTGCTGCGTGTCTTATGTGGGCAATATCTGCGTTATATAGAGCAGCAAAGGTCACGATATAACATAGACATGAGACATTGCACACACTCGCAACACAAATCTCAATGCATGCATACACATGACATAAATCTAAACACATAAACGAGAAGTTAAACTGTACAGTTCAGGGCCAGTTTGCAGTTTATCCTTGTGTTGCTGAGGTCACAGTCTGGCTACTTTTTGTGCATTTATTGCAGCGAGACCTTGTTCAGTGTTGACGTGCAGACAGCCGAATCCGGCAGACAACTCTATTCGACAGAAAGAACTTGTTTTAAAAAGCATAAACAAGTGCTTTATTGAGAACCATGTTCGGTTAATTCAGTTGCAGATATAAATGTGTTGCAGTCTCACTGTATATTTGCATTTCTATTCAATCCCTGTTCTCTATATCTTCCATTAGCAGATTCATGCTCCATATTTTAAAACGCCTGAATCAATGCATCCCAGCTGTCTGAAAATCTCACCAGAATGACCTCCAAGCCAAAATGTTTCGAATAGACGAGGTTTTCTTGCGACGGCTGATGAATACTTTTGCACGAACGGTGGAACTTTCCTTCCCTTTTCTGTTTCCCTCGGAGGAGAAGAAGTGTGTTTCTCTTTGGAAAAGAGCAGCAAGCTGGATCAAACCGGGCAAAGTGGGAGCAGTCAGTGCTGTCCTTGCCTTTGATCCCAACTCAGCCCCGTTTAAAAAACAAAAAGGCCCAGTTTGACGGAGCTTTGTGTCACGTCAAACAAGCTAAAAGATGCTCAGCGGGCCTTTGTTGTGCTGTCCTGGAGAGCGCACCACGGGCGATTATCGGAACAAACACGCTATGTGTGTGTGTGTGTGTGTGTGTGTGTGTTGGGTGGGGGATTGACCTTTTTCTATATGTGCATATGTGTGTCTGTGCATATGTGTTGAAATCTTGACTATCCTTATCCAAATCGTTACTTAGGAAGAGGAAAAGATACATGAAGCAACTGCTCACACAACCCAAAACCTCATCATTCCACTTTACCAAATACAGGCACACACACGCACACACGAACAAATCCCTGCCCAAATCATGCCTCTGATAATAGAGTTTCTGATTGATTCTTGCTGAATCAAAACGAGTTCTGCATTCAAACTAATTGGCCTGGTTGTCTTTTGTTCCCCGTGTGTAGAGACCCGGAAGGTTTTTGGCACTGAAACAAGGTCTGTAGGTCATGTCTTGGTGGGCACAAGCTACATTCTGTTCACACTTCCAACTGTGAGATCGTGAACTTTTGAACTCGCAGAGCAGAGCAGGAAATTGAAACAATAAGCTTCTGGGTTACAAAAATGATCATTTCAACACAGAGACAGGATTTGTTATGCTAGCAAATGAGTCGGCCCCTTTGTGCTGTTTATTTATGCACACTGGTTGGTTTGGGCAAACAGAGAAATGCTCCCCAATATACCCACAGACGCACACACACACACACATGCACACACAAAGGGGGTTTTATGGAAGCAAGTGGTGACACGCCGTGGACAGGTTTGGGGAGGTTTACCGACATGTGTGGTCTAAAGTTAGCGCAGTTGGAGAATGCCTTCCGTCCATCCCTGAACATACACTCCTCCCCAGCTGTCTCCTTCATCTCATCCTCTGACCTGAGCTGGCTGTCAGGGCCTCAACACAGCATACTGCACGTTCACCGCATACCGCGGCTGGGTACTGCAAGACCTCATAAAATAAAACGACTATCAATCAGTATTATAAAAGAGGGCCCAATTGTTACTTAATGACTAAAACTAAGACCATATGTTGTGCTGCATATGGTGTATTATTACGGCAATCATGAATAGTTTGGGGCTGCATTGATTTCATATCATTTCAAATGTATTTTTTAACCTTCTCTGAAGTATATTTGCAACAATATTGTTCATATTTACATCGCAAAAACAATAGTCCCACGCTATCACTTCGGCCTGTCCTCCATTTTGTGTCTCACTCCACCTGCTGCTCTTTCTCCACACTCTAATGCACGTGTGTCGAAAGCCTAAACTGCCTGCTATTGATGTCCCCATCAGGGCACAGCAGGCGCCCCTTCAACACGGACGCAGACACGCAGACACATAGATGCCTGGGAGAGATGTCCCAGTTGAGGCATTAGTCAAGAGTGCGTGCGTGTGTGTTTTGCGAGGAGATGGTCCACATCCAGTCAGCAGTGTACTTGGGAGGGTTGGCTGAAACCTCCCACAGGTGTTGGGGATCAATTCAAACACAAATCATGTCATACAATGTATGACATACATTAATCCCTAGTCACGCCCCGCACCTTCATGTTTTCTGACATTACACAGCTGTTAACAGATGTGGCCGTATCTCATCCTGGTTTTTCTCAAGCGATGAGATAAAAAAAAAAAATAATACTGAAAATATTTGGGGAGTGAGCGAAAGACCGATCAAAATAATCTTCAAAACTTGCTATCAAGTTGGCCATCTCTGAAGTTCAGCACATCAGCATGCAGGATGAGGCATACACAGGGGTTGGTTTAACATCAGACTCCAGTTTCATGCTGTTTGGCTGAAATAGGCTCAAGTGAAACACCAATTTATGGAGAGAGAGAGAGAGAGAGAGAGAGAGAGAGAGAGAGAGAGAGAGAGAGAGAGAGAGAGAGAGAGAGAGAGAGGAGGCATCTGTTAAACTACAGAGAACACTTGCACATCACATTTGAGCAAATTTGACAGATGGCAATGGATCAAAGTAATACCAGAAACAATCAGTGTTTCACAAAATACTACAAAAGTCGAGGCTGCCATTAAAACTCACTGGCTGATGTTATGGATGGTCTGTGAGACACACACACACACACACACACACACACACACACACACACACACACACACATACACGTAACGTCAAAGACACTTTCATTATTCATCAGCCCCGACTCAATATATCGCCCGATGAATGGTGAAATATTTGAAGTGGCTGCATCATGAATAAACAGCGGAGGAAATGATTGTCTGGAAAAAAGCTTATTTATCGGGAGGATGCGACAGGGGTGGCGAAGGGATGGCGGCGCTAAAGGGAGGGAAACCTGGGATTTAGTGAGAGGGATTGTGGGTAATATTCCCACTGTCACAGTTGATTGGCACTGAATTAAACCGACACACAGGAGGGCACGCCAACACACCTGAGCATGCACGGGTGCACGCAAACACACACCAAGCCAAACAAAACAACATGCAGAAACTGTACAAACAAGGATTTTAAACACGTACAGACAATCAATGGACTGAGTGAATCAACAAAAATTGTGTTTATACACCCACATTCAATTGACTTGCTCCGATTTTCGCCGTAAGCGCATACACTAAACAAATACACTTTCTCACATCGAATGCAAACCGATGGCCAACCGCCGATGAGCATCGCGAGGTAAAACAAGCCGAAATGCACACACTTAGGGAGTGCTGTAATATGGCAGACGTACGCTTCTGAGGCCGGGCGTGCTCTTGCATAAAACATCAGGCGTTGAGCATTTTAAGTGCTTCTATTGTAATCAGGCCAAAGCCATAGCAGCTCCCATAAAGTCCTGGTGAGAGTGGCTGAAGGTCCATTTGGGCGTCGAGAACAAAGACCATCAATTGATCAACAGACAACCTCGTTAGAGCAATATGCTGTGGCGGGCACATTCTGAGGCACAAGGGGGATGATGGGAGGCAGGTCAGACGAGGCGGGGGGGGGGGGTCTCCGAGCTTGCAGAAAGGAACAGTAGTGCAAAATGAATACACGGACGCAAGGCAACGTATACGAAAGACTGTCCAACAATCACTAACTAAGTGCTTTGTGCTTGTGAAAAGCCCTAATGAGACCTGTTTGTGTGTGTGTGTGTGCACGTGGGTGTGTGTGTGTGTCTGTGTGTGATCGAAAGCCACTAAAAGCTCTTTAGGGGCACCTTAGGGAGCTATCCTTCATGACTTATCAACTAGGCAGACTCGGCAAAAGTGCGCGTACACGTACACACATGGACGCACACACTTACATGCACTTATACACACAAAGTGGATCCTGAATGAACCCTTGTCAGTATGAGGGGAACAAAGGTTAGAGAGAAAGAAGAGAGGGAAGCGGTGCGGAGGAGAGGAGAGTGGGGAAAAAAAGAAGAATAGAGTGGAGGTGAGGTGAGGAGAGGGGGGGATCCTCTCTGGGCTGTTTGGCCTTGAGATCGATCGCTTATCACTGTCACCTAATCTATCCATCTCTCCATCTCTGTTTCTTTCTGCCCCCCCCACCATCCTCCCTTCCTTCATCTCGCTCTGGTGCAGAAAGGTGTAGAGAAAATGAAGGGCAGACAGAGATACAGAGAGACAGAATGATGGAGTGTGCACCTCTCATGAATAGAATTAGAGAGGAGAGAGAGCTAGGGAGAGGAAGTTAGTGCGGAGATGGAGTAAAAAACAAAGGCAAATAAAGACCAACAGCAGGGGAAGTAGAACGACAGTAAGCACAGGGTGACAGAGACACAGAGAGAGAGAGAGAGAGAGAGAGATATGCAGCCTATAAATCTACAGTAAATCTTTTCTCATCACATCAGCACACTTCACATGAATGAAGAACAGAAAAGGACTAAAACAGAAGCACTGAAGGCACAGCCATTTGGTTGGAACTACCGCACAAAGCCATCCATGTCTGATCAGATTAGTGTGGGCAAAATAATAGCAATCCTAATAATAAACTGTATTTATATACCGCTTATTAATCACCAGCAAGAAACCATTTATTGGAGACTGATTGGCAATACATAGTAAATTAAACACAGAGAAATACATGAAGCCAACAACGAGGCCCAGCTTTATCAAATAAAATGTGGCACCCAATGGCTAGAGATCCTGCTGCTAGCCAAGGTGCTAAATTCCACACATAGAGCTTTGATTCAGGGACTGCCTCTACACTGCTCTCAGCCTTGCAGTCGCTGAGCCGCAGCTAGAGGCTAACAGTGCACACAGCACGAGCAGCGCAGACAACACCGTGTAGAGTTCTTAGTCTGCCTTCCTGACAACATTTGCATGACTGCATTGACTAATCTCTATAGTCATTGTATATGAATGTGTTGTCTGCACAAAAAAGAACTTGGGGCACCAAAGTTGTTGCACTATCAACCCAAAAATAAAAAAAACTGATATTCATTATAAATGCTGTTGTTTTTCCACTATAATTCAAAATTGAAGAACATCTTAAACTACACCTGAGCTCTCTGAGAGGCAATGGTGAAAACCATCGCTCCGTACTTTTCTCAACTCCCCTCTATTGTGCAATTATTACACACACTGCTCCCCCCTCGCACTCTCCATCTCCCTGTCCATCCTTCCTTCCTCCCTTCCTTTCCTTCCCTGTTATTACCCCGCTCCTATTCCCTGCCTCCTGGCTGTCTTTTGGCAGCACAGGAGGGATGACAGATGAGAGGGGGGAAACGAGAGACGGGAGACATCAAGGAGAGAAAGAATGGGCTGTTGTCTCCAACATCGTACAGTAAGCTATGAGGATTTTACTACCATGCTCACATTCAAAGCCCTGTAAACAATAGTAATGAAACAGCTCTGTGTACAATTTTGAATATTTCCCCAAATATACCCCACCAGCTTTAGAAATATATATATATATGTCTCCTGCAGATGTGCTAAGTAACCTTGTGCAAGTGAGAGAGAGCCAGTGAGACCAACAGAGATGTGAAGTGAACTGTATTTCCCAAAGGGTGGCTCTGAAACAATCGAGGACAGATGATGTTGTGAGACAAAGAATAAAGGGACATTAAGGATGGCGTGAAAATTCTCCCTGTAGCTGCAGCGGGAGGGCACTACTTGGGGCTGCAATTAACCTGCACACTGAACCCCCATCAGGGAGAGACAGACGGAGAGATGGAGGCAGAGAGAGAAAAAATGGCCAAACACTCAGAAACAGAAACATCTTGAATGGAAACGTTGTACAATCTTACCACATGAGCCCATTGAAAAGAAGACATCTCTTGAATTGAATGGCAAAATTGCACCCACTGCATCAACAGCGAGCGAGCACTTCTGCCTTGTCTGTCGAGTTTGTTTCTCAACACGCGGTATTAAAAGCATGCTACGACAAACTGACAAGCCCGCAGCACGTCTCCACTTAAGGCACAACTGGTTGAATTTGTTCCGACGCTGACGTGGCTCGTTAGATGTCTTCCTTTCACTTTTATTGCTCAACAAGAGGATTTCTTACTTTTAAAAAAATAATAAAAAATGTATGTAATATCTTTTTAAATCCTCACATCGATTCAAGCCAAACATCGGTGAATTAATTCCCTTGGCAGGGTGAGAAGCACTTTGAAGTATTGCCCTGACAGCAAGAAAAGAAGCACAGTTTGAGTCTCTCCTTTTTGTCTTCATGCACTCAATTCGGTCGCATCGAGATTTCATGGCATGACCGCTGATTAAAAGTATTGCCAGAATACATCGCACTGGGGAGCAGAGTCACAAGGCAAAGATGTACAAAAGAAACAGATACAATAAGCAGACTGTGAGTGTTGTTTGGTGTCAGGGGCAGGCACCGTGATACAGTGTAGTTTCGGTCTATTCTTTCTTACTCTGTTCATCTCTCCTCCTCACAAACAGTCTTTTCTTCATGGCCCTGAAACAGCTCTTTGAACATCTCACCATCCATTCCCTCTGCCTGTGCAAATCGGTCCGAATGTGTAGCTCCACTTCACGCTCCGCCTTGCCCCTCTATCACACCTTCACCCTGCCATTATGTCACACTTAAATATCTTCCTTATACTCTCATAATGCAAAAGAAAATGTGTGTGTGTGCACACAGCGGGAAGCCCTCCCTAGCTGTGTTTTCTAAGGTACTTGAGGGAGAAAAACAATGTGTAAAGTATTATTACTCATAATTGTACGAATGCAAAATTAGCCCAACAGCATCTTAAGTCACTGGTCGTCGGGGCTGATGTTTGGTTTGTTCAGAAAAAGTGTCACATGATAAGGGCTTGGCGAATCAGGGAAGGACACGTTGCGACCGATCAAGAAGCGAAATGTGGTCGTCTTCGTCATCTTTTCCAAACGTCTCCGTTTCTTTCCGTCCAGACCAAAAAGGCAACCTGGGAGTTTTCAAACGACATGAGCTGCGTTTTCAAAACATCTCTGTTTTAGGGGGTTCAAAACACCGGCGTAGGGTTTAAAACAAGAAAGGTAAAGTGTGGATGAAGCCTCTGGGTCCACTACATTTCTATCCTCCTGTTTAAGTGCCGGCTAGACACTGCTGTGAAAGGACAGACGGGCCCCTGTTTGATTGGCTCCCCATGCGCCTGACCTCGTCTGGGACATCCCAATCATTAACAAACATGTCTGACATTTTCATCAGCGGCCCTCGATTGCCAGCAGTAGAGTGAGCTGCATTATCGCTCAGCCAATATGAGGAAGGAAATTATCCCGGGTGCTGCGAGACGTCCGCCGATGAGACAACTTCGGCCCTGTTCAGACCTGAAATGAACATGTTGCTCAGGCGATGCTGTTACAAGCGGACAGTTCTAAGTCCAGATGTGGATGCACCCGGGACGCATTGAGGATGCATTGAGCTACGATCGCTCGGACTACATTTAGAGATGTTAATGCCAGGTCTGAACAGGGCCATAGCAAATGCCTGAATGAAGGCGTTGGCATTGGTAATTGCATTAGGTAATTATTAGGTGTCATTCTAATAAGGTATTTTGATTGTGTGAATCTTTCTACAAATAACTGTATTTTAGTGAGTGTAATCAACATGTGACAAAAATCTGATCAGTGCCTAAAGAACAGCGGTGTTAAAAATGCTCACTGACATGTTCTAAAAACGATCAAGAGAGTAGAAACAATCTAAGATAAAGCTATAAACTGTAACTATCGTGTTGGAGAATAAAAACTGTGAAATCAAGAGAATTTCTGAAGAGACATTTAACACTGAGTGCAAACTGAAGAGAAATCTGAAGAGTGCTTCAAGGTAATCTGACTGTAAGCAAGCCGGAGCGTTTTCTAATCTGGAATGGATTCATCATGTGATGGGTAAAGAGTAATCCGAGAAAGCTCATCACCGTGATATATTACCAAATACCATCTGGCAGGGAGGACCACGGTTACATGTTGACAGTAATGACAATTTAGTTCATCGGCCTTATTAAATAAAGAGCTCATTTGTGCAGACATATGGCCAATCATCTCGTTGCCTGGCACTTCATCATGCACACACACACCTCCACTTGCATGTACTCGCACACACACACACAAAGACAAAACAGACACTAAAGGCAAGCACACACTTGAACATGCAGATGAGCAGTCATCAAGACGCGCCTTTGGCAAAACACCCACTGTGACATGTTTCGTCTGAAGCCAAGTCCTGTTTGCTTACACTCTGACACCACAGTAGTAGGCCTACTAGACGATTAGCTCAAGACACACGAAAACATGCAGTATGTGGGCTCACATGCTTGTTAAAAAAAAAAAAAAGCATATTTTTTGGGGTTGAGTCGTGACATTTCTCCCCTCAACACACATGAATCAAGCATTTGCATGTTTGCTCCCAAGCTGAAGCTAGAGATGGGAATATTATTTTAAAAAACAAAGAAACAGGAGGAATATTGTCACATGGGTCTTACAGACCGAGAGAGACACAAAAGATATGTTTAACACACAGACACACACATCACTCATGCAGGCATTATAACCAGAGTTGTAAGACTCTTGGTGGAAGCAAAAAGAAGAGTTGTGCGATTATTGGTGTGGGGATTTGGAAAGAGGACGGACAGACAGCTGGGACGAGCTTTATTGGATTCCACATAAACATTCTGTCTGTCTGTCTGTCCTCCACTAGCCTGGCTAGTGTGGTGTGTGCAGGTGTTGATCTGTGTAAAAAATGCTCATGATGCAGCTCCTGTTTTCCACACTTGTAACTGGCTTTCGGCACACACACACACACACACACACACACACACACACACACACACACACACACAGGGATGAGTGCAAGAACATGGGAGCGACAGAAGGAAGGTGGAAGGAGGGAGACAAATATCCTTTTGTGTTCTTCCAACACAAGCAGCCGCATCATCCATCTTATCTTGTGCCTCCTCTGCCGTTCTATCCATCCTCTGCTCCTCTTTATCTTTCAGCAGCCTCCGGGAACACAATGTGATAATCTATTAGCTTGTTGTGTCGGCGACAGGAGGGAGCATGTTAGCACATTGAATGAAACAAAAAACAAAAAACAATACAAGACAAAGCTCTCGTAAAGCCCTATACTGTACATGCTCATTTAGATCAGGCATCGATAAATGTAACTGTACCCTCTGTTTAAGCCGACATGACTGCTTTTGCATTTAACTGAAGCCTTATCACAGCAGCTGAGAAAATCCCACATCATAGTGTCTCTCAAACAAAAGGAAGTGTTGCACTTAACTGGTTCAAGGAATTGGCAAGAAATCCAGCCATGTTTTCCCAGCCTTCTTTGCTCATCTTGTTCAAAATTCTGACTCACATTTTCTTTGGGTATTCTGTTGACTCACAAGAGTAAAACCTGTTCTGCTACGTGTTACCATTCTTAAGCTAGGCAGCAGTGCTGGCGAGCGTTGTTCCAGGCGAGAAAGCGAGAACTATGCCTGATTTGACTGCTTAAAAATATCTTTAAAAATAGTGGTGCTCTCAATGAAATACATTTTTGTGTGGGCCAGTAATCAATATGATGATGAATATTTCATGTATTTCAGATTTGAAAGTTGTCAGGGGCTCCAAGTCATGCTAAGCTGAATATTTGTCCGAACAAGAAGCTGAAGCTCAGCCTTTTGACCGACTACTTGAACAATCGAATCATTTCGATACATTGCTCTGAAGATTCGCTGAGTAAGCGTCAAGGCCGTTGCACTTTTTCAATCAATACATTTTCCCAAAAAAATTGTAACTGTTGTTTTTGTCACGAACACTTCCACGCAGAACGCAAATACGTTGCGTCAAAAATGAGACGTAAACATTTTACAGAACAAGGTTGATTCTTCAGAGATTTCGCCAGCAAATAAAGGCATCGACCAATCACGTTGTGAGGAACCGGCACATTCAAAGCATACAGTGGACAACGCCAGGGAGGCTCCATAGACTGAACGACATCAAACTTTATTACTCCTTTCAATCTTGACAAAGGCAGCGCCTTCTTACCTTTCACAATAAAAGCCTTCGACATATACACTGCTTAAGTGTTTAGCAGGGGGAACTCAAATTCACTCACAGAAAATAGCCTAAGCTACTGTAAGAGCTTTCATTTGCATTGCTGCCGGTAAGAATAGTTTTGCTAAATGTTCGCAGAATCTTTCATGTTGTTCATTCATCATGTCCCGAGTGTGTAAAGGCCTTTAAGGTGGACTCTACTGTCCGCTTGGTTATATTTGCAAGATCTGAACTAAGAAGTGGAGAATGATAGTTAGTTTTCGGGATTGTGCTCGCATTGGTAGCCAATGCATTTTTGCATATTTAGTGGGCTATAACGTCATTTTGTCTGGTGACTGAGATTTGCCAGAGTAGATGAAATATGTGATCTTTTTTTTCAGCTTCTTAGTCAGAAATTCCCCTTGAAACCTTGTCTGTGTTGATGGTGGACAGGAGACATCGTAGGTATTACATTACTCACAGATTGTCGTACAGGATAACACAGTGTAACTGTTCCTGAGCTTTCAGTTATTCTTCTTAAACCATGTATTATACTGTTCTTTTTGTTTCTTTACTCACCAAACTCACTTCTTTTATCCCTTTCTCAATCTTCACACATGTTCTATCTCCTATTCTTGGCTGTCAGTATGTCATTTCCCCTCTTCCTTCCATCTTTCCGGCACGCATTCACCATCCATCACTTGTAGTTTCCGCATTACTCTTCTCTTTCTCTCTCTGTTCACACCCCTCCCTTTCTTCTCCCCCTCTCCTTTGCTCTCAGGTGTTGTTTCGATAAGGCTAGAGGAGGGGATTAGTGAGAGCTCTCTGCCATGTTTGACTTTAGCACAGAGGACAAAAGGACTGGGACGTTTTCAGTGCTCTGCCATCTCCATTCACCTGCCTGCGTGTGCATATGTGTGAGTGGAAAAACAGCCACGCAAGGAAGGACACACACTCACACTCACCTGTGTAATGACTGTGTCACCGTGCCCCAGTTATGAACTGAATCAGCATAATCCCTTCACACTCCATTAATCAAGAAAAGGCAATGGTGTCATCTCACAAAAATGCACGAACGCACACACAGAAGTACAGCGCTGACACGTATCCTCAGCCTGTGTGGTCTGCCAGTGTTAGCAGGTCCCGTTGGCTGATGTTACTGGTCTACTGAACCAAGTCACACACAATAGCATGCACGGTCTACAAGTGTGCACGTGTGTGTGTGTGTGTGTGTGTGTAAGCTCATATATTTTTGAAAGTCAATATGATCCGAGCGACTGAAGATGACATACAGGGATATTACGATACGATTGGCTGTGTTCCCACCACATGGCTCTCGCAGAGCTTAGCAGGTGGTTCTCATTCATGTAATATTTGATATCTAACAGCATTGCTGTGATCCTCTCTTCATCTCGTTTCCTGCTGAGATGATTAGTCAGCTCACACTCCAGCCTCCGGTGAAGAAATCTGATTTTTTGCATCATGTGCCATAAACATCCGACAAACGTAGCGACGGCGCTGGCGTCCATATGACTGCAGCACAGAGGTCACGTTCACAGCTCCCTCTTAGTGCCTGCCGTCGATAGCACTCCTCGCTGCCTATTACAGCTCAAACACTGCCCCTTGTTCAAGCTCGGACTCGTGCCGAGCCGTGTATCGTAAAAGCAGTCAAGATTTTAATTTGTGATGATGCTTTTCTTATATTTAAATCGTCCAAAGGGCTCTGAATGAATTTCATTTGCCTTAATATGTACTAAGACGTTGGAGTAGGTGCGAAGCCAATGCAAACGCGCATGTGGACACACATACAGATGTGAAGGGAAAAAAGAGATGAATCTTGGATAACCCGGATCACCCTCTCCACCACCTACTGCAGGACAGCGGAGCACTTTCTCCAACAGACTGATCCAGCTCCGCTGTCACAAGGACAGATACAGGAGGACATTCCTGCCCACTGCAATAAGACTTTACAATAAAACAGCTCTGGCCAGATCATCCTCCACATGACTACACACTGCTTCACTGTATTTGCTGGGGTTGACTTTTGCACTACTGTTCTTCACCTAGTCAGATAATTCAACACTATTCTATTTCATTGTATACACTGTGCATTTTTGTTGTTTTATCTTATATATTCTATATTCTGATATTTAATTTGTCCTACTGTTATTCTATTATATCCGGGTTTTGTCGTACAACTGTCGTGGCCTGCGTGTGGGCCAGAGGGTTGGGGATAAAGCTCGCCGCATGGTTGTTGACAACCTTTTGGAGAATTGTGACATACTATGTTTACAAGAGACATTCTTACCGAAGCAAGACTTGGAAAAACTCAACTCTTTTAATGATAACTTTCATGGTGCTGGGGAGTCTACAACTGACTTTGGCATGGGAATAGTCAGAGGAAGGATTCCAGGGGGTGTGGCTATTGGAATAAGAAGCTTGACTCTTTGATAAATGTGGTCAGGCTTGGTGTTGACTGGTGTGTTGCAATACAGTTTACTCATGATGATAAGGAATTCACTATCCTAAATGTTTATACACCCTATGAGTGCAATCACAATGAGGATGAATATCTAAATAGGCTTGCCTTCATCAATTCCTTCATTCAAGATAATACTTCTTCCAGTATTTATGTTATTGGGGATATGAATGCAGATATCTCAGACACAAGCTCAGTATTTGCCAAGCACATGGCTCAGTTTTGTAAAGACAATTATTTTATATTATCAAGCAAAGTGCTTTTGCCTACAGATAGCTATACATACATTAGTGAGGCCTGGCACACTACATCATGGCTGGACCATTGTATTGGTACAGCTGATGCTCATGCTTCATTGGGATGTATGGGCATTCTTTATGGCGCAGCAACAACTGATCATATACCTTTTGCTATGTCGATAAATGTTGAACATCTGCCGGCGCTATCTAGAAATGGAAATAGTGTCAACACAGAAAAACTTGACTGGTCAACTCTCACTGAAGAGGACGTCTTAGTGTATTCTGCTCGTACAGACCAGTCCTTCAGTCATATTCATCTAGCTAGAGATGCAGCTATGTGTACTGACGTTAACTGTAAGGATGTGGTGCATAGGAGAGATCTCTGCTGCATGTACAATGATATAGTAAGTGCTCTGTATAAAGACAGCAAGCCCTACTACAAGCATCATAATAAGACCCATAACATCAAACCTGGCTGGAACGAGTATGTAGCCGAGTATCGTGCTGAAGCCTGTGAAGCCTTCAAATAATGGGCTCTAGCTGGTAGACCCAGACAAGGACCAGTGCTTGAGTACAAGAAGCTCACCAATGCAAGATATAAGTATGCCATTCACTTCATTTGCAAGAATGATCAAGCCATGAGGGCTGACTCCATGGCCAAGAAGCTGCTAAGCAACAACGTAGTTGATTTTTGGAAAGAAGTGAGAGCTCTTAACTGTGAAACATCTTTACCATGCACTATAGATGGAATCTCAGGAACAGACAACATTGCTGAGTTATGGCGACAGCATTATAGCACCTTATTTAACTGCATCAAAAGTGATTTGTACAGCATGGACAGTTCTGAGAGTAATGAGTGAATGGCAATTACATCATATGAGGTGCACCAAGCTATCAACAAACTGTCTGAAGGCAAAGCAAGTGGCTTAGACCATATTACTGCTGAACACCTTAAAGATGCTAGTCCGAGGTTAGCTCCTCTCCTCGCTATTTGTTTTACTGGCTTCATGATTCACGGCTTGTTACCAGACTCAATGCTGTCTGTTCTCTTAGTGCCAGTCATTAAAAACAAAGCTGGTGAAGTATGTAGCCGAGAGAATTACAGGCCCATTGCTTTGGCCAGCGTCCTGTCAAAAGTCCTAGAAAGAATTCTCCTGGACAGAATACAGGACTTCATCACCTCCACAGATCACCAGTTCGGCTTCAAAGCCAAACATGGCACTGACTTGTGTATATATGCCTTAAAGGACATTGTAAACAAATACAGAGGTCAAAACTCATCACTTCTTATGTGTTTTATTGATGCCTCCAAAGCTTTTGATCGTGTTAATCATCGTAAATTATTTTTTAAGCTGAGACAAAGAGGTGTCCCCACATACACAGTGAGAATTCTGGCTTACTGGTATGCGCACCAGAGTATGAGAGTAAAATGGGGTAAAAGTGTGTCAGCCCCATTTGGGGTTAGCAATGGTGTCAGACAAGTTCTGTTTAATCTGTATATTGATGATCTGTCCTGAAAGCCTGTAATACTGGTGCATGATGGGTAATACTCTGGTTAATCACATCATGTCTGCAGATGATCTGGTGATCTTTAGTCCTTCTAGCGCTGGTCTTCAGCAGCTCCTAACTATCTGTACTGTGTACGGTGTGGAACATGACATCAAATACAGCGCCAGTAAGAGTGCTATCCTGATCTGTAGAACTAAAGAGGACAAACGTCTAAACTTCCCTGACTTCAAATTGTCTGACAATAATCTTGGTGTCTGTAGTGAAGTCAAATATCTTGGTCATTTTTTAACAGAACACATGTCTGATAATAACGACATTTCCAGGCAATGTGGTATGATGTATGCACAAGCAAACAGTCTCTCACGCAAGTTTGGTCTGTGTACAGATGGAGTGAAGATGTCTCTGTTCAGAGCATATTGTACTCCACTCTACTGCACACTTGTGGTCAAACTACAAAAAAAAGAGTCTACAGAGACTTCAAGTCGCGTACAATGACGCCATGAGAATACTTTTAAAGAGACAAAGATAGAGTAGTGCCAGTGAAATGTTTGTGGCTGCACGAGTCAACACTTTCCAAACAGTTTTAAGAAATCTCATGTACAAATTCATCTGTCGACTGAATGACTCTGTAAATGGGATCATACTTGTTTTAACCAACATAAGGTTTAGCACCACACGCTACCAGTCCCAGCTGTGGCGACATTGGTACAGCTGTCTCTTTGTAAGGCATTGCTAGGCCTCTGTACTTTTATTGTTTGTGTCTGTCTTTTTATGTGTCTGTCTGTATGGACCCCGAGTATGAAATAATGTCTCGATCTATCTATCTGTCTATTGTGCATTTTTTAACACTTAATATTTTTGGTTACTCTGCTACTTTGCTTATTGGTGTGTCTTGCTGCTGTAACATACAAATTTCCCCCTGGGGATAAATAAAGTACATATCTATCTATCTATCTATCTGTCTAAAATAACTGTTGGGTCTGAGCTGTGACACACAAAACAGTCTGAACGTACACTGCTGGTAAGCTACAGCGGTCAAAATTCACGTGAACAAAGCGAACCATAACTCTGGCCTTGCATTCAATCTGAACTCTACTCTGCAAGTAGGAATGTTCAAATGTTAAGAAAGCCTGAAGCCACAACACTGTGCTACTTCAAGTAAGATAAAAGCTGCTATATTCACATTTATGATCACAGATTATTCTTCATCATTTGCAAAACGTTTAGTTTCCATTCCTCCTACTCCATCTCCTATCAAAAAAAAAAAGAAACTAAACAAGTGCAACATGATTCTCTTGTGCAGGCAAGTGATGACTAATCCTTTACCAGTCTCCACAACATCTCTGTCAGAAGGTCAAGTGAACAAAACATCGATATCATACTGATAATTGATGTCAGAGTTTTTCCAGCCAATGATGCCACCCACATTCTTAACGACCTACTGTCCCTCTATCCATCAGTCTGTCAGTCTGCCCCAGCCGGGCATCGGTTGTCGAGAGCAGACTGTAATCCGGGGCTCCTATCATCGGGGATCCAGAGTCTGCCTGTGTGATCGGGCCCGCAGAGCGCTGAGCATTTGATCAGACTGATAGCGAAGCCCAGTGGGCAATGAGCCGCCGCCGGAGAGAGACGGCAATCAGTGAAATATATACACACAGAAAAGACCGGAGCGCACAAATGTGGCTATATTCACGCACACACACACACACACACGCACACGCGTGAGCCACAATAAAACAGTTTGCATGAAAATAGACTGATCCAGTGAATGGGCAGAAACAATATTGAGTTAGTGGGAGAAAAACGAAGACAGAGAAAAATTAAATAAGCAAGAGGGGAGGAGGATGAATATATGCGTCTGGGAGTTTGTGTGCTATCGGGCGAGAGCGTGTGTTGTTTTTCTAGCACCCACCTATCAGTCGGGGGGCCTGAAGGCAGGGAGCAGAGCAGTGTGGGTTGGAGAGGTGTCAGCTAATCTGCTGTGATTGATGTGCAGGTCCCAAACTCATGAAACGTTACTGTACACTGCAACGGTCTACATAGCAGCACACACACACACACACACACACACACACACATCCGCAGCACAAACAGCGAACGACATGTTTCTGGGGGGGGGGGGGGGGGTGCACACATCATAATCACACATGCGGCCTGATGTACTTCGCTCACAGCTCATCTCCGTCTGCATCCTCTAAAGATGGAGATTTTGCTGCCATAGCTGAGGTGTCAGTGAGACATGCACTCAATTTCACCTAATTGGCCATGAAAAATGGATGACAAACATAAACAGCAACTATCATTTCGGGGTGTGTGTGTGTGTGTGTGTGTGTGTGTGTGTGCGTGCGTGCGTGCGTGCGTGCGTGCGTGCGTGCGTGTGTGTGTGTCTGACCGGCGTGACGAGACGGGCAGTTTGCGCGTGTGTGCGTTGCTATTTATATGGAAACTGGCAAGCATAAACCAAATGTATTCTATTTGTTTTTAAGCCCAATTGCCGGAATAACAGTGCACATTCAGACAGCGGCCAGATGTGGTGGGAACACCCACACAGAACATAGAGAGGAAATGGGAGAGAGACAGAGAATAAACAGAGGAGGAGAGAGAGAGAGGCAGAGAATTCTTCTTTTCTGTCAGATGATGGTTTTCAGAAAGTAATCACTGAAAATGAATAAAACAAGGTGGAAAAGAAAAGATACCTCCTCTCTTCCGTCTCGTACTATCCTCAAAAGTTTATTCTCCATCAAATGAGCTCATGAGCGACAACTTCACGGATACCACACACACCTTCTCCACACATATAATACGACCTCCTAAGTGGTGATGTCATCCATGTGAGGAGTGAGCAACTGAAGACAGACGTTTCTTGTCTTTCTTTGTTGACAATGATTCATCTGGGTCGCTTTTCAATCGCAGTTTATGAAGAAAAAGACCATCATACATATGCTAACGGCTTCTGCTTTGAAGCAGTTTGAACGAGTGAACGAATAGCATTAAACGTAAGCCTTAAACTAGTTACACCATGACTGATTCGTTGTTTTCTGAAGAGCATGTTTCACAATCTCCATCGCAACAATGTGTATTTCTTGTTACTTCCTTTCTCTCTCCCCCCACAGGCTTTGGATGCTCACCAGGCTTTCTGCTGGATTGCAGTCAGCAGCTGTGTTGCACACGTACAGTGTCGACTATTCAGACACGCACAGCAACAGCACATACAGTGGTGATAGGTGTCGCTATCTGAACGCTATCTGAACACAATCTGTGTGGGTCAATGAAGGATTAGGTTTTCTGTACAGTACGAGTGCAGACACACCGACATACAAACACACACACACACACACACACCAACAACAACAGCAGCTGGGGAAGGTACGTGAGAGGCGGGTTCAGTGCAAGTGGCCATTTCAAAAGGCCTATATTTACCAGGCGGCATGGTGAAAAAACGGCACACAAATGCAAAATACTCACCAGTGATTATTTTTCCATCAAAACTATTCATACCAGCAGCGTTGCAAATTTGCAACAGTTGCAACACTTTTTCAAATAAAGGTTTGAAAAGATTTGTGCAGGCTGAGGACCAACTAGGATCCCATTGACCCAGAGCAGCGCCTGTCATTCTGTATGTGTTGTTGTCTAGCCCAAGCTACTGTTAGCTATTTTATTGAGTTTCCTTTTAGCAAAAAGTGCATTTGAGTTCCCTTCGGTAAACAGTTACACACTGTGTATATATACTGGGCTTTTATTGTGAAAGGTAACAGGGGAAGGAGTGGAGGTGGTCTATTCTGCCTTTGTCAAGGTTAAAAATATCAATAAAGTTTGCCGTCTTGGTTCAGACCACGAAGCCTCCCTGTTGTACGCTCTAGTGCAGGGGTTCTTAACCTTTTTGACCTCGGGGCCCAACTTTTCAAGTACAAAGTGTCCCGGGGCCCACTCTGACTATATGCATCAAAAGTGTCAGACAACCTGTAGGTCATACAGAAACAGAGCAGTGGGCCTTTGGAGTCAGTACAAATTTAAGATTTTTGTCCGCATAAAATAAAAAAGTATCTTTCAGTATAAATAACTGCCGGTGGCTGTATCTGTACAGGTAAAGGACAGTATAGGGCTGCAACTACACTATCAGTGAACAACTGCCTCAAATTTGAAGAAGATTGGACAAAGTATGACCATTCTACAGAGTTTCTTCCATGAAGAGATCCAGGCGGAGCTCTAAAAGGACATTTGGAGACCCAAATGGACACATGGTAACCACATGATATTCTGACACACTAAAGGTGTTTCTCCCTTTATATTGTGATATTATATTATTTTCCTTTTATTTTTAGCCTTTACAAATTGCAAAAACTATGTATATATGGTCGAAGACATGGTGTGTGAGTAGCGGACTTGCTGTGCTTAATGGCTGCGACCGAGCGCACGAACGAGAATGAGAATAGCTCAGTTACGCAAACGTTGGTTGACGGTTTATCGAAGAAGGGGATACGGTTTGTACTATAAGTACTAGCGTTTTCTGAAGGCAGTAGCTCCATGGTAACATCTGCCAGCACGTTGTCGGGTCTGTAATGTGTCTTTTTCCGTCGAAATGCTGCAAGATACGACTTGCAGCGGTTATGGCGACTTTGGACAGTGTGTGTTTGGGCTCCTTTTGTGGAGAAACCATAAGAAATGAAAGAAAATCGATGATTTCTTTGCAAAGATGAGGATTTTGGGCATGCTGGGATACCAAACACGGACATGTTTTGTGACGTATTTGCGCAAACAAGCCGTAGGAACGGAAGGGGAGGGGATGGAGGACGCCGGTGTTGAACAGGCAAAACCCTTGTTAAATAAATGAGATGATACAATGTGATGATCACAAAGACATTTATTATCATGTGTATGTAAACCTGCATACACAACAAGAAGCCCAACAGACTTTCCCACGAGCGTTGGATGTTTCGTCGCTACGTGTCGCTTTATTTTTGAAGGCTCCAGTGCTTCGTTTGATAGCATTAGCCCACATTCCACACACTGAGCACTCGGCTCTGCCTCGTTGCCTCCGTTCACAAAGCTTAAGAAACTTAAGAAAGTCAGGGTTGTACTTGCGCACACATTTAGACTTTTGGGGGGTATGGCACTACTGTCGTCTTCATTTTTTCTTTTTAATAACTTATCCATAACTTTCGCTACAGGCTAGCGGCTAGCTGAGTGTCTTCTTCTGCTTATTGCAGCTTGTTAAACAACTGACAGACGCATTACCGCCACCAGGTGGTGGGAAGCTATATTGTAACTGAGCGTCTCATGGATAACAGTGATATCTCTGGTGTCTTCAATTGATAACCTATGCAGTCCCGCGGCCCTCGCGGCCCACAGGTGCAAAACTGAACGTTTTTCGCGGCCCTCTAGGTGGCGCTCGCGCCCCAATCATGGGCCGCGGCCCTATGGTTAAGAATCACTGCTCTAGTGTATGCTTTGAATGTGTCCGTTCCGCACAACGTGATTGGTTGAGGCCTTTATTCGAGGTGCAAAAGCTCAGAATAATAGTATTCGCTCTATAATATTTTTTTTGTAATATTCACGTTCTGTGTGAGAGTAGTCATGACAAAAAATGGCAGATCGAGAAAAATATATTGACATGGGAATTAATCACACGGGGGAAAAAAACACCCCAGGCGTGTAAAGGCCTTTAAAGGCTTGAAATGAAAGAACGCTGAACGTCCCATAAAAAGACTCGTATGACCACAACAAAGATTCATGTGACTATCTTCTGATGTGCCACCTCTGTGGGGAAAGGGTGGTTCAGTGTACATGAGTGTGACACTCGTGTACATCCAACCATCTACTCGACCGGTGTCCATACAACTCTTTGAGGTGCTGTAACAACGTTGCGTCACATGCATCTTTGCTTCTAGCAGCGAACCATCACGCAGAAATGGCTAAACTCAAAAAGCAACAAACTTGTGAAGGCAGGCCATGAACCCATGCAAGCTTTCTCCCACCTCCTGCCCCATTCGATGCCTGAAGTGTGTGTGTGTGTCTGTGTGTGTACGTGTGTGTGTGTGTGTGTGTGAGAAAGAGCGTTAAGTGGTGATGCTAGGAACTGGACATTATGCAGGAATGTTTTTGTTCTCATTTTAACCAAATCCAAATTCCCACCACTTACAATACTTGTCACACACACACACGCACGTTTGAACACATGGGACACAAGCATACGAACACATCGAAACAGCACAAGTCCTCGCTCTTTATTTCCCCATTGCAATTAAAACTTTAAAACACCAGGCAGGCACAAAACAAGGAGCCTGACGCAAAGGTCCTGCTCATTTCAAAAGCGTCTCAAACACATCTTTAGTGGGTCCCCCAGAGAGAGGAGGGCCTGGGTTAGGGTTAGAATCAGAATCCGTGAGGAAGCGGCATTGACATTCTACACCAGGTTTGGTGATGGGGAAACTTTGGCGGGCTTGCTCGGTCACGCCAGACTGGAAATCCTGATGAGTTGAAGTTTATCTTATCTTGGGGAGAGTCAGTCATTTCTGAAGGGTTTTACATCAATTCAACCAATTCAAATGGGGTATGGACAAACAGCAGCGCTGCATCCAATCAGACAGGGAATGCTGCCACACATAACACCCCCCCCCCCCTCCCCGATTAGCATCGCAATCACACCCACATGTGCGAAAAAACACATGCCATTAAGGACCACAGCCTATAGCAAACCATGTTCTCACTGCGAGCCAGAGCAGCAACAGCGGCCCCTCTGCAGGACGGGAATGAGAAGAAAGTGTCCTCCTTCAGCAGTGCGTCTCTTGAGGGCCAATTAGTCCGAGGAGCCCCGGTTAATGTTACACAAGCCTCTTCTCCGCTTCATTTCCTCTGATGGCTCCTTTACCCACCATTAAAACATGTACAACAAAGCAGGGCAAATTGGGGCAGACGGTCATTCAGAAATATTTGCGTTTCACACACGCCGGAACGTGCAACAATTCTTAAAAGTGTTTTTTTCCGGTGTCGTCTTTGCGAATGCCATGCAAATGTGCATTGTTTTTTTGGAATACAGGATGTACTTCAGCTACTCAACATGTATCCTCAGGCTTGTTGTGTCTACCTTCCAAACCGTGCACACTGATACGTCTGACGAAGCTTTAATCCGAGGTCTGACACCTGATTGGTTCCTGCTGGCTTCCCTTCCTGCTCTCTACCGGCATTCTTTCCTGGTGCAACAAAAGTAATTACCAGAGACCTCTACCTCGCCCTAGGGACAGAGGGGAGAGCATATGCTATCAGACACACAAACACACACACACACACACACACACACACACACTGCGAGTAATGCTGTCTAATACGTGTTCACCATCTCCAGCTCCCCGGCCACTGAATGACAGCCTAGCTAATTAGAATCTGATTTACCCATTTAATGAAAAAGGGAATAATTAGATAGCTAGATAGCAGCCAAGAGACATTTATTCTGTGTGCGTTTGGAGTCACTCTGTATGTGCGTGTGTGTGTGTGTGTGTGTGTGTGTGTGTGTGTGTGTGTGTGTGCGTGTGTTTGTGTGTGTGACCAGGGGGGACAGGGTTTTGAAATGGGATGCCTGATTGCACCGCCCATCTAACTGCTCGCTAAATGAAATTACTGTTCATTAGATACAAATATGTAAACGCTCACGCTCATAAGCACTCTCTGCCTCTCCGATGCACGCACACACACACACACACACACACACACACACACGCACACACGCATCCAGTATACGCGCAGATAAAAGGGGCAGCAGAGCGTGAATGTAAACATGTTACTTTTTTCCCCCATCGCACTCCTGCGTCTGCGGCGACAACATGTCTCCTCCGTCATTGTCCAATCTCCACGTGGCTTTCTCTTCAAATCGTAGTGTATTTGCGTATCAGATTGTGATTGGACACACACTGATTTGATTTGGGCATTGGGAATTCATTTTGTCATCCCAAGCGGGGATTGCCTAAATCCATAGCTCGAATTTAATATCTCGAAAGGGAACGACATCTTTTTGAAGAAAAGAAGATGAGCATTACTGTCTCGAATTCAGTGGGGGATGATGGATGGGATTAAGGTGGCGTGGATAATATAGTGCACTCTGCAACATATGAAACATAACTGCCACAGTTGATCGTTAAATTGTTAATCCTGACTGGATTTGAAATGGTGTGTGCAGTCTTAGAGGATTATACTGAACTCTAGGCCTGTGTTTAAAGCAGAGGCCAGGATAGACAGCTCTTTTCAGAGGGTGAGGACAAAATTTTATGTTGAAGCATCTCAGTTTATTTTTTTTCATTATCAAATCGAAGCTGATAAAATAAGCAAAGCACATTGGCTATTGGATACGTTTGCTGCGTTCGCTTGCTTGAAGTAAGCTTCGACATCCAGGATTCAGAAGAGTCAGCTGCCAAAAGGCATCACGTTCGCACGTTGCGCTGTCAGAAAATCAATTCAGGATGCAAAAAAAAGAAATACATGGTTGATGTGAAAAGGATAATGAGAACTTGGTTGTTTCTTGCACAGGGAAGATTGCTGTTGAGCGGTAAAATGAAAACTAGATGTCAGTGTCCAACTGAGAAAGTTTTCACAACAGTCTCTACTGAAGCATCCAGTGTAGCCTATAAATCAATAAAAAAAAGTGTCTAAAATGCGTAGAATGCACTGACGTGAAACATGCGTGATTTGTATAATTGTCTAAAACATGCAAAATAACCAGCACGACCCTTGAAAGTGATAAACGTCATGGTTCATTCATGACATTTGAGTAACAAACAAATGAATGCAAAATATCTAACTACGGAACTCTGCACAAAGATGGTGTGTCCTTGAGCATGGTGCTTAGGTAAATAAATACCTGTAATGGGTATAGCTGCAGGTGTGAGCATGTGTGTGTGTGAGCGTGTGTGTGTGTGTGTGTGTGTGTGTGTGTGTGTGTGTGTGTGTGTGTGTGTGTGTGTGTGATCCTTTCTCCCTTTGCAATCCTTCCCATGGCCTTTGCTGTACATACTAATGTGAACCTACCAGCACTAATAAGAGATCAAATTTCACATTCAATTTCAATGAGAAGGTCAAAACTATTTGGGACGTAAAAATGAGTCAAAACCTTCTTTCGCCCTTCTGGCTCCAAACTCTCCATATGGTGTAAACAAACACAAAGAAGGACGTTTATTAATGAGATGGCGTCGTTACAGTTTCTCAAGTTGTGGGCATGAGAGGACTCTCTCTCTTTCTCTCTTTCGGGGCCATGCACAGCCTGCCGCGAGAGATTATAAGTAATGTGTGAACGCGTCGGTGTGAGACCAACAAATTGTCACACAGGCAGCCTCAAAGAAAAATGCGCATGGACTCAGAAGTTTGCTTTGCTTTTCATCTCCATCTAATCTTGGCCTCTGCATCGCGGAGAGAGCACTGGACAGCAGGTAAAAATAACTGCACGAGTCCACTGGCCTAAAGTGAAATGCCAAAAAAAAAAAAGAAGCTTTGTTCCCATCCAAAACCTTAAGAAGGACCACTTTCTATGCTGGAAGTTGATGGAGCATTCACCTTATGCCTCATTGAGCTGACTCACTGTAGCACTGCAGAGGATACAGCATATGGGGGGAAATAAATAAACAAATGCCCCACGCGTCCTCTCTCCATCTTGGCTCCGAGTCTGGACTTCGCAGCCGGGGGGGGCCGTGTCCCCCTCCCTTCAAGTGGCTCTGGTGAGAGCGGCCCCTCCGAGCGGCTCCTGGGCCCACGGTGTTGATCCATCAGGGGTCATCATCATGCTGGATCAACCGTTCCTGGTGCCCGAAAGAGCTGCGCGCCTCGTGGATAAATCTGTCTCACTCGTCTTTCTACTCCTGCGTTGCTCTCGCTCTCTTCTACACACACACACACCTCATTCTCATTGAAATTGAATGTGACATTTGATCTCTTATTAGTGCTGGTAGGTTCACATTAGCATGTACAGCAAAGGCCACGGGAAGGATTGCAAAGGGAGAAAGGATCACACACACACACTATGCATCCCTTCTTCGGCAATGCCCTCCGGCTCCCTTGCGGTTTGCCTGTCAGGAAACTGTCTCACACTTCCAAGACATGCACACCTACACCTTAAAAACATCCAAACACAAACAACATGCGTCACTGGCAGGCCAGCTGGGAGACGGGCAGAAACTTCGGTACATCGACAGAACAGGTAAATCAACGGTTATGTCCTCCACTGATTAGGTGACTTACTGCGGGCGAGGATTGTGGCATGTATCGGTATGACGTATCTGCCGATCACAGGTCCTTCATTGTTCCCGCGAAGGCATCCCATCATGACGCGCGCGTACGGAATAGGTTGTTTGCGCGGAACTAAAAAGTAGTCCACGTGCCACAACATATTGTGTTGTATGTCGAAATGCAACCGAGAGATGCCTCTAAAGTGCGTCGACGAACACCGCCTGCATGTGAGTGCAAGCTTCAACAGAAAGTCTGAAACTTGCCCGGGGCAACGCGCTGGCTTGGAGTCGGAGCAGTGGGAGCGAAAGAGGGATAGAGTGATTGGCATGAGGGTGTTTACAGTAAACAAGAACAAGGGCTGGCAGGCTGGCTGGCTATTACGCAGGAATGCACCCTGCCCTCATCCTCTTTCTTTGCCTTTTGTATGTGTATGTGTGTGTGTGTGTGTGTGTGTGTGTGTGTGTGTGTGTGTGTGTGTGTGTGTGTGTGTGTGTGTGTGTGTGTGTGTGTGTGTGTGTGTGTGTGTGTGTGTCTTTGGCTGGCTCTAACTACCCCAGAAAGCACCAAACACAGCAGCATATTGTCGCTCTAACACACGTATGAATTATCTACGTGGTGTCCCCACACAGGACCGGGCCGATAACGACGGCGTGCGTTTGCGGCCGCACGTTGAATATACCTACAGTGTTTAATGAGTTGAAGAGAGTTCGCAAAGTATCTGTGTAGCTACACTGATCTGGAAACAAATGACATCCTACTCTTGATCAGAATGTGTGAACAAAGATCTTCAGACACCACTGGGAATTTCTCCTCCTGTACCACGCACACTGTGCAGGACGATCACCAACAAACATCCTTCTGATACGTCTTTTTCTACAACTGACAAACAGGTGGTGCCGCTGTCGTTTGTAATCGCAGTCTTCTCATCTTTGACTCTCAATCAAACAAATTCACAAACACATTTATATGTAGGCGTGTACCTTCGCAGGCACACGCACCAGCGACTGTCTTGCTTTCTGCTCCCTCGGATCCATCTGCCGAGTTTGCCTCTCTATCTGTCTGTAGGTAGGGGTGTTAATTATCTTAAGTCAAGGGTGGCACCACCAAGTCAATTTTGAGATATGATCTAATCTCTCCGTCTTTGAACCGCTTCCTTCTCTTCCTGTCTACTTCTGATCCACGCCGACTGCGCTCCATCAGCACACCACATGCTGTTGTTAAGCAGTGACTCGGGGCCTCGTTGCTATAAAGTGTTATTTACAGTGAGCTGTATTTGCTGTGCAATTTCCAACTCGCTGTAATTCTCTTAAAAACCGTCCTCTGAGTTTTAATAACCGCTGTTTACTGTGTATTTCTGATCCTATTATCTATTGTTCTCCCAGGAAACGGACCTCCACT